>NC_053023.1:560315037-560634388 GCF_003073215.2 Triticum urartu
AGTGGGGTCCAAGAGAACCAGTCAGAATGACTGAAGTGATGCTTAAACAAAACCTATGTCTTCGAGTGAAGACTTTGAGAGCGAATCTTGTCCAGAGTCGACAAGTCAGCTTTGCTTGTAGCCCAAGTAAAGTTGCCGTGTGAGTTTGAAATCTGACCGTTGGAACACGTGTCAGTTCCTTAGTGACCTAGGGTCATTTCGGACAAATCAGGTTGGGTTGCCAAGTGGCTATAAATAGCCCACCCCCTACAACCATAAACGGTTGGCTGCTCCGATTCAGAGTATGGCTTTTGTCGTTTGAGAGCAACCCACCTCGAAGCCTTTGAGAGAGAATTCCTTGCGAGGATAAAGCCCTAACCACCCAGAGCCAAAGAGAATTAGGCATCACTTAAGTCTTCTTGTCTGTGTGATCTGAAGACTTATTACACTTGAGGACTGTGCATCCTCCAGCCGGTTAGGCGTCGCGTTCTGAGCATCCAAGAGACATTGTGGATTGCCGGTGAACGAAGTCTGTGAAGGTTTGGGAGTCTACCTTGAAGACTTACCAGAGTGATTGGGCGAGGTCTGTGTGACCTTAGCTCAAGGGGAATACGGTGAGGACTGGGTGTCCTGAGCTGCATGTTCAGGACTGGGTGTCCGGGACTGTGTGTCCTAAGGTTTAAATACCTAGCCGCCCTAACCAGATGTACAGTTGTCACAGCAACTGGAACTGGTCCAACAAATCATTGTCTTCAGCAAGTCACTGGTTTCATCTTCCCTTCCTTTTACTTACTGTTACTCCTTGTGAAGTCATTGTATGTTCGCACTATCTTTTGTCTTCACTAAGTGACTGCGTGTTCTGTGTGGCTTCACAATATCTTCCTACCTGATCCTTACTACATTGCTGCTATTAGTCATTGTGCTTTCACTCTATTGAATACTTGACTATGGCTTGCCTAGTGTAGTCTACCTTCTGCTACAGGGTAATAGGTTTATTTCTATCGTTTGTCTTCATAACTTCCACGTTTTGAAGACTTTCATAAAAATCGCCTATTCACCCCCCCCTCTAGTCGATATAACACACTTTCAATTGGTATCAGAGCAAGGTGCTCCCTTGTTCTGTGTGATTCGGTTTAACCACCTGGAGTTTTAGCTATGTCGACTGCAGAGATAATTAAAGTCTCCGCTGCGTGCTCCGTCTTCGATGGAACTGAATATCCCTACTGGAAGAATAAGATGCGCATGCATCTTGAAGCCATTGGCGTCGACCTATGGTATGTCGTCAAGAATGGCGTTCCCAAGGCTGGAGAAGGTGTCACTGCTGCTGATGTCAAGAAGTTCGTTCAACTAGACTCTACTGCCAAGAATATCATCTGTGGTCATCTGACCAAAGGATAGTATGGCCGTGTGAGTGCTTTGAAAACATCTAAGCTGGTCTGGGACTGGCTCTCCAAGGTCAATGAAGGCGTCTCAACCCAGAGAGATCAGAGAATCAGTGTCCTTCGCAACCTCTTCAACGGCTTCAAGTGAAATGACAATGAGAATGTCCAGCTCACATTTGACCGACTCACTGACATCACAAATGAGCTTCAAGCCCTCAGCGCTACTGAGATCACCAAACATGAAGTCGTCAAGACACTACTGAGATCACTTGATAGTTCGTTTGACACCCTAGCCCTGATGATTCAAGAACGTCCTGATTTCAAGACACTCGATCCGTCTGACATACTTGAGAGGCTCAACACACATGAGTTTCAGCTTTCTAAGAAAAGAGATATCTACGGTCCAAACTATGGGCGAACTCGTGCCTTGAAGGAAAAAGCTGTCTCCTCATCTGAAGAAGAATCTGACAGCAGTTCGGATGATCCTGAAGACATTGGAAGGGAACTTGCTATGCTTGTGAAGAAGTTCCAAAAATTCACCAAGAAGAAAGGTTTCAGAAAGTCTTCCCGATCAAGCTCAAAGAATGATGAAGCTTCTGCTCATGACTACAAGAAGAAAACATGTCACAAGTGCAAGAAACCTGGCCACTTCATCTCGAGTGTCCGCAGTGGGACAATGATGACAAGAAGAAGAAGAAATACTCAAAGTCATCTTCCAAGTCTTCCTCAGAGTCTTCATCACACAAGAAGAGCTCATCTGGCAAGGCACGTGCGTTTGTTGGCAAGGAAATGGATTTAGAGGAGGAGTCCGCTTCTGAGGAGGCGGAGGTGGAGTCTAAGGAGGAGTCCGATTCAGGCATCGCAAGTCTGACTACAGCATACGTTGCCAAGTCCATCTTCAACACTGAAAACAATGACTTCATCACCGACACCGATGCAAATGACAAGGACTACTCCGCTTCTACCTACTGCTTCATGGCACGCGGTGCCAAGGTAAACACACGCACTACTCACTATCAAACATCTAGTAACAATGACTCTGAGTGTGGTTCAAAACCCAGCTACAAAACACTTGCTAAAATTGCAACTGAACAACCGAAAGCTATGGAACATATTCAAAAACTGTTAGACAGAAGCGATGATCTGTTGGGTGCTAAAATGACTCGATCTGAATCCTTAATTGAAGACATAAAAAATCTTCACGTTAAGTATGAGGAACTTGAAAGTCGTCATGAAACTCTCTCAACAACTCATGAAAAGCTTTCCTATGATTATCTTCAAAGGAAGCAAGATCTTGAGAAATTGAGAGCGGCTCATGAAGATCTTCAAAAGGAAAACGAGTCACTTCGCGCCGAACAGATCAGCTTCGCTCAGGAAGGATTTGAACCACCATGTCTTAAATGCATTGAGCGTGATAATGCTACTACTGTTGCTGAATGTTCTACTGCTGCTATTGTTGCAATATCTTCAACTGTTGATGTGGGAACTAACCCCTCTGCTGAGGATTCCACTGCTATTGCTGATGAGAATGCTAGGTTGAAGACATTGCTTGAAACAGGGATGTACAAAAGTCTTAAAGGGCATCAGACACTATGTGATGTCCCCAAAAAGCAGATTTTGAACTGAAACCCGAGGAAAGAGGGTGTTGGGTTCGTAAGGAAAATGAATGCTGATGGCTCTTACTGGAAACCTGAGCAGTACCCCAAAACCACATGGGTTGCTGCAAAGGAATTTTCAGCAGATCCATCCACTCTATCTGGGTTCACTTGTGCTAACCCCATTGTCATTGATGAATCCTTTGATACAAACTATAAACTGTTTAAGAATCAGAATGGTGAAGTGTTTTCCAGGTACATTGGTACTAACTGCAGGAATGGACCGCCTATGAAGAAGATCTGGGTCCCGAAAAGGTGTCTGGAGAATCTTCCTATGAATGTCATCATGACACCTCACGTGAAGAAGACAAACCTCAGACCAAAGGCTTCATACGGTCCAAAGGCTTCATACAGACAGAGGACTCACCTGAGTCGCACTAACACAAATGGTTTGCAGGGAAACCATACTCAGGCCTATGAATATGAGAGCGGTTCATCAAACCGCCATGTTCATAAGACCAATAACTATTCTGCTTATTCTTATGAGTACTATTGTCCGCCTGCAAGACTGTTTGCTAGGGCTCCAAAGCCAAAGTTCTCAGATGCTACACTTAGACTTATTGCTTCAAAGCCACCCTTGAAGATGTGGGTGGCTAAGAAAGCTTAACTCTCTTTTGCAGGGAAAGGTCTCCAGCAGAAAACCAAAATCGTCTGACGCTATTGCTGGGGACCTTAAACATCTTGTAGGGTGCAAGATCAAATGCCCGAATGGTCTTACTATGTACTTCATTCCTGAATCGCTTGCTACTCTCCCTATTAGTCCTAATCTGGATCTAAGCTTTCATAACCCACTGGTTCGTCAAATGTTTTTGCTTCACAATTCTCTTCGTGAAGCCTATCCCCCTAACTACACTGTAGGGTACGACACCAGCGTCTTCAGAATGGATTATTGATAGTGGGTGTACAAATCACATGACTGGTAAAAGAAGCCTTCTTATGGACTCAACCTTACGTCCATCCGACAAGAGCCACATCACGTTTGCTGACACTGGTAAAAGTAAGGTATTGGGTCTAGGTAGAGTTGCAATCTCAAGGGATCAACACATGGATAAAGTCATGCTTGTTGAATCCCTTGGCTTCAACTTAATGTCTGTCTCAATGCTTTGCGATTTAAACATGATTGTAATATTTGGAAAATATCATTGCCTTGTTCTAATGGAATCTGACAAGTCTCTAGTATTTGAAGGGTATCGAAAAGATGATTTGTACGTGGTAGATTTCTCAGCAGGACCACAGCTTGCCGTATGTCTTCTAGCAAAAGCTTCAGAATGCTGGCTCTGGCACCGGAGGCTTGGGCATGCTGGCATGAGGAACCTCCACACCCTGGCAAAGAAGAAGCATGTCATAGGCATCGAGGGCGTCAAGTTCAAGAAAGATCACTTATGCGGTGCCTGTGAGGCAGGAAAGATGACGAGGGCCAAACATCCCTCGAAGACAATCATGACTACTACTCGACCCTTCGAACTGCTTCACATGGATCTTTTCGGTCCCACTCATTACTCAACTCTTACTACTACTGCTTGTCTCTATGGCTTTGTCATTGTTGATGATTATTCTAGATATACTTGGGTGCACATAATCCTTTACAAGACTGAAGTGCAGGATGTCTTCAGACGCTTCGCCAATCGAGCAATGAACAACTATGGCGCCAAGATAATGCATATCAGAAGTGACAATGGCACTGAATTCAAGAACACTGGCCTTGATACATATCTTGATACCTTGGGAATCACACATGAATTCTCAGCCCCGTACACGCCACAGCAGAATGGCGTCGTCGAACGCAAGAACAGAACACTCATTGAGATGGCCAGAACGATGCTAGATGAATACAAGACTCCAAGAAAATTCTGGCCTGAAGCCATTGATACTGCATGCCATACAATCAATCGTGTTTATCTTCACAGGCTTCTGAACAAGACATCTTATGAGCTCCTTACTGGCAAGAAGCCAAATGTCAGTTACTTCAGAGTATTTGGCGCCAGGTGCTGGATCAAGGACCCACATCACACCTCAAAGTTTGCACCAAAAGCACATGAGGGTTTTATGCTTGGATATGGAAAGGATTCGCACTCCTACAGAGTCTTCAATCTCCTTCATTACAAAGTGGTTGAAACAGTGGATGTGCGGTTCGATGAGACCAGCAGTTCACAAAGAGAGCACCTGCCAATTGTGCTAGATGAAGTTCCATCCAGTGAATCAATCAAGCTAATGGGAACTGGAGAAATTATACCTTCTGAAGCTCATCCTGAAGAAGAACTTATCATCTCAGCACCTGATCAACCTGAAGACAATGCTCAGCCTGAAGACATTCCTTCTAACAACGACAATGATCAGCAAGAGCAAAATCTTCGCCCTGTACATCCTCGTGTTGCCAATGAAGTGCAAATTGAAAGAATAATTGATAGCATCAATGCACCCGGTCCACTCACTCGTTCAAGGGCAACTCAGCTAGCAAATTTCTGTGGGCACTTCGCATTCGTCTCAATAACAGAACCCAAGAAAGTTGAAGAAGCCTTCATGGAACCTGAATGGATTCAAGCTATGCAAGAAGAGCTTCAACAGTTTGAGCTGAATAATGTATGGGAACTGGTCAAGTGTCCCGATCCTCGGAAGCACAACATAATAGGCACAAAATGGATATACCGCAACAAACAAGATGAGCACGGTCAAGTTGTCAGAAACAAAGCTCGTCTCGTTGCTCAAGGATATACTCAAGTGGAAGGCATTGACTTCGATGAAACATTTGCTCCTATGGCTAGACTTGAAGCCATACGCATACTGCTGGCCTATGCAAATCATCACAACATACTTCTTTATCAAATGGATGTGAAGAGCGCCTTTCTCAATGGCAAGATTGAAGAAGAAGTGTATGTTGCACAACCACCTGGCTTTGAAGATCCAAAACATCCTGACATGGTATACAAGCTCAACAAGGCACTGTATGGCCTCAAACAAGCCCCTCGGGCCTGGTATGACACACTCAAATACTTCCTGAAGAGCAAAGGCTTCATACCTGGTTCCCTCGACCCCACTCTCTTCACGAAGACATATGATGGTGAACTGTTTGTGTGCCAAATATATGTGGATGACATTATCTTCGGTTGCACCAATCAGAAGTACAGTGAAGAGTTTGGATATATGATGCAAGAGCAATATCAAATGTCTATGATGGGAGAGCTGAAGTTCTTTCTCGGTCTTCAAATACGACAGCAATGCAATGGCATCTTCATATCTCAAGAGAAGTATCTCAAGGATTGCCTGAAGAAGTTTAGTATGCAAGACTGCAAAGGCTTCACGACGCCAATGCCAGCCAAGCATCATCTGGGTCCTGACGACAATGGTAAAGAGTTCGATCAAAAGGTATACCGCTCCATGATTGGTTCTTTACTTTATCTATGTGCATCTAGGCCAGATATTATGCTTAGTGTTTGCATGTGTGCTCGATTCCAAGCGGCACCAAAGGAGTCGCATCACTTAGCTGTGAAGCGAATTCTTCGATATTTGGCTCACACCCCAACTCTAGGATTATGGTATCCAAAGGGCTCAGAGTTTGATCTGGTTGGATTCTCGGATGCTGATTATGCTGGTGACAAGGTGGATCGCAAGTCTACATCAGGCACATGTCATTTTCTGGGACGATCACTTGTATGTTGGTCTTCATAGAAGCAGAACTGTGTATCTCTCTCCACTGCTGAATCTGAATACATTGCTGCTGGATCTTGCTGCGCTCAGGTTCTGTGGATGAAGCAAACACTCAAGGACTATGGCATTCATCTAAAGCAAGTGCCACTCTACTGCGACAACGAAAGCGCCATCAAGATTGCCAACAACCCAGTTCAGCACTCGAAGACAAAGCACATTGAAATTCATCATCACTTTCTCAGAGATCATGTTGTGAAGGAAGATATTGATATCATACACGTCAACACTGAAGAGCAATTGGCAGATATCTTCACCAAGCCCTTGGATGAGAAGAGATTTTGCAAGTTACGATGTGAGCTAAATATCCTGGAATCCTCAAATGTCCTGTGATCAGGCACACATCCTAACCCTTATGCATATTGATGACTTAGATGTGTAACACACGAAGTAAAGTATATCTTCAATCAATGAAGACATACATTCTAAGTGTGAATACATTAATGTGGAATTTGACTTCGGAGCACCACAATAATTGTGCGCCGTGTCTGGGTCTAATACTTCCTATACGGTGGGTAACGCCACCACCAAATGTTCTATTTGAAGTGTTTCACTCATGGCGTTACCTTGCTATGTCTTTACATTTGGTTTGGCTTCAATCTCAACATGTCTTCATGATTATCTTCACTATGTTGATTATATATATATACTAGTGTTCTGTCCTCTACAGCATTCACTTATAGCTATGTCTTCTTGTTAAATTTTTTGAACTAAGTGAATGTGATCGGACCCTAACCTCTTTGTGCTTTCTATCTCAAACTCTATATCTCCAAATCATATGCATTCTATTGAAACTGTCGAATGTCTTCTCTGCGTCCTTGTCAGCAAAAGATACAGAGACAAACCTTAAGTCCGCTTTTAATGCTCTTTCCTCCACATGAAACCCGGAGAAGTAGGAACGACCACCCGACAATCCAGGCGTGCGTGGGACGTGGAACAAACCCCAAAATTCTGCATGATGGCCACGTGTTCCTCAGATGCGAATCGCCAGGGGCACCTATGTAATAACGCAATGCCGCCCCTGTACCCATAAATACACACTTCACGGCGGTCATTATCTCTTCTTCCACTCTCGCACGAACCCTAGCGCCACCGCTAGCCCTCGACGACGCCGGCGACGAAGCGCTTCGCTCCCGCAACCTCTTCGACGCCGCCTTCACGCCGACCGCGGACATCGTCCTCTCCGCCGTCGCCGTAGGTGTCCTCTGTCGCCAAGTTAGGGCACGGAAGATCGAACTGCTCGGCCTCATCTTCCACTCCGTCTAGCAGTTCTTCGTGTGGTAAATAAAACTTCCTTTTTACGGCACCATTGATCCTATGGCTTTGTCACTTTCTACCACCAGCAGTTTCTATTCACACAAGTTAGATCTCTCTCATACTGCATCTCATAACATGCCTAGTATATTCACTTATGCTTCATAGAGTAGTTAGATTCCTCACTTGTACTGATCTCTGGATTCGTACAAATCTGGAACCAACTCCTTATCTATGAGTGAATGTCTTCGCACGATGAGGTCAATGTCTTCTAAACTGATTTATATTCAAAATCTTCTGAGAATGCATATGACCTCTTCCCCTTCCCTCGCACCTTAATGCTGTCACAGGTACATGTCCGTGGGAGAATCCCTTGGTTCTCATAGTCTGCATTCATTTGCAGAATTCTTACAGCATCATATCAATTCTCTCGAAGCCAGTTCCTGTCTGTCTAGCAAGCGAAAGCCTTTGAAGCCTTTGAACGTATTGAAGCCTTTCAGTTTAAAGTTCATGGCTTCAGAGAAATCAGCAAGGAAGGGTGGCAGAAAGCGTCGTGGAGAAATATCAAGAGATCTGCCGGATGACCTCTCAGAACTGTACAAGACAGATCCTGAAGAGGATTACAATCAGCGCAAAACACGAATCCAATGGATTCGACGCTATTGGGCAGAACAGTGGTTCAAGTACCGATTTGTGACAAAGGAATATGCTGAATAGAATGCCATCAAGCGACCATGGGGAGACATCCTCTACAAAAATCTTCAACCCAGGACCAGAGATGAAGCCATTGAACAAGGCTTCTATCCCTGCATGGTCTGTGGACCACAACCTGCGGATGCTGACCCATCGTCCCTGCTATGGTGTCGTGACGACATCCTGTTCAAGCGCAACTTTCAGTTTGCCCAGAACTCAGCGAAGCAAAACAAGAAGACATTGGGACTAGACTTCAACCCTGGTCCTTCTGCTCCAAGGGCTGACGGGACACGTGATGCAGAACCCAATGTCGTCGGTCCTTTCTACAACCTTGAAGGTCTCATCACCCATATCTTGGTTCAAGGGACTGCAATGAATGAGCCTACAGCTGACACTGAATCATATGAAGCGCCTGCAGCGCCGAAGCCAAAGAAGTTGAAGAAGTCTAAAGCTTCAAAGCCTGCCCCTTCACCAAAAATCTCACGGGCGAAGCCACTGGCAACTGCACCTCCTGAAGACAGTGTGCAGTCTGAAGATTTATCACGCATCTCCAAGCCCCAGAAGGTCAAGATGCCTCTGCCACACACCGGCCAAGAGCTAACAGCTGCTGCCATTCTGCGTAATGATGCCATTGATCTGTCAAGTGATGAAGATCTTGCAGATGACGCTCTTGAGCAACTCATCAAGAGAAAAGAAGAAGCAGAAATCTTCAATGATCTGCCACTCTTTGATGTAACAATCATTCACAACTTCATTGATGAATGGTTTGACACGCCAAACATCAGCTTCGACGATCTCCAACTACCCATTGGCCTCAGTGTCGCCTTCCATGGCGTCATTTCTTCAGAGTTAGCTATCGCCCAGCGCATTGTTGAACTGAAGCAGAAGATTGACTTTGAGAAATCTCAGTTCAAGAAGCATATGGCCAAGCTCAGCGTGCAAGACGTGAAGAATTTCAAGATTATGCTACACGAGCTCAAGGAAGCCTTTCTAAAGAAACATGCAGAAGCTCGGGGTTCTCGTGAGCACATGAAGGTCCTCGATGATAGGTGTGTGCAAGCCTACAATGAGGCTGAGAAGCGCAAGGCCCTTGGGCGTCCTGGCATCGACCCCAGGATGGCTGCTAAGAAGCAGAAGAAGCCCGCTATGGCTGAACTTGAAGCACCACAGCAGGAGGCAGATCCCCTTGTCTTACCAACTCGCATGACTGGCCCGAAGCCAAAGGCCAGGTCAACCGCTTCAGAACTGAAGAAGACCAGGACTGCTGAGGCTGAAGCAAGGAAGAGAAAACATCCTGAAGCCTCTGCTACTGCCCCCGCCAAGAAGAAAAGAAAGACCAAGAAGGAACGGGCTGCTCCCACAGAGCCGTTGATTGTTGAACCCATTTCCATGGTTCACCCCGACACCGATCCACAAGAACGTCAACTGACTGTCCATGAGCCTGCTTTCACATAGGCTCATGAAGCTGAAGACTTTCCAGCAGCTGATCCCATCGCTGCTAAAGACATTGGTCATCATGACCATGTTGAAGATGATGCAACCCTTCCTCAGCTAGAACACCAACAGGTATCATCGCCTGTGCTAACGCACAGCGAACTCATCAGCATTGGTCGTCCACTGACGCCAATTGCACAGGATGCTTCATGGGCGGATCGCCCACAAGAGAATGAAGACCTTGAGGCCCAGCCAACAGCAACTCCACAGGCGTCACCCGCATTGAACAGGCTTTGCAAAGGTCCAAGGCCTCAAGTCTCTGCTGAAGACAATCCGGCTGCATCAGCCGTGGAAGAAGAAGTCCCACAAGTTGCCACTCCCCTGTCCCACCAAGAAGCAGTTCTCGAGGAGAACGTGATCGTGACCGACCCTCCTGCTCGTCAAGTGGAGGTTGAACATCTTGAGGCTGCCACCACCAACACCACTGAAGCCACTGATGCTGTCGTGGCTGAAGCTAATGTGGAGCCCTCACCAACAAAAGCACCAGAAGTCAGCGAAGCCACTGATCCCGCCGCTTCTGTTCCTGAGTCTGCTGCCGGTCCCCAGTTCGACTATCATGTTGAGCACATGCCTCAGGTACAGAAGCCAATCCCAAGATTGCCAAGGTTCCCAGGTCCTGCATCAGCACCTGGCTCCTTCAATATCAATGGCTTTAGAGCAGACAACACATTCTTTAACAGCTCCAGGAACCCCTACTCCAGGGAAAGAATATCATTTGATCGGTTCTGGAGTTATCCGCAGCGAAGCTATTACTCATGCGTTCTTTACAACCAAGGTCGCATCTTCCCACACAAGCGCCTTGACATTGAAGCAATAGCTGGTCTGCCCTATCTGGAAGAAGCTCTGGATTCCTTCAAAGAGGTTGGACTGCTGCCGTTCGTCACTGACCAAGAGCATTGGAATGAAGAGTTGCTGCTCCAATTCTATGCCACACTTCACATCCGCGGGTATAGCAGAGATCCGAAGACTTGGGTCCTGGATTGGATGACAGGAAACGTTCATCACGAAGCCAAAGCCTTTGACATCATTGAGCTCATTGGTTTGCCCACTCCTGGCGATCTCTACGAGCATGGCTGTCAGCTTCATAGTGAAGCTATTGAGAGCATGTTTCAGAAGACTGAACCTAATATGAGTCAGATGCTCAGTATGATGAAGCCATTGCCCCAAGATGCTGCTTATCCCACGGAGTTCTTCATTGAAAACCTTGAGTATCTGCCAAGAACCATTTATCACATCATAAGGCGAACTCTCTGGCCAATCAAAGGACATTCTCCCCATGCCAAGCTGGAAGGTGCAATGAAGACTTTGGTCTTCTACATCCTTCATGGAAAATGCTTCAATACACAGGATTTCTTCATTCGCCAACTTGCTGCATCTGGCTCTGATCTGTTTGGTTTGAAGTTCTACGCCCCTTGGGTGATGCGGCTGATCAAACTTCACTCCGCTATCTCATATCAGCCCTCGGCCCGCAATCATCGGATCTTTTTGCCTGATGTGGATATGTCTATTGAAGCCATCTATCCTGAGCCTGCCAAGGAACCTCTCAGTCTTCAGAATGCAGAGCATCAAAGTTTTTCTCAGAACGTTGAAGGCGTTGAAGCCATAACTCGTGTGTATCCTTTGGCTGGCACTACACGTGCACCGCATCCTGCTCTCACTGAAGCCACTGACAGTACAACTGCTCCACGACCCAAGAAGCGCACTCGTGTTCTCAACGACCGAGAGCTTCTTGTGGCTCTTCATCAGAAACAGGATAGGCATCATGACTGGCTGAAGCGTCAAATGCAAAGCCTCTTGGTGGATGTTAATCGCATTCGCAATCTTGCCACCAAGAATGCTTTTGTTGCCCATGAAACCTCTCGCCGCACATGGAAAGGGCTGACGATGATGTGTTCTGAAGATGATCTTCAAGAGGATGGCTTCACTGAGCGATTCAAGTTTGACTCCACACCTCCTCGAAGGGCAGTGCTGCGACGAACTCCATCCCTTGAAGACTCTGAGTTCTCTTCCTCTACTGCAACTGTGAATGCCAGAGTGATCGAGGATGAAGACGATGCTACTTCACCGCTACCTCCTTCAGCACGCTTCGACTCTGCTCCAAGCTCTTCTGCACCGCCAAACACCACCAACGACCCTGCTGCTTCATCTACTCCTCATGGGAACGAGTAGATGCTCTATGTCTTCAAACCTTTTTGGTCCTTACTGACAAAAGGGGGAGAAGCATATGAGTTTGATAGTCTTCAAGCGGGTCCATATGGGCGGGTGCTTTATATTCTGCTTCGTGCTTACAACTCTCGTTTTGATACATTTGGTTCTTCGAGTTGTAACACTTAAACTCGATGGTCGTCTGCTACTTATTTGCCACCTTGTGTTGCGATGATAAATTCCGCACGTGCGACGATAAATTCCGCACTTAGATCATTTTGCAGACGTCCATTTTCCATTATGCATGTCATTATCTTCACATACTTTCACATGCATAGTGGATTGTCATCATAAGTTGAAGTGGATCTCCACAAGTACAACCTGCCATGTGCATTTGCATTCCAAAAGCAAATTACTTATATGCACATCTTCAGGGGGGGCCCTTGCAACTTATGAAGACAATTCCTTATCCTTTAAAATTTCACAGATTATATTCCCCGTTGAAAACTTCAACTAGTTTGTCATCAATCACCAAAAAGGGGGAGATTGTAAGTGCATCTAGTGCCACCCCTAGTTGGTTTTGGAGTATTGATGACAAACCTAGTTGAGGGACTAATGTGTTTGTGAGAATTGCAGGATAACACAGGTAGAAGTCCCTCATTGATTCGGTTTTCCTACCAGAGATGACCCCTAAAAATGTATGAAGACATTGAAGTCAAAGGTGGTATATGAAGATATTCACATTGAAGACTATGACAAGAGAAGACACCGCATGAAGCCTATGGAGCTCGAAGACTTAGATCTTTCGTAGTTCTTTTTCTTCTGTGTTGAGTCATAGGAACCACCGTACTGTTAAGTGGGGTCCAAGAGAACCAGTCAGAATGACTGAAGTGATGCTTAAACAAAACCTATGTCTTCGAGTGAAGACTTTGAGAGCGAATCTTGTCCAGAGTCGGACAAGTCAGCTTTGCTTGTAGCCCAAGTAAAGTTGCCGTGTGAGTTTGAAATCTGATCGTTGGAACACGTGTCAGTTCCTTAGTGACCCAGGGTCATTTCGGACAAATCAGGTCGGGTTGCCAAGTGGCTATAAATAGCCCACCCCCTACAACCATAAACGGTTGGCTGCTCAGATTCAGAGTACGGCTTTTGTCGTTTGAGAGCAACCCACCTCGAAGCCTTTGAGAGAGAATTCCTTGCGAGGATAAAGCCCTAACCACCCAGAGCCAAAGAGAATTAGGCATCACTTAAGTCTTCTTGTCTGTGTGATCTGAAGACTTATTACACTTGAGGATTGTGCATCCTCCAGCCGGTTAGGCATCGCGTTCTGAGCATCCAAGAGACATTGTGGATTGCCGGTGAACGAAGTCTGGAAGGTTTGGGAGTCTACCTTGAAGACTTACCAGAGTGATTGGGCGAGGTCTGTGTGACCTTAGCTCAAGGGGAATACGGTGAGGACTGGGTGTCCTGAGCTGCGTGTTCAGGACTGGGTGTCCGGGACTGTGTGTCCTAAGGTTTAAATACCTAGCCGCCCTAACCAGACGTACAGTTGTCACAGCAACTGGAACTGGTCCAACAAATCATTGTCTTCAGCAAGTCACTGGTTTCATCTTCCCTTCCCTTTACTTACTGTTACTCCTTGTGAAGTCATTGTATGTTCGCACTATCTTTTGTCTTCACCAACATGAATGTATGATCTGTTCGGCTTCATAACTTCTTCCTACCTGATCCTTATTACACTGAAGTGTTTGTCATTGCGCTTTCACTCTATTGAATACATGACCATGGCTGGCCTAGTGTAATCTAACTTCCGCTGCATAGTAATAGGCATGATCTTCACTGTTTGTCTTCACAACTCTCACGTTTTGAAGACTTTCATAAAAATCGCCTATTCACCCCCCCTCTAGTCGATATAACGCACTTTCAATTAGCACACGTTCAGCTCGATGACGATCCCCGGACTCCGATCCAGCAAAGTGTAGGGGAAGAGTTCCGTCAGCACGACGGCGTGGTGACGATCTTGATGTTCTACCGACGCAGGGCTTCGCCTAAGCACTACAACGATATGACTGAGGTGGAATATGGTGGCAGGGGGCACCGCACACGGCTAAGGAACGATCTCAATGATGAACTTGTGTCTATGGGGTGCCCCTTGCCTCAGTATATAAAGGATGGAGGAGGAGGAGGCCGGCCAAGGCCATTGGTGCGGCCAGGATGGGAGTCCTACTAGGACTCCAAGTCCTAGTAGGAGTCCATCAAGAGGGGAGGAAGGGAGAAGGAAGTGGAGGAGTAGGAAAGGTGGCCGGCCCCCTTTTCCCTAGTCCAATTCGGACCAAAGGGGAGGGGGGGCGCAGCAGCCTTTTTCCTCTTCCCACTAAAGCCCATCAAGGCCCATTACTTCTCCCGTAACTACCCGGTACTCCGAAAAATACCCGAATCACTCGGAACCTTTCCGATGTCCGAATATAGTCGTCCAATATATCGATCTTTACGTCTCGACCATTTCGAGACTCCTCGTCATGTCCCCGATCTCATCCGGGACTCCGAACTCCTTCGGTACATCAAAACTCATAAACTCATAATATAACTGTCATCGAAACCTTAAGCGTGCGGACCCTACGGTTCGAGAACAATGTAGACATGACCGAGACACGTCTCCGGTCAATAACCAATAGCGGGACCTGGATGCCCATATTTGCTCCTACATATTCTACGAAGATCTTTATCGGTCAGACCGCATAACAACATACGTTGTTCCCTTTGTCATCGGTATGTTACTTGCCCGAGATTCGATCGTCGGTATCCAATACCTAGTTCAATCTCGTTACCGGCAAGTCTCTTTACTCGTTCCGTAATACATCATCTCACAACTAACATATTAGTTGTAATGCTTGCAAGGCTTATGTGATGTGCATTACCGAGAGGGCCCAGAGATACCTCTCCGACAATCGGAGTGACAAATCCTAATCTCGAAATACGCCAACCCAACATGTACCATTGGAGACACCTGTAGTACTCCTTTATAATCACCCAGTTACGTTGTGACGTTTGGTAGTACCCAAAGTGTTCCTCCGGCAAACGGGAGTTGCATAATCTCATAGTCATAGGAACATGTATAAGTCATGAAGAAAGCAATAGCAACATACTAAACGATCGGGTGCTAAGCTAATGGAATGGGTCATGTCAATCAGATCATTCAACTAATGGTGTGATCCAGTTAATCAAATAACAACTCTTTGTTCATGGTTAGGAAACACAACCATCTTTGATTAACGAGCTAGTCAAGTAGAGGCATACTAGTGACACTATGTTTGTCTATGTATTCACACATGTATTATGTTTCCGGTTAATACAATTCTAGCATGAATAATAAACATTTATCATGATATAAGGAAATAAATAATAACTTTATTATTGCCTCTAGGGCATATTTCCTTCAGTCTCCCACTTGCACTAGAGTCAATAATCTAGTTCACATCGCCATGTGATTTAACAGCAATAGTTCACATCACCATGTGATTAACACCCATAGTTCACATAGATATGTGATCAACACCCAAAGGGTTTACTAGAGTCAGTAATCTAGTTCACATCACTATGTGATTAACACCCAAAGAGTACTAAGGTGTGATCATGTTTTGCTTGTGAGAGAATCTTAGTCAATGGGTCTGCCACATTCAGATCCACATGTATTTTGCAATTTTTATGTCTACAATGTTCTACACGGAGCTACTCTAGCTAATTGCTCCCACTTTCAATATGTATCCAGATTGAAACTTAGAATCATCTGGATCAGTGTTAAAAACTTGCATCGACGTAACCCTTTACGACGAACCTTTTTGTCACTTCCATAATCGAGAAACATATCCTTATTTCACTAAGGATAATTCTGACCGCTGTCCAATGATCTACTGCTAGATCACTATTGTACTCCCTTGCCAAATCAATGCAGGGTATACAATAGATCTGGTATACAGTATGACATACTTTATAGAGCCTATGGCCAAGGCATAGGGAATGACTTTCATTCTCTTTCTATCTTCTGCCGTGGTCGGGCTTTGAGTCTTACTCAACTTCACACCTTGTAATACAGGCAAGAACTCTTTCTTTGACTGCTCCATTTTGAACTACTTCAAAATCTTGTCAAGGTATGTACTCATTGAAAAAACTTATCAAGCGTCTTGATCTATCTCTATAGATCTTGAAGCTCAATATGTAAGCAGCTTCACCGAAGTCTTTCTTTTAAAAACTCCTTTCAAACACTCCTTTATGCTTTACAGAATAATTCTACATTATTTCCGATCAACAATATGTCATTCACATATACTTATCAGAAATGCTGTAGTGCTCCCACTCACTTTCTTGTAAATACAGGCTTCACCGCAAGTCTGTATAAAACTATATGCTTTGATCAACTCATCAAAGCGTATATTCCAACTCCGAGATGCTTGCACCAGTCCACAGATGGATCGCTGGAGCTTGCACATTTTGTTAGCACCTTTCGGATTGACAAAACCTTCTGTTGCATCATATACAACTCTTCTTTAATAAATCCATTAAGGAATGCAGTTTTGTTTATCCATTTGCCAGATTTCATAAAATGCGGCAATTACTAACATGATTCGGACAGACTCAAGCATAGATACGAGTGAGAAGCTCTCATCGTAGTCAACACCTTGAACTTGTCGAAAACCTTTTGCGACAATTCTAGCTTTGTAGATAGTAACACTACTATCAGCGTCCGTCTTCCTCTTGAAGATCCATTTATTCTCAATTGCTTGCCGATCATCGGGCAAGTCAACCAAAGTCCAAACTTTGTTCTCATACATGGATCATATCTCAGATTTCATGGCCTCAAACCATTTCGCGGAATCTGGGCTCATCATCGCTTCCTCATAGTTCGTAGGTTCGTCATGGTCAAGTAACATGACCTCCAGAACAGGATTACCGTACCACTCTGGTGCGGATCTCACTCTGGTTTACCTACGAGATTCGGTAGTAACTTGATCTAAAGTTACATGATCATCATCATTAGCTTCCTCACTAATTGGTGTAGTAGTCACAAGAACAGATTTTTGTGATGAACTACTTTCCAATAAGGTAGAAGGTACAATTACCTTATCAAGTTTTCTACTTTCCTCCCACTCACTTCTTTCGAGAGAAACTCCTTCTCTAGAAAGGATCCATTATAAGCAACGAATGTCTTGCCTTAGGATCTGTGATAGAAGGTGTACCCAACAGTCTCCTTTGGGTATCCTATGAAGACATATTTCTCCGATTTGGGTTGGATCTTATCAGGATGAAACTTTTTCTCATAAGCATCGCAACCCCAAACTTCAAGAAACGACAACTTTGGTTTCTTGCCAAATCATAGTTCATAAGACGTCGTCTCGACAGATATAGATGGTGCCCCTTTTTAACGTGAATGCAGTTGTCTCTAATGCATGACCCCAAAAACGATAGTGGTAAATCGGTAAGAAACATCATAGGTTGCACTATATCCAATAAAGTACGGTTATGACGTTCGGACACACCATTATGCTGTGGTGTTCCAGGTGGCGTGAGTAGTGAAACTATTTCACATTGTTTTAACTGAAGACCAAACTCGTAACTCAAATACTCTTTTCCACGATCAGATCGTAGAAACTTTATTTTCTTGTTACGATGATTTTCACTTCACTCTGAAATTATATGAACTTTTCAAATGTATCAGACTTCTATTTCATTAAGTAGATATACCCATATCTGCTCAAATCATCTGTGAAGGTCAGAAAATAATGATACCCGCTGCAAGCCTTAAATATTCATTGGACCACATACATCAGTATGTATGATTTCCAACAAATCTGTTGCTTGCTCCATTGTTCCGGAGAACGGCGTTTTAGTCATCTTGCCCAAAAGGCATGGTTCGCAAGCATCAAGTGATTCATAATCAAGTGATTCCGAAAGCCCATCAGCATGGAGTTTCTTCATGCGCTTTATACCAATATGACCTAAACGGCAGTGCCACAAATAAGTTGCACTATCATTATTAACTTTGCATCTTTTGGTTTCAATATTATGAAAATGTGTATCACTACGATCGAGATCCAATGAACTTGTTTCATTGGGTGTGTAACCATATAATGTTTTATTCATGTAAACAGAATAACAATTTATTCTTTTACTTAAATGAATAACCGTATTACAGTAAACATGATCAAATCATATTCATGCTCAACGCAAACACCAAATAACACTTATTTAGGTTCAACACTAATCCCGAAAGTATAGGGAGTGTGCGATGATGATCATATCAATCTTGGAACCACTTCCAACACACATCGTCACTTCACCCTTAACTAGTCTCTGTTTATTCTGCAACTCCTGTTTCGAGTTACTAATCTTAGCAACTGAACTAGTATCAAATACTGAGGGTTTGCTATAAACACTAGTAAAGTACACACCAATAACATGTATATCAAATATACTTATGTTCACTTTGCCATCCTTCTTATCCACCAATCACTTGGGGTAGATCCGCTTCCAGTGACCAGTCCCTTTGCAGTAGAAGCACTTAGTCTCAGGCTTAGGACCAGACTTGGGCTTCTTCACTTGAGCAGCAACTTGCTTGTTGTTCTTCTTGAAGTTCCCCTTCTTCCCTCTGCCCTTTTCTTGAAACTAGTGATCTTGTCAACTATCAACACTTGATGTTTTTCTTGATTTCTA
This sequence comes from Triticum urartu, assembly GCF_003073215.2. Classification (NCBI taxonomy): domain Eukaryota; kingdom Viridiplantae; phylum Streptophyta; class Magnoliopsida; order Poales; family Poaceae; genus Triticum; species Triticum urartu. The sequence goes on from NC_053023.1 coordinate 560,334,047, forward strand.
CCTTCGTTGATTTCAGCATCACGAAGAGCTTGGGAGTTGTTTCCGTTATCCCTTGCATATTATAGTTCATCACAAAGTTCTACTAACTTGGTGATGGTGACTAGAGAATTCTGTCAATCACTATCTTATCTGGAAGATTAACTCCCACTTGATTCAAGCGATTGTAGTACCCAGACAATCTGAGCACATGCTCACTAGTTGAGCGATTCTCCTCCATCTTTTAGCTATAGAACTTGTTGGAGAATTCATATCTCTCAACTCGGGTATTTGCTTGAAATATTAACTTCAACTCTTGGAACATCTCATATGGTCCATGACGTTCAAAACGTCTTTGAAATCCCGATTCTAAGCCGTTAAGCATGGTGCACTAAACTATCAAGTAGTCATCATATTGAGCTAGCCAAACGTTCATAACGTCTGCATCTGCTCCTGCAATAGGTCTGTCACCTAGCGGTGCATCAAAGACATAATTCTACTGTGCAGCAATGAGGATAAACCTCAGATCACGGATCCAATCCGCATCATTGCTACTAACATCTTTCAACACAATTTTCTCTAGGAACATATCAAAAATAAACACAGGGAAGCAACAACGCGAGCTATTGATCTACAACATAATTTGCAAAATACTATCAGGACTAAGTTCATGATAAATTTAAGTTCAATTTAATCATATTACTTAAGAACTCCCACTTAGATAGACATCCCTCTAATCCTCTAAGTGATTACGTGATCCAAATGAACTAAACCATAACCGATCATCACGTGAGATGGAGTAGTTTTCAATGGTGAACATCGTTATGTTGATCATATCTACTATATGATTCATGCTCGACCTTTCGGTCTCCGTGTTCCGAGGGCATATCTGCATATGCTAGGCTCGTCAAGTTTAACCTGAGTATTCTGCGTGTGCAAAACTGGCTTGCACCCGTTGTAGATGGACGTAGAGCTTATCACACCCGATCATCACGTGGTGTCTGGGCACGACGAACTTTGGCAACGGTGCATACTCAGGGAGAACACTTCTTGATAATTTAGTGAGAGATCATCTTATAATGCTACCGTCAATCAAAGCAAGATAAGATGCATAAAAAAGATAAACATCACATGCAATCAATATAAGTGATATGATATGGCCATCATCATCTTGTGCTTGTGATCTCCATCTCCAAAGCACCGTCATGATCACCATCGTCACCGGCGCGACACCTTGATCTCCATCGTAGCATCGTTGTCGTCTCGCCAATCTTATGCTTCCACGACTATCGCTACCGCTTAGTGATAAAGTAAAGCATTACATCGCGATTGCATTGCATACAATAAAGCGACAACCATATGGCTCCTGCCAGTTGCCGATAACTTGGTTACAAAAACTTGATCATCTCATACAATAAAATTTAGCATCATGCCTTGACCATATCACATCACAACATGCCCTGCAAAAACAAGTTAGACGTCCTCTACTTTGTTGTTGCAAGTTTTACGTGGCTGCTACGGGCTTAAGCAAGAACTCATCTTACCTACGCATCAAAACCACAACGATAGTTTGTCAAATAGACTCCGTTTTAACCTTCTCAAGGACCGGGCGTAGCCACACTCGGTTCAACTAAAGTTGGAGAGACAGTCGCCCGCAAGCCATCTATGTGCAAAGCACGTCGAGGGAACCGGTCTCGCGTAAGCGTACGCGTAAGGTTGGTCCGGGTCGTCTCGTCCAACAATACCGCCGAACCAAAGTATGACATGCTGGTAGGCAGTATGACTTGTATCGCCCACAACTCACTTGTGTTCTACTCGTGCAAATAACATCAAACCATAAAACCTAGGCTCGGATGCCACTGTTGGGGAACGTAGTAATTTCAAAAAATTTCCTACGCACACGCAAGATCATGGTGATGCATAGCAACGAGGGGAGAGTATGATCTACGTACCCTTGTAGATCGCAACGGAAGCGTTGACACAACGTAGAGGAAGTAGTCGTACGTCTTCTTCCCGATCCGACCGATCCAAGCACCGTTACTCCGGCACCTCCGAGTTCTTAGCACACGTTCAGCTCGATGACGATCCTCGGGCTCCGATCCAGCAAAGTGTCGAGGAAGAGTTCCGTCAGCACGACGGCGTGGTGACGATCTTGATGTTCTACCGACGCAGGGCTTCGCCTAAGCACTACAACGATATGACCGAGGTGAAATATGGTGGCAGGGGGCACCGCACACGGCTAAGGAACGATCTCAATGATGAACTTGTGTCTATGGGGTGCCCCTTGCCTCAGTATATAAAGGATGGAGGAGGAGGAGGCCGGCCAAGGCCATTGGTGCGGCCAGGATGGGAGTCCTACTAGGACTCCAAGTCCTAGTAGGAGTCCATCAAGAGGGGAGGAAGGGAGAAGGAAGTGGAGGAGTAGGAAAGGTGGCCGGCCCCCTTTTCCCTAGTCCAATTCGGACCAAAGGGGAGGGGGGGCGCAGCAGCCTTTTTCCTCTTCCCACTAAAGCCCATCAAGGCCCATTACTTCTCCCGTAACTACCCGGTACTCCGAAAAATACCCGAATCACTCGGAACCTTTCCGATGTCCGAATATAGTCGTCCAATATATCGATCTTTACGTCTCGACCATTTCGAGACTCCTCGTCATGTCCCCGATCTCATCCGGGACTCCGAACTCCTTCGGTACATCAAAACTCATAAACTCATAACATAACTGTCATCGAAATCTTAAGCGTGCGGACCCTACGGTTCGAGAACAATGTAGACATGACCGAGACACGTCTCCGGTCAATAACCAATAGCGGGACCTGGATGCCCATATTTGCTCCTACATATTCTACGAAGATCTTTATCGGTCAGACCGCATAACAACATACGTTGTTCCCTTTGTCATCGGTATGTTACTTGCCCGAGATTCGATCGTCGGTATCCAATACCTAGTTCAATCTCGTTACCGGCAAGTCTCTTTACTCGTTCCGTAATACATCATCTCACAACTAACATATTAGTTGTAATGCTTGCAAGGCTTATGTGATGTGCATTACCGAGAGGGCCCAGAGATACCTCTCCGACAATCGGAGTGACAAATCCTAATCTCGAAATACGCCAACCCAACATGTACCATTGGAGACACCTGTAGTACTCCTTTATAATCACCCAGTTACGTTGTGACGTTTGGTAGTACCCAAAGTGTTCCTCCGGCAAACGGGAGTTGCATAATCTCATAGTCATAGGAACATGTATAAGTCATGAAGAAAGCAATAGCAACATACTAAACGATCGGGTGCTAAGCTAATGGAATGGGTCATGTCAATCAGATCATTCAACTAATGGTGTGATCCCGTTAATCAAATAACAACTCTTTGTTCATGGTTAGGAAACATAACCATCTTTGATTAACGAGCTAGTCAAGTAGAGGCATACTAGTGACACTTTGTTTGTCTATGTATTCACACATGTATTATGTTTCCGGTTAATACAATTCTAGCATGAATAATAAACTGTGACATGACCGGGCGCGAGTATGCCGGCGAACAGGCCCCGGTTCGCCACGTAGGACCCGCGGCGTTGCAATTTCGGGATAATCGATGTTTCGGGTGTCGCCGGTCGTTGCCGGGGGTCACAGAGTATACCGACCCTTACGAGCAAAGTTAGCACGGACACCCCTAAGAGCAACTTATAGCACCTCGCGCGCTGGACCGAGCTCCGGAACAACTACGAGGGCGTCCACGAAGTTCAGGCCATCCAGTACTTTGTCAGCAGGTGCCGGGATGGCACCCTCCTCAAGCACAGGCTCTTGCGCTCCGAGCCGGCCACCATGGCCGCGCTCATGGTGACGACGGACAAGTACGCCAACGACGACTCCCCCATGAAGATCCAAGTGGCACTGGACGAAGCCGACAAGGCGAAGCTGGTTCCCCCTCCCAAGCCGGCCGGCGAGAGCAGCTGGCAACAGAACAACCAGCGGAACAACAAGCGCATCATGCGTGGCGACATCCCGCCTCCTCCGGCTCCGGCTCCGGGAGCGTGGTAGCCGCCTCCGCCTCCTCCTCCCCCGTGTCCGGCCGGTGCCACGATGCGCGATGATGTGTACCCCGACAAGCGTAGCGAGCTCCTGCTCCGGTAGGAGGTGAACACCGTCATCCCGGCCAAGCCAGAGTACATGCACTGGTCGGAGCACCCGGTCACCTGGACCCGGAAAGACCACCCGACCGTCATGCAGAACCCGGGTGGCTATGCCCTCGTCCTCAACCCTACCATAGTCGTGCCTCGGCGCACGTGTAAGTTCTCCCGGGTCCTCATCAATGGCGGCAACAACATCAACATCCTCTACCGCGACACCATGACCAAGCTCGGCCTTGAGGCCAAAGACCTGGAGCCGACCAAGACGATTTTCCATGGCATTGTACCTGGCCTGTCCTGCTCCCCGATCGGCCGGATCTGGCTTGACGTCCTGTTTGGCGATAGCAACCACTTCCGACGCGAGCCGCTCTGGTTGGAGGTGGTAGACCCGTCCAGTGCGTATCATGTGTTGTTGGGCCGGCCTGCGCTCGCCAAGTTCATGGTGGTCGCCCACTATGCCTATCTGAAGATGAAGCTGCCGGGTCCGAAGGGCCTCATCACCATCACTAGCGACTACCGCAAGTCTCTAGAGTGTGCCCGAGACGCCGATAAACTGGCCGAGTCGCTGGTCATAGCCGAGGACCGGCGCTAGCTCGACCGGATCGTCGCGCTGGCCAATGAGATGCCAGCCGTGCCGGCCCCAGCCAAGGAGCCGACCGACGAGGCCTCGTTCCAGCCCTCTAAGGAGACCAAGAAGGTTAAGCTGAACCCGAAAGACCCCAGCTGCAGCAAGTACGTTGTCGTTGGCACCCGCCTCGATAGCAAATAGGAAGGCGAGCTCGTCGACTTCCTCCGTGAGAATCGGGATATCTTTGCATGGACTCCAAAGGACATGCCAGGTATTCCGAGGAAGTACGCCGAGCACAAAATCCACGTCCGCAAGGACGCCAAGCTTGCCTGCCAACCCCTACGCCGCTTTTCCGAGGAGAAGAGAAGAACCATCAGTGAAGAGGTCGCCAAGATTTTGGCGTCCGGCTTCATGATGGAAGTGTTCCACCCCGAGTGGTTGGCCAACCTAGTCCTCGCCCTGAAGAAAAACAAGACCTGGCGCATGTGTATCAACTACACCAGCCTGAACAAGGCCTGCCCCAAGGATCCATTCGCCCTCCCGCGGATCGATCAAGTCATCGACTCCACCGCTGGCTGTGAGCTCCTGTCCTTCCTGGATGCTTACTCCGGGACTCGGCCGACGCCCTGAAGACGCCCTTCATCACGCCCTTCGGGGCATATTGCTACATCGCCATGTCATTCGGCATGAAGAACTCCGGCGCCATGTTCCAACGCTGCATGCAGAAATGCCTGCTGCCGCAACTCGGCCGCAACATCCACGTCTACGTGGACGTCATCATGGTGTAGACCAAGCAGCACCTCACACTCCTCAATGATCTGAAGGAAACCTTCGCTAACCTGCGCAAGTACCGGATCAAGCTCAACCCGGATAAATGCGTCTTCGGCGTCCCGGCCGGAAATTTACTCGGCTTCCTCGTCTCAAAGCGTGGCATTGAGTCAAACCCGGAGAAGATCAAGGCCATCGAGCGCATGCGCAAGCCGGCCCAGCTCCGCGATGTCTAGAAGTTCACCGACTGCTTGGCCTCGGCCAACCGGTTTCTCAATCGACTGGGCGAGAGGGCCTTGCCCCTGTATTAGCTGATGAAGAAGACGTCACCGTTCGAATGGAACGACCAGACGGACGAGGCTTTCCGGGATCTCAAGCGTATGCTCTCCACCGCACCCGTCCTGGCCACGCCAAGCGAGAAGGAGCCACTGTTGCTCTACATTGCTGCCACCTCGCGGTCAGTCATCACGGTAGTGGTGGTTGAGCGGCCGGAGAAGGGCAAGATCCAAGCCTTCCAGTGCCCGGTCTACTACCTGAGCAAGGTGCTCTCCGCCTCCAAGCAAAACTACCCATACTACCAGAAGATGTGTTACGGCATGTATTTTACCACCAAGAAGTTGAAGCAGTACTTACAAGAGCACGTTGTCACCGTGGTCAGCATGACCCCTATCAGCGAGATCATCGGTTGCCGGGATGCCTCTAGCCGGGTTGCCAAGTGGGCGATCGAGCTAGCCGGCCACACCATCCTCTACGATCCCCGCACCACGATCAAGTCCCAAGCTCTGGCCAACTTCCTCGTTGACTGGACAGAGACCCAGTACCTACCGCCGCCACCGGATTCGACGCATTGGCGCATGCACTTCGACGGCTCCAAGATGCGCCTCGGCTTGGGCGCTGGCATCGTGCTATCTTCCCCGAAGGGCGACCGGCTTCGATACGCACTCCAGATCCACTTCGCCGCCTCCAACAACATCGCCGAGTATGAAGCCCTTGTGCATGGCCTCCGGCTTGCCAAGGAACTCGGCATCCGACAAATCCTGTGCTACGGCGACTCAGACCTTGTGGTGCAGCATTGCTCCGCCGAGTGGGACGCCCGTGACGCCAACATGTCAAGCTACCGTTTCCTCATCTAGCAGTTGTCCGGTATCTTTGATGGTTGCGAGTTCCTCCACGTCCCGCGAGCGGAAAACAAAGCCGCTGACGCGCTGGCCAAGACCGGCTCATCCCGGTAGTCCGTCCCATCCAACGTCTCCCTCAAGCACCTGCATAAGCCATCTGTCAAGCCGGCCCCGAACTCCGAGTCCATCTTCGTCCCGGAAAACCTGGCCCGGGGTTGTCGAACCCGGCTTGGGGGCTGTCGAACCCGGCCCAACGACTGTCAAACCTGGTCCGAGGGCTGACGAACCTAGCCTGGGGGACTCAGAACCCGGCCTGGGGACCATCGAACCCGGCCCGGGGGCTGCTAGACCCAACCCGGGGACTGCCCAACTCGACCCGGCCATCGTCATCCTAGACCCGGCCGTCATCATCCTCGACCCGGCCGCCGTTGTCCCCGACCCGAGGGCTACCGCCACCGACTCGAGGGCTGCTATCCCGGAACCTGCTGTGGTGGCCGTCTTCGCCGTGGTGACGGCCCCATCATGGGCCCTGCCCATCTCGGAATTCCTGGAGAACGGGGTTCTCCCCATGGACGAGACCGAGGCTCGGCAAGTGCAACGTCGGGTGTCTACCTATAACATCATCAACAACGAGCTCGTCAAGCGCAGTTCGACGGGTGTTTTCCAGCACTGCGTCAAACACCAAGGCGAGTGCGGGCACCACGCCACCTCGAGGTCCCTGGTGGCCAACGCTTTTCGCCCTGGTTTCTACTAGCCCATGGCCCTCCAAGACGCCAAGCCACTTGTCCTCAAGTGTGAGGGATGCCAACGCTTCAGCAAGCGCAGCCACCAGCGGGCCTCGGCACTCCGAACCATCCCGATCACCTGGCCCTTCGCGGGTTGGGGACTCGACATGGTGGGACCTTTCAAGACCGCTCGAGGTAGCATGAAGCATTTGCTGGTGACGGTGGACAAGTTCACCAAGTGGATCGAAGCATGGCCGATCAAGAAGCTGGACGGGCCAACCGCCGTCCGGTTCATCAAGGACATCGCGGTGCGCTAGGACGTCCCAAACAACATCATCACGGACAGCGGCACCAACTTTGCCAAGGGCGCGCTCATGCAATATTGCTCCGTCTCTGGCGTCCGCATCGACCTGGCTTCCGTGGCGCACCCGCAGTCCAACGGCCAGGTCGAGCGGGCCAACGCCTCATTCTATCTGGCATCAAGCCGCGGCTCGTCAAGCCGCTTGTCCGCTCACCCAGCAGCTGGCTCGACGAGTTGCCAGCCGTCCTTTGGAGTCTCCACACAACGCCAAACCGGTCGACCAGGTTCACCCCGTTCTTCCTCGTCTGCGGAGCCGAAGCCATCATCCCGACCGACGTCGAGTTTGACTCGCCACGCATCGTGATGTACACCGAAGCCGAAGCCAAGGAAGCCCGCGAAGACGGCGTCGACCTACTCAAAGAAGCACGCCTCTTGGCGCTCAGCCGGTCAGCCATCTATCAGCAAGGCCTAAGGCACTACCACATCAAGAAGATCAAGCCCCTCGCATTCCATGAGGGAGACCTCGTCCTCCGACTCGTCCAGCAGCAAGCCGGCCAACACAAGCTGTCCTCCCCATCGATGCCCGCAAGTCAAACAAGCACAAGAGAGACACCACCGGCGAAGTAACAACCTGGCCATGGAACGCAGAACTTCTCCACCCATTTTACAATTAGCTGTGTGCACGTATGTATCACTACCTTTTGTAACCATATGAAACTATGGGGTCCCCGAATGATGCTCGGGGATGCCCTATCCGACCAAGTTATTGTGTCTCACACGCTTGTGCAAATTTCTCTTTAAAACCCCCACCGCCGGTTTGACTCACTCGACCTGGGGGCTCGGGGGCTGGCCGGCTTGGTCACCATCCACCGCCTTCCTTAGCAACTCTTGGCGTGCTCAGGTCGCCGCGGCCCTCCACTTCGCCCTATGCCACGAAACCGGCTTCGGCTGTCGGCTGACAAGAAAAAGGGGCCAAAGCACCAGCACGCTATGAAAACTAAGTTGGGTCCGCTGAATTGCCCAACCCGGCCCCGTCACCTTAAGTTGTCGCACGACCGGCTGCTCACCAACTGGCTTTGCTAGATTGCCGCCAGCCGGCCCAATGGGTGTTTCGCTCGCGCTCAACGTTCAAAAGGTCTAAGTACTATGCATTTATCTCAGGGGCCGACCTCCTTGTCATGGATGGGAGCTCGGCCATTTGACTCATGGGGGGGAGGCCCAAGAGGGGAGGCAAGCAGGAAAACGACTCAGAAAACAGAAAGCAGAAGTGCAAAAAATCACGAAATATTTACATCACAAATTAAACAAGCCTAAAGCTGGAGTTCATTACACTACACCCAAATACCCCCAGTGGGTAGTGGGTGGGTGGACCTGCTACCTAACATAATTTTTTACTAAGATAAAAACAGGACAGCCCCAGCCTCAGGCATCTCCAGCGACGGGTCGCGCAGCTGCCGACTCCCCCTCGGTGACCTCCAGGTTCACCGAGGCGCCGATATCTCCCTCCTCGGCATCCCCATCTCCGTAGATGGCCATCTCCTCGGAGCTGCCCTCCGGGTCGTCCAGAAGCAGGCCGTAGTCATCAGCAAGAAAGACTCTGCTGTCGTATGTCCGCTCCGGCTGGAACTCGTCATGAATGGCGAACCCGACGATGTAGATGGCCCGAGTGGCGATCTGTCCGGCCTCCTCCTGCAGCTGGCGCTCCGCGCCAGCTCGCTGGCCCATCAGCATGTCCAGCGCCAGATCCGAATGCCAAGACATCACGAACCTGAGCGCCATCTTGGCGCCGGCATGGGCGGCGGAGACGCGCCATGCGTGGAGCCGCTCCGGACCCGCCTCCAATCACCGCGCTAGCCGCGTGAAGCGGTTCGGCGCAACGGCGCCAGGAAAGAGGGTCGTTGTCATCGCCGGGCCAGCCTCGGAGAGCCGCACCATCTGCTTGCCCAAGACTCGCAGCCAAGCTTCGGCGACGGTCACGATCTCTGGGAAGGTCCAGGCAACCCGCGGGGTCCCGGAGCCCACGACCCCCTGCGGATCTTGCTAGAAACAGACGGCCTCCTCCGCCACCCTGCACGTCTCCAGGAAGTGCCCTATCAAAAAGAAGAGCAAGACAAATCAATAACCAAGGGAAGGAAAGCTGGCTTCCCAACCCGGCAGAATCCAAGGAAAGCACTTATTGGCGAAGGACTTGTCCACGTGCTGCGCCTCAAGCAACGTACTGCGCCGCTCCCTGCCGATGGCATGGCCACGCTCCTGAAGCGTCTGCTCCAAGTTAGCGACCTTGGAAAGGGGTGCCGTCGGCTCGACGTCCTTGGCCTCGGCCGCGGTGATAGCCTGGCTTATTAGGGATGGTAGACTACTCATATCAATAAGGAATCCCTTATTTTCTGGGAGCCCATTCAGAAAGAACTCCAAAGTTAAGCGTTCTCAGCTTGGAGTAGTTTCAGGATGGGTGACCGACCAGGAAGTTGCTCCCGGGTGTGCACGAGTGAGGACAAAGTGCATAGAAAAGACTAGTATCGATCTATGGGGCCAGTCTAGATCCCGCCAGGAGTAACAACCACCGGCGGGTGTGTCCGGGGCGTTACAAGTTGGTATCAGAGCCGACCCTTGCAGTTACACGGATGTTTGCGGACAGGTGTGCGGTCATGTTGTTCATGACGTCTGTGACCTGTCGTGGCACACGGCATGGCACATGTACCGGACTGGATGCACAGACATATGTGCCAAGAGGGAACGTTCCTGTGGCCCGACGAGGACGTCGGTTCCTCTGAGTGGGGGTGTATGTGATCGCCTGGCTTATTAGGGATGGTAGACTACTCATATCAATAAAGAATTCCTTCTTTTCCGGGAGCCCATTTGGAAAGAACTCCAAAGTTAAGTGTGCTTAGCTTGGAGTAGTTTCAGGATGGGTGACCGGCCGGGAAGTTGCTCCCAGGTGCGCACGAGTGAGGAGAAAGTGCGCAGAAAAGACTAGTATTGATCTGTGGGGCCAGTCTAGATCCCGCCAGGAGTAACGACCATCGGCGGGTGTGTCCCGGGCGTTACAGCCGCCTTCTCGGACTCTGTGCGGCCGTGGAGTTCCGCCTGGTGGGCCTCCCCCGCCTTGGCTGCCTCCGCCTTTAGGCGCTCCACCTCGGCCTAAAGAAGGCCCTTGTTGACGGCCAGCTTGTTGCATTGCTGGCCGGTCTCGGCAAGGGCCCGCTGCGCCTCCACGACATTGGCTGCCTCCGCCTTGAGGCGGTCCACCTCGGCCTCGAGATGGCTCTTGTCGCCCGCCAGCTGCTCCTGCAGCCGGCCGGCCTCGTCAAGTGCGCGCCGAGCCTCTGCCGCCTCCGCCTTTGCCTCCGCCACCTCGTCTGGAAGCCCGCCGATGTCAACAATGACCCGGTCGTACTAATAGCCGCCTCGGATCAGCCAAGTTCGCCAGGACGACGCTTCGGCTGCAGCAGCCGCACGGCGAAGATTCAGAAACAAAGGATTACTTTAAGATTCGATCCAACTACTACATAGTTGGCCCGAATCTCAGGGACTACACCGAGTGGGTGCGCTAGCGCGCCCCCACTAAAAAGAGCACACAAGAAAGATACCTATGGTAACGCAGAGCGCCTCCTCCTTGGCGGCGAGCTGCTCCTTGAGCTGGCGGTGCTTCTCCAGGAGCCAGTTGAAGACACCGACCCGGTAGGAGTCCAGTTGCTGCAAGGAGCGATGATCAGCACAAGGCAACAATTTAAGATTCGGCCCAACTGCTACGTAGTTGGCCTGAATCTCGAGGACTACACCCAGTGGGTGCGCTAGCGTGCCCCCACAAAAAGAAGCAGCAAAAGGAAGATAGAAGATGAAGGAAGAACTTACGAACACGGCGCGCTCCAGCTCCCGCGTCCGCTCCACCTCGTCCTGGGCGAAGGCCTGGATCCTGTTCGTGCGCCATCGAAGGCGCTGGCTCACGGCGGCCATCGCCGCCTCCTCCTGGGTCAAGGGCCCAAAGAAGATCTCGCTGGGCCCTGCTCGAGTTGGCTGCGACCCGATGGCCCGACGGCTCCCTGGCCTGGGCACCATGGCGTATTTGCCGCTGACCGCCTCCTCCGCGGCCAGCACCCTCTCCGGCGCTGCTACCTCTTGAGCACTGCGTTGGTTTTCCTTGAAGAGGAAGGGATGATGCAGTAAAGTAGCGTAAGTATTTCCCTTAGTTTTTGAGAACCAAGGTATCAATCCAGTAGGAGGCTACGTGCGAGTCCCTCGTACCTGCACAAAACAAATAAATCCTCGCAACCAACGCGAATAGGGGTTGTCAATCCCTACACGGCCACTTACGAGAGTGAGATCTAATAGATATGATAAGATAATATTTTTGGTATTTTTATGATAAAGATGCAAAGTAAAATAAAAGAAAAGTAAAAGCAAAAGGAAATAACTAAGTATTGGTAGATTAATATGATGAAGATAGACCCGGGGGCCATAGGTTTCACTAGTGGCTTCTCTCAAGAGCATAAGTATTCTACGGTGGGTGAACAAATTACTGTTGAGCAATTGACAGAATTGAGCATAGTTATGAGAATATCTAAGTATGATCATGTATATAGGCATCACGTCCGAGACAAGTAGACCGACTCCTGCCCGCATCTACTACTATTACTCCACTCATCGACCGCTATCTAGCATGCATCTAGAGTATTAAGTTAATGAAAATAGAGTAACGACTATGACATGATGTAGAGGGATAAACTCATGCAATATGATGAAAACCCCATCTTGTTATCCTCGATGGCAACAATACAATACGTGCCTTGCTGCCGCTACTGTCACTAGGAAAGGACACCGCAAGATTGAACCCAAAGCTAAGCACTTCTCCCATTGCAAGAAAGATCAATCTAGTAGGCCAAACCAAACTGATAATTCGAAGAGACTTGCAAAGATAACCAATCATACATAAAAGAATTCAGAGAAGATTGAAATATTGTTCATAGATAGACTTGATCATAAACCCACAATTCATCGGTCTCGACAAACACACTGCAAAAAGAAGATTACATCGAATAGATCTCCACAAGAGAGGGGGAGAACATTGTATTGATATCCAAAAAGAGAGAAGAAGCCATCTAGCTACTAACTATGGACCCGTAGGTCTGAAGTAAACTACTCACACTTCATCGGAGGGGCTATGGTGTTGATGTAGAAGCCCTCCGTGATCGATGCCCCCTCCGGCAGAGCTCCAGAACAGGCCCCAAGATGGGATCTCGTGGATACAGAAAGTTGTGGCAGTGGAATTAGGGTTTTGGCTCCGTATTTGATCATTTGGGGGTACGTAGGTATATATATAGGAGGAAGGAGTACGTTGGTGGAGCAACAGGGGGCCCACGAGGGTGGAGGGCGCGCTTGGGGGGGGGGGGTAGACGTGCCCCCTACCTCGTGGCCTCCTCTTTTGTGTCTTGACATAGGGTCCAAGTCTCCTGGGTCTTATTCGTTGAGAAAATCACGTTCCCGAAGGTTTCATTCCGTTTGGAGTCTGTTTAATATTCCTTTTCTTCGAAACCCTAAAATAGGCAAAAAAACAGCAATTCTGGGCTGGGCCTCCGGTTAATAGGTTAGTCCCAAAAATAATATAAAAGTGGAAAATAAAGCCCAATATGGTCCAAAACAGTAGATAATATAGCATGGAGCAATCAAAAATTATAGATACATTGGAGACGTATCAAGCATCCCCAAGCTTAATTCCTGCTCGTCCTCGAGTAGGTAAATGATAAAAACAGAATTTTTGATGCGGAGTGCTATTTGGCATAATTTTAATGTAATTCTTCTTAATTGTGGCATGAATATTCAGATCCGAAAGATTCAAGACAAAAGTTCATATTGACATAAAAATAATGATACTTCAAGAATACTAACTAAGCAATTATGTCTTCTCAAAATAACATGGCTAAAGAAAGTTATCCCTACAAAATCATATAGTCTGGCTATGCTCTATCTTAACCACACAAAGTATTTAAATCATGCACAACCCCGATGACAAGCCAAGCAATTGTTTCATACTTTTGACATTCTCAAAACTTTTTTAATCTTCACGCAATACATGAGCGTGAGCCATGGATATAGCACTATAGGTGGAATAGAGTGGTGGTTGTGGAGAAGACAAAAAAAAGAGAAGATAGTCTCACATCAAATAGGCGTATCAACGGGCTATGGAGATACCCATCAATAGATATCAATGTGAGTGAGTAGGGATTGCCATGCAACGGATGCACTAGAGCTATAAGTATGTGAAAGCTCAAAAAGAAACTAAGTGGGTGTACATCCAACTCGCTTGCTCACGAAGACCTAGGGCAATTTGAGGAAGCCCATCATTGGAATATACAAGCCAAGTTCTATAATGAAAAATTCCCACTAGTAAATGAAAGTGACAACATAGGAGACTCTCTATCATGAAGATCATGGTGCTACTTTGAAGCACAAGTGAGGTAAAAGGATAGTAGCATTGTCCCTTCTCTCTTTTTCTCTCTTTTTTTTATTTGGGCCTTTTCTCTTTTTTATGGCCTCTTTTTTTCGTCTGGAGTCTCATCCCGACTTATGGGGGAATCATAGTCTCCATCATCCTTTCCTCACTGGGACAATGCTCTAATAATGATGATCATCACACTTTTATTTTCTTACAACTCAAGAATTACAACTCGACACTTAGAACAAGATATGACTCTATATGAATGCCTCCGGCGATGTACCGGGATGTGCAATGACTCACGAGTGACAAGTATGAAAGGATTATGAATGGTGGCTTTGCCACAAATACGATGTCAACTACATGATCATGCAAAGCAATATGACAATGATGGAGTGTGTCATAATGAACGGAAAGGTGGAAAGTTGCATGGAAATATATCTCGGAATGGCTATGCAAATGCCATGATAGGTAGGTATGGTGGCTGTTTTGAGGAAGGTATATGGTGGGTGTATGATACCGGCGAAAGGTGCGCGGTATTAGAGAGGCTAGCAATGGTGGAAGGGTGAGAGTGCGTATGATCCATGGACTGAACATTAGTCATAAAGAACTCATATACTAATTGCGAAAATCTACAAGTTATCAAAGCAAAGTATTACGCGTATGCTCCTAGGGGGATAGATTGGTAGGAAAAGACCATCGCTCATCCCCGACCGCCACTCATAAGGAAGACAATCAATAAATAAATCATGCTCCGACTTCATCACATAACGGTTCACCATACGTGCATGCTACGGGAATCACAAGATTCAACACAAGTATTTCTCAAATTCACAACAACTCAACTAGCATGACTTTAATATCACCATCTCCATATCTCAAAACAATTATCAAGTATCAAACTTCTCACAGTATTCAACACACTCATAAGAGAATTTATTATTCTTGAATACCTAGCATATTAGGATTTTAAGCAAATTACCATGCTATTAATACTCTCAAAATAATCTAAGTGAAGCATGAGAGGTCAATAGTTTCTATAAAACAAATCCACCACCGTGCTCTAAAAAATATAAGTGAAGTACTAGAGCAAAACTATATAACTCAAAAGATATAAGTGAAGCACATAGAGTATTCTAACAAATTCCAAATCATGTATGGCTATCTCAAAAGGTGTGTACAGCAAGGATGATTGTGTTAAACTAAAAAGCAAAGACTCAAATCATACAAGACGCTCCAAGCAAAACACATATCATGTGGTGAATAAAAATATAGCTCCAAGTAAAGTTACCAATAGAAGTAGATGAAAGAGGGGACGCCTTCCAGGGCATCCCCAAGCTTTGGCTTTTAGGTGTCCTTAGATTATCTTGGGGGTGCCATGGGAATCCCCAAGATTTAGTCTCTTTCCACTCCTTGTTCCATAATCCATCAGATCTTTACCCAAAACTTGAAAACTTCACAACACAAAACTTAAAGTAGAAAATCTCGTGAGCTCCGTTAGCGAAAGAAAACAAAAGACCACTTCAAGGTACTGTAATGAACTCATTCTTTATTTATCTTGGTGTTAAAACTACTGTATTACAACTTCTCTATGGTTTAAAAACTATTTTACTAGACATAGATTCATCAAAATAAGCAAACAACACACGAAAAACAGAATCTGTCAAAAACAGAACAGTCTGTAGTAATCTGTAGCTATCGCAAGATCTGGAACCCCAAAAATTCTAAAATAAATTTCTGGACGTGATGAATTTATATATTAAACATATGAAAAAAGAATTAACTAAATAGCACTTTCCAAATAAAAATGACAGCAGTTCTCGTGAGTGCTAAAGTTTCTGTTTTTTTACAGCAAGTTCAACAAGACTTTCCCCAAGTCTTCCCAACGGTTCTACTTGGCACAAACACTAATTAAACAAAAAAACAACCAAAACAGAGGCTAGATAAATTATTTATTACTAAATAGGATCAAAAATCAAGGAATAAAAATAAAATTGGGTTGCCTCCCAACTAGCGCTATCGTTTAACGCCCCTAGCTAGGCATAACAAGCAAGGATAGATCTAGGTATTGCCATCTTTGGTAGGCAATCCATAAGTGGCTCTCATAATAGATTCATAAGGTAATTTAATTTTATTTCTAGGGAAGTGTTCCATGCCTTTCCTTAACGTAAATTGGAATCTAATATTTCCTTCCTTCATATCAATAATTGCACCAATCATTCTAAGGAAAGGTCTACCAAGAATAATAGGACATGAAGGATTGCAATCTATGTCAAGAACAATAAAATCTACGGGCACATAATTCCTATTTGCAAAAATAAGAACATCATTAATTATTCCCATAGGTTTCTTAATAGTGGAATCCTCAAGGTGCAAGTTTAGGGAGCAATCATCAAAATCACGGAAACCTAACAAATCACACAAAGTCTTTGGAATCGTGGAAACACTAGCACCCAAATCACATAAAGCATAGCATTCATGATCTTTAATTTTAATTTTAATAGTTGGTTCCCACTCATCATAAAGTTTTATAGGGATAGAAACTTCCAATTCAAGTTTTTCTTCATAAGATTGTATCAAGGCATCAACGATATGTTTAGTAAACGCTTTATTTTGACTATAAGCGTGAGGAGAATTTAGCACGGATTGCAACAAGGAAATACAATCAATCAAAAAGCAATTTTCATAATTAAATTCCTTGAAATCCAAAATAGTGGGTTTAGCAACATCTAGAGTTTTAATTTCTTCAATCCCACTTTTATCAATTTTAGCATCTAGATCTAAATACTCCGAGTTCTTAGAACGCCTTCTAGGTAAAGGTGGATCATATTCAGTCCCATCATTATCAAGATTCATATTGCAAAACAAAGATTTAATATGGGACACATCAATAACTTTTAGATCTTCATCTTTATTTTCATAGCAATCCGGTTTAGCAGCCATCTTATTAACTAAGGTAGCCTGCCTATCCAAAATTTCAGCAGTTAATTTCTCAAGATGAGCAATTTGGGATCTTAAACCATCGAATTATTTAGACATATCATCAAGCTCTTTATTCATAAAACTCATAAAACTTTTCTGTTCCTTAAGCTTGTTTCTGAAGAAACTATTATGTTCAAATTGCAAAACCATGAAACTCCTGACATTGCTTTCGATCTCTTCTAACCTTTTAAGGTGAAGGTCACCAAATTTAGGTACAGCCATAGCGACAAGCAAGCAAACTAACACACAAGCAAACAAAAAGCAAGCGGGCAAAAAGAGGCGAATAGAGAAAGAGAGGGAGGATAGAGAGAGAAGGCGAATAAAATGGCAAGGGTGAAGTGGGGGAGAGGAAAACAAGAGGCAAATGGTAAATAATGTAATGCGAGAGATAAGGGTATGTGATGGGTACTTGGTATATTGACTTTTGCGTAGACCTCCCCGGCAACGGCGCCAGAAATCCTTCTTGCTACCTCTTGAGCACTGCGTTGGTTTTCCTCGAAGAGGAAGGGATGATGCAGTAAAGTAGCGTAAGTATTTCCCTCAGTTTTTGAGAACCAAGGTATCAATCCAGTAGGAGGCTACGCGCGAGTCCCTCGTACCTGCACAAAACAAATAAATCCTCGCAACCAACGCGAATAGGGGTTGTCAATCCCTACACGGCCACTTACGTGAGTGAGATCTGGTAGATATGATAAGATAATATTTTTGGTATTTTTATGATAAAGATGCAAAGTAAAATAAAAGCAAAGTAAAAGCAAAAGGAAATAACTAAGTATTGATAGATTAATATGATGAAGATAGACCCGGGGGCCATAGGTTTCACTAGTGGCTTCTCTCGAGAGGATAAGTATTCTACGGTGGGTGAACAAATTACTATTGAGCAATTGACAGAATTGAGCATAGTTATGAGAATATCTAGGTATGATCATGTATATAGGCATCACGTCTGAGACAAGTAGACCGACTCCTGCCTGCATCTACTACTATTACTCCACTCATCGACTGCTATCCAGCATGCATCTAGAGTATTAAGTTAATGAAAACAGAGTAACGCCTTAAGCAAGATGACATGATGTAGATGGATATACTCATGCAATATGATGAAAACCCCATCTTGTTATCCTCGATGGCAACAATACAATACGTGTCGGTTCCCCTTCTGTCACTAGGATCGAGCACCGCAAGATTGAACCCAAAGCTAAGCACTCCTCCCATTGCAAGAAAAACCAATCTAGTTGGCCAAACCAAACCGATAGTTCGAAGAGACTTGCAAAGATATCAAATCATGCATATAAGAATTCAGAGGAGATTCAAATAATATTAATAGATAAGCTGATCATAAATCCACAATTCATCGGATCTCGCAAACACACCGCAAAAAAGTATTACATCGAACAGATCTCTAAGAACATCGAGGAGAACATGGTATTGAGAATAAAAGAGAGAGAACAAGTCATCTAGCTACTAGCTGTGGACCCATAGGTCTGTGGTAAACTACTCACGCTTCGTCGGAGAGGCAATGGTGTTGGTGTAGAAGCCCTCCGTGATCGAATCCCCCTCCGGCAAGACGCCAAAAAAGGCCCCTAGATGGGATCTCATGGGTACAGAAGGTTCGGCGGTGGAAAAGTGGTTTCGTGGCTCCCCTAGAAGGTTTTGGGGTATTTGAGAATACATAGGTGGAAGAAATAGGTCGTTGGAGTCATGAGGGGCCCACAATGGTGGGGGCGCGCCCTACCCCCTTGGGCCCGCCCTCCATCCTTGTGCATGCCTCGTGGCTTCCCTGACGTGTACTCCAGGTCCTATGGATGTCTTGTGGTCCAAGAAAAATCATCGGGAAAGTTTCATTCCATTTGGTATTCCTTTTCTGTGAAACTCTAAAATAAGGGGAAAAACAGAAACTGGCACTGGGCTCTAGGTTAATAGGTTAGTCCCAAAAATCATATAAAATAGCATATTAATGCATATAAAACATCCAAAACAGATAATATAATAGCATGGAACAATCAAAAATTATAGATACGTTGGAGACGTATCACCATCCATCTTATCTGCCAAGTATTTGGGGTAGTTATGCTTCCAGTGACCATTCCCTTTGCAGTAGAAGCCCTCAGTTTCAGGCTTAGGTCTAGCTTTGGGCTTCTTCATGGGAGTGGCAACTTGCTTGTCATTCTTCTTGAAGTTCCCTTTTCTTTTCATTTGCCCCTTTTGTTGAAACTAGTGGTCTTGTTAACCATCAACGCTTGATGCTCTTTCTTGATTTCTACCTTCGCCGATTTCAGCATCGCGAAGAGCTCATGAATCTTTTCTGTTATCCCTTGCACATTATAGTTCATCACGAAGTTCTAGTAGCTTGGTGATAGTGACTAGAGAACTCTGTCAATCACTATCTTATCTGGAAGATTAACTCCCACTTGATTCAAGCGATTGTAGTGCCCAAACATTCTGAGCACATGCTCACTAGCCAAGCCATTCTCCTCCATCTTGTAGGAAAGTACTTGCCAGAGGTCTCATACCTCTTGACATGGGAATGATTCTAAAATACCAATTTCGGCTCTTGGAACATCTCATATGCTCTGTGGCATTCAAAACATTTTTAAAGTCCCGGTTCTAAGGCGTAAAGCATGGCGCACTAAACTATCAAGTAGTCATCATTCCAAGCTTGTCAAACGTTCATAACGTCTGCGTCAGCTCCTGTAACAGGTCTGTCACCTAGCGGTGCATCAAGGACATAATTCTTCTATGCAGCAATGAGGATAATCCTCTAATCATGGACCCAGTCCGCATCATTGCTACTATCATCTTTCAACTTAGTTTTCTCTAGCAACATATCAAAAAAATAGGGGAGCTACAACGCGAGCTATTGATCTACAACATAATTTGCAAATACTATCAGGACTAAGTTCATGATAAATTAAAGTTCAATTAATCAAATTACTTAAGAACTCCCACTTAGATTGGCATCCCTAAAGTCATCTAAATGGTATGTGATCCAAATCAACTAAACCATGTCCGATCATCGGGTGAGATGAAGTAGTCTTCAATGGTGAACATCTTTATGTTGATCATATCTACTATATGATTCACGTTCGACCTTTCGGTCTCTAGTGTTCTGAGGCGATGTCTGTACATGCTAGGCTCATCAAGTTTAACTCGAGTATTCCGCATGTGTGAAACCGTCTTGCACCCGTTGTATGTGAACATAGAGCCTATCACACCCGATCATCACGTGGTGTCCCAGCACGACGAACTGTCGCAACGGTGCATACTCAGAGAGAACACTTATACCTTGAAATTTTAGTTAAGGGATCATCTTATAATGCTACCGCCGTACTAAGCAAAATAAGACGCATAAAAGATAAACATCACATGCAATCATAATATGTGACATGATATGGCCATCGTCATCTTGTGCCTTTGATCTCCATCTCCATCATCACTGGCTTGACACCTTGATCTCCATCGTAGCGTCGTGGTCGTCTCGCCAACTATTGCTTCTACAACTATCGCTAACACAAAGTAATAAAGTAAAACAATTACATGGCGTTTACATTTCATACAATAAAGAGACAACCATAAGGCTCATGTCGGTTGCTAATAACTTTTACAAAACATGATCATCTCAAACAATAACATATATCACATCATGTCTTGACCATATCACATCACAACATGCCCTGCAAAAACAAGTTAGACGTCCTCTACTTTGTTGTTGCAAGTTTTACGTGGCTGCTACGGGCTTCTAGCAAGAACCTTCTTACCTACACATCGAAACCACAATGGTGATTTATCAAGTTTGTTGTTTTAACCTTCAACAAGGACCGGCCGCAGTCAAATTTGATTCAACTAAAGTTGGAGAAACAGACACCCGCCAACCACCTTTATGCAAAACTAGTTGCATGCCTATCGGTTGAACCAGTCTCATGAACGGGGTCATGTAAGGTTGGTCCGGTCCGCTTCATCCAACAATACTGCCAATCAAAATAAGACGTTGGTGGTAATTAGTATGACGATCACCGCCCACAACTTTTTGTGTTCTACTCATGCATATCATCTACGCATAGACTTGGCTCTGATGCCACTGTTGGGAAACGTAGCACGCAATTTCAAAAAAATTACTATGCTCACGCAAGATCTATCTAGGAGATGCATTGAAACGAGAGGGGGAGAGTGTGTCTACGTATCCTCGTAGACCGAAAGCGGAAGTGTTTGACAACGCGGTTGATGCAGTCGAACTTCTTCTCGTTCCGACCGATCAAGCACCGAATGTACGGCACCTCCGAGTTCTGCACACGTTCAGCTCGATGACTGCTACCTCTTGAGCATGCGTTGGTTTTCCCTTGAAGGGGAAAGGGTGATGCAGCAAAGCAACGTAAGTATTTCCCTTGGTTTTTGAGAACCAAGGTATCAATCCAGTACGAGACCACGCGTGAGTCACCTCGTACCTACACAAACAAATAAGAACCCCGCAACCAACGCGATAAAGGGGTTGTCAATCCCTTCACAGCCACTTGCAAGAGTGAGATCTGATAGAGATAATAATAAGATAAATATTTTTGGTATTTTTATGATGTAGATTGAAAGTAAAGATTGCAAAATAAAATAGATTGGAAACTTACATGATGGATAATAGACCCAGGGGCCATAGGTTTCACTAGTGGCTTCTCTCAAGATAGCATAAGTATTATGGTGGGTGAACAAATTACTGTCGAGCAATTGATAGAATTGAGCATAGTTATGAGAATATCTAGGTATGATCATGTATATAGGCATCACGTCCGTGCCAAGTAGACCGACTCCTGCCTGCATCTACTACTATTACTCCACACATCGACCGCTATCCAGCATGCATCTAGAGTATTAAGTTCATAAGAACTGAGTAGCGCTTTAAGCAAGATGACATGACGTAGAGGGATAAACTCATGCAATATGATATAAACCCCATCTTTTTATCCTTGATGGCAACAATATAATATGTGTCGTTTCCCTTTCTGTCACTGGGATCGAGCACCGCAAGATTGAACCCAAAGCTAAGCACTTCTCCCATTGCAAAAAAAAAGATCAATCTAGTAGGCCAAACCAAACTGATAATTCGAAGAGACTTGCAAAGATAACCAATCATACATAAAAGAATCCAGAGAAGATTAAAATATTGTTCATAGATAATCTTGATCATAAACCCACAATTCATCGGATCTCGACAAACACACCGCCAAAGAAGATTACATCGAATATATCTCCAAGAGAATCGAGGAGAAATTTGTATTGAGGTCCAAAGAGAGAGAAGAAGCCATCTAGCTAATAACTATGAACCTGAAGGTCTGAGGTAAACTACTCACACATCATCGGAGGGGCTATGGTGTTGATGTAGAAGCCCTCCGTGATCAATGCCCCCTCCGACGGAGCACCAGAAAAGGCCCCAAGATGGGATGTCACGGGTACAAAAGGTTGTGGCGGTGGAATTAGGTTTTTGTGGTGCCCTCTGATGTTTTCAGGGTACGTAACTATATATAGGAGGCAGAAGTAGGTCGGTGGAGCCACGAGGGGCCCACGAGGGTGGAGGGCGCGCCCCCCTGCGTCATGGCCTCCTCGTTGATTGCTTAACGTCCACTCCAAGTCCTTTGGATCACGTTTGTTCCAAAAATCATGCTCCCGAAGGTTTCATTCCGTTTGGACTCCGTTTGATATTCTTTTTCTGCAAAACACTGAAATATGCAAAAAAAAACAACAATTTGGGCTGGGCCTCCGGTTATAGGTTAGTCCCAAAAATAATATAGAAGTGTATAAATAAGCCCATTAAACATCCAAAACAGAATATATAATAGCATGGAACAATAAAAAATTATAGATACGTTGGAGACGTATCAAGCATCCCCAAGCTTAATTCATGCTCGTACTCGAGTAGGTAAATGATAAAAATAGAATTTTTGATGTGGAATGCTTCCTAACATATTTTTCAATGTAATTTTTCTTTATTGTGGCATGAATGTTCAGATCCGAAAGATTCAAAATAAAAGTTTATTGTTGACATAAAAATAGTAATGCTCCAAGTATGCTAATGAAGCAATTATGTCTTATCAAAATACCATAGCCAAAGAAAATTTATCCTTACAAAGTCATATAGTTTGTCCATGCTTCATTTTTGTCACACAAAATGCTCTCATCAAGCACAACCCCGATGACAAGCCAAGCAATTGTTTCATACTTAGCCTTTTCAAACTCTTTCAACTTTTACGCAATATATGAGCGCGAGCCATGGACATAGGACGATGGGTGGAATAGAATATGATGATTGAGGTTGTGTGAGAAGAAAAAGAGGGAGAAAGTCTCACATTGACGCGGCTAATCAATGGGCTATGGAGATGCCCACCGATTGATGTCAATGCAAGGAGTAGGGATTGTCATGCAACGGATGCACTAGAGCTATAAATATATGAAGGCTCATCAAAGAAACTAAGTGGGTGTGCATCCAACTCGCTTGCTCACGAAGACCTAGGGCATTTGAGGAAGCCCATCATTGGAATATACAAGCCAAGTTCTATAATGGAAAAAAATTCCCACTAGTATATGAAAGTGACAAAATAAGAGACTCTCTATCATGAAGATCATGGTGCTACTTTGAAGCACAAGTGTGAAAAAGGATAGTAACATTGTCCCTTCTCTATTTTTCTCTCTTTTTTTATTTTAGCCTTCATTTTTTGGCCTCTTTTCTCTTTTTTATTTTTTTATTTTTCGTCCGGAGTCTCATCCCGACTTGTGGGGGAATCATAGTCTCCATCATCCTTTCCTCACTGGGACAATGCTCTAATAATGATGATCATCACACTTCTTTTTTACTTACAACTCAAGAATTACAACTCAATACTTAGAACAAAATATGACTCTACGTGGGTGCCTTCGGTGGTGTACCGGGATATGCAATGAATCAAGAGTGACATGTATGAAAAAATTATGAACGGTGGCTTTGCCACAAATACGATGTCAACTACATGATCATGCATGGCAATATGACAATGATGAAGTGTGTCATAACAAACGGAACGATGGAAAGTTGCATGGCAATATATCTCAGAATGGCTATGGAAATGCCATAATAGGTAGGTATGGTGGCTGTTTTGAGGAAGGTATATGGTGGGTGTATGATAACGGCGAAAAGTGCGCGGTAATAGAGAGGCTAGCAAATGTGGAAGGGTGAGGGTGCATATAATCCATGGACTCAACATTAGTCATAAAGAACTCATGTACTTATTGCAAAAATCTATTAGTTATTGAAACAAAGTACTACGTGCATGTTCCTAGGGGGATAGATTGGTAGGAGAAGATCATCGCTCGTCCCCGACCGCCACTCATAAGGAAGACAATCAATAAATAAATCATGCTCTGACTTCATCACATAACGGTTCACCATACATGCATGCTACAGGAATCACAAACTTCAACACAAGTATTTCTCAAATTCACAAATACTCAACTATCATGACTCTAATATCACCATCTCCATATCTCAAAACAATTATCAAGTATCAAACTTCTCATAGTATTCAATGCACTTATATGAAAGTTTTTATTATGCCTAAAAGCAAATTACCACGCTGTTCTAAAGGAGTCTCAAAATAATATAAGTGAAGCTGAGAGATAAATTATTTCTATAAAATAAAACCGCCACCATGCTCTAAAAGATATAAGTGAAGCACTAGAGCAAAAACTATATAGCTCAAAAGATATAAGTGAAGCACATAGAGTATTCTAATAAATACCGATTCATGTGTGTATATCTCAAAAGGTGTGTACAGCAAGGATGATTGTGGTAAACTAAAAAGAAAAGACTCAAATCATACAAGATGCTCCAAGCAAAACACATATCATGTAGTGAATAAAAATATAGCTCCAAGTAAAGTTACCGATGAACGAAGACAAAAGAGGGGATGCCTTCCGAGGCATCCCCAAGCTTAGGTTTTTTGGTGTCGTTCAATTTTACCTTGGGGTGCCTTGGGAATCCCCAAGCTTAGGATCTTGCCACTCCTTGTTCCATAATCCATCAAATCTTTACCCAAAACTTGAAAACTTCACAACACAAAACTTAACAGAAAATCTTGTGAGCTCCGTTAGCGAAAGAAAACAAAACACCACTTCAAGGTACTGTAATGAACTCATCCTTTATTTATATTGGTGTTAAACCTAATTTATTCCAACTTTTCTATGGTTTATAAACTCCATTACTAGCCATAGATTCATCAAAATAAGCAAACAACACACGAAAAACAGAATCTGTCAAAAACAGAACAGTCTGTAGTAATCTGTAACTAACGCAAACTTATGGAACCCCAAAAATTCTAAAATAAATTTCTGGACGTGAGGAATTTATATATTAATCATCTTCAAAAAGAATTAACTAAATATCACTCTCCAATAGAAAATGGCAGCAATTCTTGTGAGCGCTAAAGTTTCTGTTTTTTTACAGCAAGATCAAAAAGACTTTCCCCAAGTCTTCCCAACGGTTCTACTTGGCACAAACACTTAATTAAACACAACAACACAAACAAAACAGAGGCTAGATAAATTATTTATTACTAAACCAGAACAAAAAGCAAGGAATAAAAATAAAATTGGGTTGCCTTCCAACAAGCGCTATCGTTTAACGCCCCTAGCTAGGCATAAAAGCGAGGATAGATCTAGGTATTGCCATCTTTGGTAGGCAATCCATAAGTGGCTCTCATAATAGATTCATATGGTAATTTAATTTTCTTTCTAGGGAAGTGTTCCATGCCTTTCCTTAACAGAAATTGGAATCTAATATTCCCTTCCATCATATCAATAATTGCACCAATCGTTCTAAGAAAAGGTCTACCAAGAATAATAGGACATGAAGGATTGCAATGTATATCAAGAACAATGAAATCAACGGGCACATAATTCCTATTTTCAACAATAAGAACATCATTAATTTTTCCCATAGGTTTCTTAATAGTGGAATCCGCAAGGTGCAAGTTTAAAGAACAATCATCAAATTCACGGAAACCTAGCAAATCACACAAAGTTTTTGGGATCATGGAAACACTAGCACCCAAATCACACAAAGCATACAATTCATGATATTTAATTTTAATTTTAATTGTAGGTTCCCACTCAATATAAAGTTTTCTAGGGATAGAAACTTCCAACTCAAGTTTTTCTTCATAAGATTGCATCAAAGCATCAACGATATGTTTCGTAAAAGCTTTATTTTGACTATAAGCATGAGGAGAATTTAGTACGGATTGCAACAAGGAAATACAATCTATCAAAGAGCAATTATCATAATTAAATTCCTTGAAATCCAAGATAGTGGGTTCATTGCTATTTAAAGTTTTAACCTCTTCAATCCCACTTTTACCAATTTTTGCATCAAGATCTAAAAACTCCGAATTTTTGGGACGCCTTCTAACTAAAGTTGACTCATCTCCAGTCCCATCATTATCAAGATTCATATTACAAAACAAGGATTTAATAGGGGACACATCAATCACTTTTAGATCTTCATCTTTATTATCATGAAAACTAGAAGAACACGCTTTCACAAAGCAATCTTTCTTAGCACGCATCCTAGCGGTTCTTTCTTTGCACTCATCAATGGAAATTATCATGGCTTTGAGAGACTCATTGATATCATGCTTAGGTGGAATATATATAAGTTTCAAAGAATCAACATCAAGAGAAATTCTATCCACGTTCCTAGCCAATTCATCAATCTTAAGCAATTTTTCTTCAATCAAAGCATTGAAACTCTTTTGCGAACCAATAAATTCTTTAATACTAGATTCAAAATCAGAGGGCACCTTATTATAATTTCCATATGAATTGTTGTAGGAATTACCATAATTATTAGAGGAATTACTAGGAAACGGCCTAGAATTAAAATTACCTCTATACGCGTTGTTACCAAAATTGTTCATACCAACAAAATTCACATCCATAGATTCATTATTATTCTCAATCAAAGTAGACAAAGGCATATCATTAGGATCAATAGGAGCACTCTTATTAGCAAACAATTTCATAAGTTCATCCATCTTTCCACTCAAAACATTAATCCCTTCAATTGCATGCACCTTTTTACTAGTAGATCTTTCAGTGTGCCATTGAGAATAATTAACCATAATATTATCTAGGAGTTTGGTAGCTTCACCTAAAGTGATTTCCATAAAAGTGCCTCGCGGCCGAATCTAACAGATTTCTAGAAGCAAAATTCAATCTGGCATAAAAGTTTTGTATAATCATCCATAAATTCAAATCATGTGTAGGGCAATTACGTATCATCAATTTCATCCTCTCCCAAGATTGTGCAACATGCTCATGATCTAGTTGCTTAAAATTCATAATATCGTTTCTAAGAGAGATGATCTTAGCGGGAGGAAAATACTTAGAGATAAAAGCATCTTTGCACTTATTCCATGAATCAATACTATTTTTAGGCAAAGACGAAAACCATGCTTTAGCACGATCTCTAAGCGGAAACAAAAATAGCTTAAGTTTAACAATATCATTGTCCACATATTTCTTCTTTTGCATAACACACAAATCAACAATGTTGTTTAGATGGGTAGCGGCATCTTCACTAGGAAAGCCAGAAAACGGATCTTTCATGACAAGATTCAGCAAAGCAGTATTAATTTCACAAGATTCAGCATCGGTAAGAGGAGAAATCGGAATGCTAATAAAATCATTATTGTTGGTATTGGCAAAGTCACACAATTTAGTATTATCTTGAGCCATCGTGACAAGCAAGCAATCCAACACACAAGCAAACAAGTGAAGAGCGAACGGAAAGAGAGGGCGAAAGGAAAAGAGGGCGAATAAAACAGCAAGGGTGAAGTGAGGGAGAGGAAAACGAGAGGCAAATGGCAAATAATGTAATGCGAAGGGTAAGAGTTGTGATGGGTACTTGGTATGTCTTGACTTGGCGTAGATCTCCCCGGCAACGGCGCCAGAAATCCTTCTTGCTACCACTTGAGCATGTGTTTGTTTTCCCTTGAAGAGGAAAGGGTGATGCAGCAAAGCAGCGTAATTATTTCCCTTAGTTTTTGAGAACCAAGATATCAATCTAGTAGGAGACCACGCGCGAGTCACCTCGTACCTACACAAACAAATAAGAACCTCGCAACCAACGCGATAAAGGGGTTGTCAATCCCTTCACAGCCACTTGCAAGAGTGAGATCTGATAGAGATAATAATAATAAGATAAATATTTTTTGTATTTTTATGATGTAGATTGAAAGTAAAGATTGCAAAATAAAATATATTGGAAACTTATATGATGGAGAATAGACCCGGGGGGCATAGGTTTCACTAGTGGCTTCTCTCAAGATAGCATAAGTATTACGGTGGGTGAACAAATTACTGTCGAGCAATTGATAGAATTGAGCATAGTTATGAGAATATCTAGGTATGATCATGTATATAGGCATCACGTCCGTGACAAGTACACCAACTCCTGACTGCATCTACTACTATTACTCCACACATCGACCGCTATTCAGCATGCATCTATAGTATTAAGTTCATAAGAACGGAGTAACGTTTTAAGCAAGATGACATGATGTAGAGGGATAAACTCATGCAATATGATATAAACCTCATCTTGTTATCCTCGATGGCAACAATACAATACGTGTCGGTTCCCCTTCTGTCACTAGGATCGAGCACCGCAAGATTGAACCCAAAGCTAAGCACTCCTCCCATTGCAAGAAAAACCAATCTAGTAGGCCAAACCAAACCGATAATTCGAAGAGACTTGCAAAGATAACAAATCATGCATAAAAGAATTCAGAGAAGATTCAAATAATATTAATAGATAAGCTGATCATAAACCCACAATTCATCGGATCTCGCAAACACACCGCAAAAAAGTATTACATCGAACAGATCTCTAAGAACATCGAGGAGAACATGGTATTGAGAATAAAAGAGAGAGAACAAGTCATCTAGCTACTAGCTGTGGACCCATAGGTCTGTGGTAAACTACTCACGCTTCGTCGGAGAGGCAATGGTGTTGGTGTAGAAGCCCTCCGTGATCGAATCCCCCTCCGGCAAGACGCCAAAAAAGGCCCCTAGATGGGATCTCATGGGTACAGAAGGTTCGGCGGTGGAAAAGTGGTTTCGTGGCTCCCCTAGAAGGTTTTGGGGTATTTGAGAATACATAGGTGGAAGAAATAGGTCGTTGGAGTCATGAGGGGCCCACAATGGTGGGGGCGCGCCCTACCCCCTTGGGCCCGCCCTCCATCCTTGTGCATGCCTCGTGGCTTCCCTGACGTGTACTCCAGGTCCTATGGATGTCTTGTGGTCCAAGAAAAATCATCGGGAAAGTTTCATTCCATTTGGTATTCCTTTTCTGTGAAACTCTAAAATAAGGGGAAAAACAGAAACTGGCACTGGGCTCTAGGTTAATAGGTTAGTCCCAAAAATCATATAAAATAGCATATTAATGCATATAAAACATCCAAAACAGATAATATAATAGCATGGAACAATCAAAAATTATAGATACGTTGGAGACGTATCACCATCCATCTTATCTGCCAAGTATTTGGGGTAGTTATGCTTCCAGTGACCATTCCCTTTGCAGTAGAAGCCCTCAGTTTCAGGCTTAGGTCTAGCTTTGGGCTTCTTCATGGGAGTGGCAACTTGCTTGTCATTCTTCTTGAAGTTCCCTTTTCTTTTCATTTGCCCCTTTTGTTGAAACTAGTGGTCTTGTTAACCATCAACGCTTGATGCTCTTTCTTGATTTCTACCTTCGCCGATTTCAGCATCGCGAAGAGCTCATGAATCTTTTCTGTTATCCCTTGCACATTATAGTTCATCACGAAGTTCTAGTAGCTTGGTGATAGTGACTAGAGAACTCTGTCAATCACTATCTTATCTGGAAGATTAACTCCCACTTGATTCAAGCGATTGTAGTGCCCAAACATTCTGAGCACATGCTCACTAGCCAAGCCATTCTCCTCCATCTTGTAGGAAAGTACTTGCCAGAGGTCTCATACCTCTTGACATGGGAATGATTCTAAAATACCAATTTCGGCTCTTGGAACATCTCATATGCTCTGTGGCATTCAAAACATTTTTAAAGTCCCGGTTCTAAGGCGTAAAGCATGGCGCACTAAACTATCAAGTAGTCATCATTCCAAGCTTGTCAAACGTTCATAACGTCTGCGTCAGCTCCTGTAACAGGTCTGTCACCTAGCGGTGCATCAAGGACATAATTCTTCTATGCAGCAATGAGGATAATCCTCTAATCATGGACCCAGTCCGCATCATTGCTACTATCATCTTTCAACTTAGTTTTCTCTAGCAACATATCAAAAAAATAGGGGAGCTACAACGCGAGCTATTGATCTACAACATAATTTGCAAATACTATCAGGACTAAGTTCATGATAAATTAAAGTTCAATTAATCAAATTACTTAAGAACTCCCACTTAGATTGGCATCCCTAAAGTCATCTAAATGGTATGTGATCCAAATCAACTAAACCATGTCCGATCATCGGGTGAGATGAAGTAGTCTTCAATGGTGAACATCTTTATGTTGATCATATCTACTATATGATTCACGTTCGACCTTTCGGTCTCTAGTGTTCTGAGGCGATGTCTGTACATGCTAGGCTCATCAAGTTTAACTCGAGTATTCCGCATGTGTGAAACCGTCTTGCACCCGTTGTATGTGAACATAGAGCCTATCACACCCGATCATCACGTGGTGTCCCAGCACGACGAACTGTCGCAACGGTGCATACTCAGAGAGAACACTTATACCTTGAAATTTTAGTTAAGGGATCATCTTATAATGCTACCGCCGTACTAAGCAAAATAAGACGCATAAAAGATAAACATCACATGCAATCATAATATGTGACATGATATGGCCATCGTCATCTTGTGCCTTTGATCTCCATCTCCATCATCACTGGCTTGACACCTTGATCTCCATCGTAGCGTCGTGGTCGTCTCGCCAACTATTGCTTCTACAACTATCGCTAACACAAAGTAATAAAGTAAAACAATTACATGGCGTTTACATTTCATACAATAAAGAGACAACCATAAGGCTCATGTCGGTTGCTAATAACTTTTACAAAACATGATCATCTCAAACAATAACATATATCACATCATGTCTTGACCATATCACATCACAACATGCCCTGCAAAAACAAGTTAGACGTCCTCTACTTTGTTGTTGCAAGTTTTACGTGGCTGCTACGGGCTTCTAGCAAGAACCTTCTTACCTACACATCGAAACCACAATGGTGATTTATCAAGTTTGTTGTTTTAACCTTCAACAAGGACCGGCCGCAGTCAAATTTGATTCAACTAAAGTTGGAGAAACAGACACCCGCCAACCACCTTTATGCAAAACTAGTTGCATGCCTATCGGTTGAACCAGTCTCATGAACGGGGTCATGTAAGGTTGGTCCGGTCCGCTTCATCCAACAATACTGCCAATCAAAATAAGACGTTGGTGGTAATTAGTATGACGATCACCGCCCACAACTTTTTGTGTTCTACTCATGCATATCATCTACGCATAGACTTGGCTCTGATGCCACTGTTGGGAAACGTAGCACGCAATTTCAAAAAAATTACTATGCTCACGCAAGATCTATCTAGGAGATGCATTGAAACGAGAGGGGGAGAGTGTGTCTACGTATCCTCGTAGACCGAAAGCGGAAGTGTTTGACAACGCGGTTGATGCAGTCGAACTTCTTCTCGTTCCGACCGATCAAGCACCGAATGTACGGCACCTCCGAGTTCTGCACACGTTCAGCTCGATGACTGCTACCTCTTGAGCATGCGTTGGTTTTCCCTTGAAGGGGAAAGGGTGATGCAGCAAAGCAACGTAAGTATTTCCCTTGGTTTTTGAGAACCAAGGTATCAATCCAGTACGAGACCACGCGTGAGTCACCTCGTACCTACACAAACAAATAAGAACCCCGCAACCAACGCGATAAAGGGGTTGTCAATCCCTTCACAGCCACTTGCAAGAGTGAGATCTGATAGATATGATAATAAGATAAATATTTTTGGTATTTTTATGATGTAGATTGAAAGTAAAGATTGCAAAATAAAATAGATTGGAAACTTACATGATGGATAATAGACCCAGGGGCCATAGGTTTCACTAGTGGCTTCTCTCAAGATAGCATAAGTATTATGGTGGGTGAACAAATTACTGTCGAGCAATTGATAGAATTGAGCATAGTTATGAGAATATCTAGGTATGATCATGTATATAGGCATCACGTCTGTGTCAAGTAGACCGAAACGATTCTGCATCTACTACTATTACTCCACACATCGACCGCTATCCAGCATGCATCTAGAGTATTAAGTTCATAAGAACTGAGTAGCGCTTTAAGCAAGATGACATGACGTAGAGGGATAAACTCATGCAATATGATATAAACCCCATCTTTTTATCCTTGATGGCAACAATATAATATGTGTCGTTTCCCTTTCTGTCACTGGGATCGAGCACCGCAAGATTGAACCCAAAGCTAAGCACTTCTCCCATTGCAAAAAAAAAGATCAATCTAGTAGGCCAAACCAAACTGATAATTCGAAGAGACTTGCAAAGATAACCAATCATACATAAAAGAATTCAGAGAAGATTCAAATATTGTTCATAGATAATCTTGATCATAAACCCACAATTCATCGGATCTCAACAAACACACCGCAAAAGAAGATTACATCGAATAGATCTCCAAGAGAATAGAGAAGAACTTTGTATTGAGATCCAAAGAGAGAGAAGAAGCCATATAGCTAATAACTATGGACCCGAAGGTCTGAGGTAAACTACTCACACATCATCGGAGGGGCTATGGTGTTGATGTAGAAGCCCTCCGTGATCAATGCCCCCTCCGGCGGAGCGCTTGAAAAGGCCCCAAGATGGGATCTCATGGGTACAGAAGGTTGCGGCGATGGAATTAGGTTTTCGGGGTACCCTTTGATGTTTTCAGGGTACGTAGGTATATATAGGAAGAAGAAGTAGGTCGGTGGATCCACGAGGGGCCCACGAGGGTGGAGGGCGCGCCCAGGGTGGTAGGCGCGCCCCCTGCCTCGTGGGCTCCTCTTTGATTGTTTGACATCCACTCCAAGTCCTCTAGATCACGTTTGTTCCAAAAATCACGCTCCCGAAGGTTTCATTCCGTTTGGACTCCGTTTGATATTCTTGTTCTGCAAAACACTGAAATAGGCAAAAAAACAGCAATTTGGGTTGGGCCTCTGGTTAATAGGTTAGTCCCAAAAATAATATAAAAGTTTATAAATAAGCCCATTAAACATCCAAAACAGAATATATAATATCATGGAACAATCAAAAATTATAAATACGTTGGAGACGTATCAATGAAGTCCCTCGAACTCTTGATCCAGCAAAGTGTCGAGGAAATAGATGAGTTCCGTCAGCACGGCGGCGTGGTGACGATGATGGTGATATGATCCACGCAGGGCTTCGCCTAAGCACTACGAGAATATGACCGAGGGTGTAATCTGTGGAGGGAGGCGCCGCACACGGCTAATAGATATTAGTCTGTCTTCTAGGCGCCTCCCCCCTCATATATATAGGTGGGAGGGAGAGAAGCCAAGGGGGTTCCCCAAGTAGGAGCAATCCTACTTGGGGGCCTTGTCCAATCCCCCCCCTCTTACCATATTTTCCGGAGGGGGGAGGAAGGAGGATGAAGGAGGGAAGGAAGGGGGAGGCAGAATCCCTCCCCTTCCTTCTCTCTTCCCCTCTTTCCTTCCCCTTCTGGTTCGGCCCATATGAGGGGCGCAGCAGCCCCTGCTGGCTGTTGCGTTACCCCTCTTGGCCCATTAGGCCCATATCTTTGCCAGGGGTGCCCGAAACCCTTCAAGTGACCTGATATGTACCCGATACTCTCCGGAACACTTCATGTGTCCGAATACTATCGTCCTATATATCAATCTTTACCTCTCGACCATTTTGAGACTCCTCGTCATGTCCGTAATCTCATCCGGGACTCCAAACAACATTCGATCACCAAATCACATAACTCATATAATACAAAATCGTCATCGAACGTTAAGCGTGCAGACCCTACGGGTTCGAGAACTATGTAGACATGACCGAGACACCTCTCTGGTCAATGACCAATAGCGGAACCTGGATGCTCATATTGTCTCTTACATATTCTACGAAGATCTTTATTGGTCGAACCGTAATGACAACATACATTATTCCCTTTGTCATCGGTATGTTACTTGCCCGAGATTCAATCGTCGGTATCTCAATACCTAGTTCAATCTCGTTACCAGCAAGTCTCTTTACTCGTTCCATAATACATCATCCCGCAACTAACTCATTAGTCACATTGCTTGCAAGGCTTCTTATGATGTGCATTACCGAGAGGGCCTAGAGATACCTCTCCGATAGTCGGAGTGACAAATCCTAATGTCGATCTATGCCAAACCAACAAACACCTTCGGAGATACCTGTAGAGCATCTTTATAATCACCTAGTTGCATAATCTCATAGTCAAAGGAATATGTATATGACATGAAGAAAGCAATAGCAATAAAACTGAACGATTAATATGCTAAGCTAACGGATGGGTCTTGTCCATCACATCATTCTCATAATGATGTGATCCATTCATCAAATGACAACACATCTCCATGGTTAGGAAACTTAACCATCTTTGATTAACAAGCTAGTCTAGTAGAGGCTTACTAGGGAGACGGTGTTTTGTTTATGTATCCACACGTCGTAATGAGGATTTTATGGTTGCGACTATTGTTGTCAGTGACCACATTTCTAGGCAGCATCCGAGGTTTAGGGGATCGATCTGGGGCCATGATCCGACGTTGAATCACGACCATAGTTTAAAAAACGAACCACCGACGAGGCCGCCGATTCAGGTTTTTAC
The DNA here is from genome assembly GCF_003073215.2 of Triticum urartu. Taxonomy (NCBI): domain Eukaryota; kingdom Viridiplantae; phylum Streptophyta; class Magnoliopsida; order Poales; family Poaceae; genus Triticum; species Triticum urartu. The sequence goes on from NC_053023.1 coordinate 560,368,964, forward strand.
CGATTGCACCGCCGGTTCACCGGTTCGATGTCTGTTTTTATACCATAAATAACACATTTTCTGTACTAGTGTCGTACTAAATAGATGTAAAATACAATAATTTACTTAAATTTGACAAGAAAGTTGGCTAGACAAGATGGTTATTGGGCCAAAGGTGCAAATTACGCGCCTATATCTAGCATCCTGGCTTTGAATTCCCTTTGATGCAGGTAATTTTTCTATTTTTGTGTGTGGCACTGGTTCAACCGTCGGTTTTATACCTCTAGTTCATGCAAAAACCATCCGGTTTACATGTTTTTTCTCGATCCAATTGCAGGTCGGTCTTTTTAGCTTAAAAAGTCGATAGGGGCGCCAGTTTCGGTTTTTTAGGTCCAACCGCCGGTCCGGTCCGGTTTTTTAAACTATGGTCACAACAGAGAATTCGGCCATTGCCTACTCTTTGTCGATTACTTTTAGTGCATGTCGCCACTCTTCAACCCCAAGGTTTTCCGATGCCACCTTTAGATGGCTAGACATGTGTTCAACCGTATTCGCAAGGGAGTGATGGAGTATGATGATTATTTCGTATGCAAGGAGGATGCCCTTAGAAAGGTTGGCTTCTCCTCTTATTAGAAATGCACTGCAGCTATTCAGATGCTTGCATATGGAATTCCTGGTGATCTTGTTGATGAGTATGTATGCATGAGTAAGTGTGACGCCCCTGATTTGACCGTACACTAATCATACACGCAAATGTGTACGATCAAGATCAAGGACTCACGGGAAGATATCACAACACAACTCTAGACACAAATTAAAATAATACAAGCTTTATATTACAAGCCAGGGGCCTCGAGGGCTCGAGTACAAATGAGTCAGCGGAAGCAACAATATCTGAGTACATACATAAGTGAAACAAGTTTGCCTTAAGAAGGCTAGCACAACAGTAGCAACGATCGAAAAGGCAAGGCCTCCTGCCTGGGACCTCCTAACTACTCCTCAAAGCCGAACTCCACGTTGAAACATCCTCGGGATCCTCTAGCTCCTGGACTCCATCATATGATCGCAATAACCAAGAAAAGGGGAAAAGAAGTAGCAAAGCAACCGTGAGTACTCATCCAAAGTACTCGCAAGCAAGGATCTACACTACATATGCATTGGTATCAATGAAATGGGTAGTATCTGTGGACTGAACAGCAGAATGCCAAAAAAGAGGGTGATAGCTAGTCCTATCGAAGACTACGCTTCTGGCAGCCTCCATCTTGAAGCAGTAGAAGAGAGTAGATGGTAAGTTAACCAAGTATCATCGCATAGCATAATCCTACCCCGCGATCCTCTCCTCGTCGCCCTGTTAGAGAGCGATCATCGAGTTCTATCTGGCACTTGAAATGGTGTGTTTTATTAAGTATCTGGTTCAAGTTGTCATAAGGTCAAGGTACAACTCTGGGTCGTCCTTTTACCAAGGGACACGGCTATTCAAATAGATAAACTTCCCTGCAGGGGTGCACCACATTTCCCAACACGCTCGATCCCCTTTGGCCGGACACACTTTCCAGGGTCATGCCCGTCCTCGGAAGATCAACACATCGCAGCCCCACCTAGGCACAACAGAGAGGTCAGCACGCCAATCTAAATCCTATGCGTGCAGGGGTCTAGGCCCATCATGTAACACCCACGATGCGGCTATATCTCCCACGTGTCGGAGCACGACTTAGAGGCATAACCGCATTGTAGGCAATGTCGCAAGAGAGGTAATCTTCACACAACCCATGTAATGAATAAGGAAAGGGATACATAGTTGGCTTACAATCGCCACTTCACACAATACATGAATAAAGCATTACAACATCCAAATACAAACAAGGTCCGACTACAGAACCAAAATAAAAGAAGACTACCCCTAATGCTACAGATCCCCGATCGCCCCAACTGGGCTCCACTACTGATCAACTGGAAACGGAACAACATAACGAACACGATCTTCGTCGAACTCCTCCTGAGCTCGGTTGCATCACCTGCACGATATCATCGGCACCTGCAAGCTGGTTTTGGAAGTATCTGTGAGTCACGGGGACTCAACAATCTCACACCCTCGCGATCAAGACTATTTAAGCTTATGGGAAGGGTAAAAGGTATGAGGTGGAGCTGCAGCAAGCACTAGCATATATGGTGGCTAACATACGCAAATGAGAGCGAGAAGAGAGAGGCAAGGCACGGTCGATAAACTATGATTAAGAAGTGATCCTAGACTACTTACGTTCAAGCATAACTCCAACACCGTGTTCACTTCCCGCTCCGCCGGAAAGAGACCATCACGGCTACACACGCGGTTGATGCATTTTAATTAAGTTAGGTTTCAGGTTTTCTACAACCGGACATTAACAAATTCCCATCTGCCCATAACCGCGGGCACGGCTTTCAAAAGTTCAAAACCCTACAGGGGTGTCCCAACTTAGCCCATCACAAGCTCTCACAGTCAACGAAGGATATTCCTTCTCCCAGGAAGACCCAATCAGGCTCGGAATCCCGGTTACAAGACATCTCGACAATGGTAAAACTAAACCGGCAAAGCCAACCGAATGTGCCGACAAATCCCGATAGGAGCTGCACATATCTCGTTCTCAGGGCACACCGGATGAGCCAGACGTCGGGTAAGCCAGCCCAGAGTTGCCCCTGGTGGCCCCGGACATCGCTCAGTTCGGATCAACACTTAGAGAAGCACTGGCCCGGGGGGGTTAAAATAAAGATGACCCTTGAGTCTGCAGAACCCAAGGGAAGGTGATAGGTTATTAGTGCAAATGGTAAAACCAAGGTTGGGCCTTGCTGGAGGAGTTTTATTCAAGGCAAACTGTCAAGGGGTTCCCATTATAACCCAACCGTGTAAGGAACGCAAAATCAAGGAACATAACACCGGGATGACGGAAACTAGGGCGGCAAGAGTGGAACAAAACACCAGGCATAAGGCCGAGCCTTCCACCCTTTACCAAGTATATAGATGCATTAATTAAATAAAAGATATTGTGATATCCCAACAAATATCCATGTTCCAACAAGGAACAAACTCCAATCTTCACCTGCAACTAGCAACACTATAAGAGGGGCTGAGCAAAGCGGTAACATAGCCAAACAACGGTTTGCTAGGACAAGGTGGGTTAGAGGTTTCACATGGCAACATGGGAGGCATGATATAGCAAGTGGTAGGTATCATAGCATAGGCATAGCAATAGAGCGAGCAACTAGCAAGCAAAGATAGAAGTGATTTCGAGGGTATGGTCATCTTGCCTGCAAAGATCTCTGAGTTGACGTTAGCTTGATCCTCGTAAACGTACTCAACGGGCTCCTCGATCACGTACTCGTCTCCCGGCTCTACCCAAGCAAGAACACAAGCAAAGGGAGACACAATCAACCACGTGCAATGCACAAGCAACATGATGCAAAACATGGCATGATATGCGGGATGTGATATGCGATGCATATGCATGTCTTGGAAAGGAAAATTTGAACCTGACTCAACTTGGAAAACCAAGAGTGCCACTGGAAAGGGGAGTTGATTTCGGTCGAAATCGATATAAAGATCACCGGAATCGGATGCACGGTTTGGAAATGACAAGCCAAAACAAATATGGCACCGATCTGCGATTAACAGCACGAGACCATCTAAATGCATCAAGAACAACAAGCTACAGCACTCTAACACCACAACAAAATACATGGCAGAGATCCACTCATGATGCTTGAAAAAATATGAACACTGAGATACGGCTAATTCACTCAATAGCAGGTTCAAACAAGCATGGCGAAAGTGCAAAAGATATCAGGTTACAGACTTAGTGAAAACAACAAGTCAGGAATTTAACATCAGGAAGTAATGTTTAGAGCAAGATGACAACATGCTACAGGAACATATCATGGCAAGGCAATGCATGGCATGAAGCTACTCAAAGCATAAAATAAAAGTCCCTTACTGACCATAAGCCAAAAGGGATCAGAAAATATAATGGCAACCATGTGAACATAGCAATTATCGTTAACATATTCAGACTTAGCAGAAAACTGGAACATGGCAAAACAGATATTAAGTAGGCATGTTTACGAGCTCGATGCACTCACCACAAGGCATTGCATGATAAACTAAGCATACACCCAGCAAGTAGACATGGCATAGAAGCTAAACATGGCAAGAACAACAACATAGCATGCATGGAACAACTACAACAACCTCGGCAAAAATGCTTAACATGTAAACATTCTGCCAGGAACATTTTATAGCAAAAGTAGAGCTCAATTGAGTCAAGCTAGGGTGCTCCATAATTGCAAACAAAGACATGGATGGATAGAGCATGACAATATCTATAAAACATCCCTACTGGTCATGCTCAAAAGAGGCATGGATCACTCTGTAGCAACAAGAATATATGGCATAAAAATAATGGCAGGGCAAAGACTTAGAATATTTCTAAGTCCCTGAAATCAGCAACATTACGAGAGCTACTTTGCATGCTTGTGCTAGTCACCACAAAGACCACAAAAATACATGGCATACAACCCTGTAAAGATGGCATGGCATACTTCAAAACACATGTAGGGAACAAGTTCATAGGAGGCACACATCAATCATGGCGAAAATGACAAATGTCCAATTACTGATATGAATCTGAAACTAACAGAAACTAGCACTCTTGCAACAGCATTTAGGGCATCAATATTAACTCAAATGAACATGATGCAATGGAATTAAATGAAGTACTCGTCGAGACGAACAATTTGATATGCTACACGCCCAAAACGGAGCCACGGAGATGAAGTTATGATGCGATGAAAATGCCCAAAAATACTGGGGACTTAGACGAAAATTAGACCTCCGATAAGTCAACGGGATGAAGCAGTGCGGGACGACGAGATCCGGGACGGGGACGATGCGCTTGGATGGACGAGTGGGTGGATCTGATCCCACTCTCTCCGGATCCGGCCGGGGAAACTCCGGTGAGGGGCGAGGACGAACTCCGGTGAGGTCGTGGGGGCGGACCCGGTCGGAGGCGAGGGCCAGCGAGGACGCGCGGTCGTCGGCGTGGGCGCATGCGGTGGCGGAGCGGAGCGGATCCGGGGCGGCGGTGACTAGGCGGTGCGGCGGCGCGGCAGGTCGGGCAACCGTGGCGACGAGGTGTGGTGGAGGCGGCGAGGTGAGACGGCGGCGGAGCGCCTCGGCAGCGGCGGGCGGCTGCGCCGGCGATGGTGGAGATGCCCGGGTGGCGGCGTGCGCGAACGGGCGCGGGCGGCGGAGATGCGCGCACCGGGCGGGCCGGCCTCGGGCCCCGCGGGCCGCGGCGGCGCGCGGTGGAGAGAGAGGGAGGCGGTGACAGGTGGCGGTGCCTAGTTGGCTAGCGGCGGCGGTGGGGTGACGTGGCATCATGCCATTGGTCAGAGTGAGGTGGCTGCGGGGCGGCGGACATGTCCGGTGCGGTGGGAAGTTTTGTCCGGCGGCGCAAGGAGCGGGGCTAGGGTTTCATCTGCGCGAAAAATCCGGGAGGCACGCATATTTATAGGTAGAGGGGGCTAGGAGACTCCAAATGAGGTGTGGTTTTCGGCCACGCGATCGTGATCAAACGACCTAGATGATGGAGGAGGTTTAGGTGGGTTTTGGGCCACTTTGGAGGGGTGTTGAGCTGCAACACACACGAGGCCTTTTCGATTCCTCGGTTAACCATTGGAGTACCAAACGAAGCCCAAATGGCACGAAACTTGACAGGCGGTCTACCGGTAGTGAACCAAGGCCGCTTGGCAAGTCTCGGTCCAATCCAAGAACGTTTAACACCCGCACACGAAAAGAGGCAAAAGGGGACGCCGGAGGACATAGGAGCACCAGAATGCAAAACGGACAACGGGGAAAATGCTTGGATGCATGAGACGAACACGTATGCAAATGCGATGCACATGATGACATGATATGAAATGCATGACACGCAAGCATATGACAAGGCAACAACAGCGAATAACTAGAAGACACCTGGCACAACGGTCTCGGGGCGTTACACATCGCCCATTGCACACCTGCACGTTGCGTACGCGGCCGGTGAGCAGACCTAGCGACCTCCATTACAAAGAAAGTTGCGTTACGCGGTCCAACCTGGCACGCGCTGCTCAGTCGCTGACGTCAAGAAGGCTTCGGCTGATACCACGACATCGAGTGTCCATAACTGTTCCCGCATAGTTGGTTAGTGTGTATAGGCCAGTGGACAGACTCAGATCAAATACCAAGATCTCGTTAAGCGTGTTAATTGATGTAACCACGGACACCGACCAGGGCCAGGCCCACCTCTCTCCTAGGGGGTCCCAACCTGCCCTGTCGCCCCGCCACAAAGATCCACCCAGAGGGCCGTCGGGATAAAGGTCCTTTCAACCCCCAATCCATGAATCACTCGCGGGTACTCTACGAGTCGACCCGTCTTTAGTCATCACATGTATCATGTATAAGATATATAATATATAACAGTGATCACCTCCCTAGTGATCATGACCCGATAGTATAGCATGGTAGACGGACAAGAATGTAGGATGACTGATGATAAACTAGCATCCTATACTAAGCATTTAGGATTGCAGGTAAGGTATCCACAACTGTAGCAACAATGACAGGCTATGCAACCGAATAGGATTAACCGAAAGCAGTAACATGCTACACTACACTAATGCAAGCAGTAGAGAGAAGAATAGGCGATATCTGGTGATCAATGGGGGCTTACCTGGAAGCTTTGTTGCATAGGAAGAAGGGTCGTCAGTGACGTAGTCATACTCAGTGGCCTCAACGCTGGTCTCGGGGTCTACCAAAGAAGAAGAGGGGGGAAGAAACAATAAATACGGAGCAAACAAGGCATCACAAAATATAACAAGGCAATACGCGGTGTCAGGGATGATCTAACGCAGGGATAGGTGATACCGGAAAAGGGGGGAAACATTCGGGAAAGTATCCCCGGTGTTTCGCGTTTTCGGACAGATGAACCGGAGGGGGAAAGTTGTGTGTTTGCTATGCAAGGGACATGTGACAGATGAACAAACTGCGCATTCGGATTTGTCTCATTTTTTGATCAACTTTCATGTAGAAAACTTTTTCATCAGAGCTACGTTTGAATTTATATGAATTTTTGAAGTTTAAACAATATTCTAAAATTCATGGGTTTATATTAATAAAAAAACTATGCAGAAAAGGCCAGGTGTACCCGGTGCAGTGCACCCAGAGGTGCACCAGTGGCCAACCGGTGGGGCCAGTCAACTACTGACGCAACAGTTGACTGGTTAAACTTTGACCAATCAGCGAGTCCAGTGTGGCCCGCATGTTAGTTTCTCATTTTTATTTATTTATATTTGTTTTTAGTTCTATTCTTTCTTTTTCCTTTTTTACAGAGGGAGGGGTAGTTAGGACTAAAGGGGAATTAACCCCAGTTGGCAGCGGCCTAGCCGACCCCTCCCGTGGTTGGGCACGCACAGGAGCAGAGGACTTCGATGGCCTAAGCCAGGAGCAGCAGCGGGCTCCGGCTGGGGGTGGCTCCGGTGGCCGGAGCGGGCGCAGCAGTGGCGGTGGAGGCGAGCTCAGCGGTGAGGCGTAAGGCGAGCAGGGGGTGGTCGGGGTGCGTGGCAGCAGCGGCTGGGCCACGCGCGGGCGCGCGAGATTGAGGCGGCACGGGAGCTCACAGCGAAGCGAGCACGCGGGCAGGGGCAAAGCAGTATGCCAGGATGCGGCAGCGGTGCAGGAAGAGGGAGCGACGACTCGCAGGGCAGCGTGGAGCGGCGAGTGCAGGAGGCGATGGCGGTGGTGCGACAGTAGCAACAAAGGAGGCGAGCGGCGTCGGATGGCCAAAGCATGCGGTGTAGGCGGCGTAGGGTGCAGCCGAACGCGGGCATAGACGCGGGGGAAGCACAGCCACAGGCGCGACGAGCGCGCGCGGGACCGAGCCCGGTGCGGGTATGGTGGCGCTTCGGCCATGGCGGATGCGAGCTCGCAAGACGACACTACGTCGACTGATCGACAGGGGCAAGCCGGGATTTGGAGGAGGGGCTCATCTCGGTGCCAAAGATGAGCTCGAGGTGGCAAGGGATAGACCGGAGTGGCGGCAATCAAGGACGGAGGCCGGCGATGTACACGGTGAAGATGAGCTCTATGGCGAGTGTACGGGGCAGGTCTGCTCGATTTGGTGCTCGGGATGGACGGAGTCGATGGTGACGGTCCTCCTGGACGTGTTCTCATGCACCGGGAAGCATGGTGGCCGTGGTGGTGACGACGACCGTGACGAGCGGCGGACGGGCCGCGACCATTTGGACAAGAGCGAGTGAGGGAGGGGAAAGTGAGGGTTTGTGTTTCGTCAGGGGGTCGTGGGGATGCACTTAACCTCCAGGTGGGCTCCGGATGGTCGCCACGACGACAATCGGCGATGTGGATGGCAACAGAGGTGGGGGAAAAGGCATGGTGGGCTGGCCTGTGGGGTGGCCGACTGGGCCGGCTGGGTCGAGGCCCAGTGGAGGAAGGGGGGTTTACTATTTTTGCCTTTCTCATTTAATGTTTCTATTTCTATTTAGTTTTATTTTATTTTTAGTTTTATAAAAATATGACACTAGCCCCTAAATTTGTTTTATTAATTAAGACACTGCCACAAATAACTTGGCACCTAAATAAAATAGTTTTATATTTGTTTTTTATTTAAAAGAATTTAATAATTATTTTTAGCCACTATTTTATTTAATTTAGGACATGAATCCACTTTTAGAAAAATGTTGGTTCACCACCATATTTAGTTATGGAATACTTGCAACACTTTGAACATTTTAGTTTGAAAGTTTGAAAACTTTGCGCTGTTTGACTTGATTTTGAATTTTGAATTTGAACAGGATTGAACCACCACGGGATTAACAATAGTAATCATGGTGATGTGGCATCATTAGCAAAGGTTACTGTAGCTTAATTACCCGGGCGTCACAATTCTCCTCCACTACAAGAAATCTCGTCCCGAGATTTAAGGAGTGGGGTAAGGGGGAAAGACTAGGTTACGAAATTCTAGCGATTCTTCTCGGTCTTGGTTGCTTTTCTCGAAGAGGTCGACCCACTATGTTGATGTATTCATTTCTCTGCTTCCAGTCATCATGATGAAGTCGGCATCCTTTCTTCAAGAACTTCATCGTACTTGCGAAAGAATAAGGAGGGTTTCTAGGAGAACGGACCTCTACAAGGTTGACTATCTGGTAGATAACATCGGGGAAGGTGGCGGAAAGTAACTCTCAAATTGAAACTTAAGAAAATATCATGAGCAAAGTAAGGAAGTATCATGGGAAGTTCTGAGCGTGCAGGCAATCGTTTGATGCCTGAAACAGGGCGTGAAAGGGGTTCAAAGCAACGGGAATAAGTATTGTGTCTGATAGCAGAATTGATCACTAGGAAGGTGGCCCGTGAATTACATATGAAATCAAGCGCGAGGAATAACTTTAGCTACAGGAGAGTCAGGTTTTGATCCTGTGGAACTGTGGGTTATGGGCCCACCATGTGGGTTAAAAGTAGAAAGGGCGCTGACTTCTTGCACGGTCAGGATAGCAAGGTATGTCAGAGGCTAACCTATCAGTCATGTTGGCAACAATAGTTGGTACCAAGGGTGAGGGACGAAGAGAACCATTTTCTTGCTCATTGAACGAGGCGGACCAATAGGAAAAGTTCTCATCCATCGAGGGCTATCGGAAGGTCATCAACAATAGTAACAGGGTCTTACTGACAGAGTTGTACACCGAGGTGTTTTTATAAGCAATGAATTATTACTTCTTAGATCATATAGATCACAAGAAAGGTTAAACGAAGCAATGGAAAGGAAAATATGGTTATCAGATTTAAACAGAACAATGAAAAGGAAATGTGCACACACGAGTATTAGGTGTATCTCCTTCCCAAGAGCAAGCATAGCGGGATAATCATGACATGACTGAAAATAGATAACCACCTAGGGAAAGGGGCGAGGAAATTCATGATGTTACCCATACATCGGTTGGATAATTGATAAAGAAAATTTAGCATTGTGATTCAAATGTTCTTATTGAAAATCGGAGTACCACAGACATGCTTCGAGATAGCATTGACATGGTTATCAGGTAAAGATCGACTTTGGATACACAAAGGATCCATCAGGAACAACTCATAGAATAAGTCTTATAATTTTCTCATGGAAGAATGGCTAACCTTGCTAAAAAGGAAGCTATAACAATAGGTTATCCGGCCAGGGGTGCTAGGCATGACATCACCTTATCGGGTCATATAAATACCAATGTTATAACTCTTGGGAATATGTTCCAACCATCATATCTAACCGAGATTCAGATCTGATTGGTGTCAGGATACCTCAGTCTCAGGATGTCTGAGAAGAAAACGTGAGACACAAATTGACGGTATGACAATGTAAGATTCTCGGGAAATGAACTGTGGAAGCGGGTTCCGAAACAAGAGTTCATCATTAAACCAAGGAGAGGATGAGGAGGTGGCTGATGGACTCAGGAACATTTCCTCGAGATTTCCAAAAAGATGGATGTCCTCAATCATGTGAACAAGGAGATAACATTTGTTAGATCAAATGATATAATGATGTATGCCCAAGGGAAACATACGCGATTAAACATTGATCGAAAAGTGCATCCAAAATATGGACTAAGTAGCATGATCAATGTTAGGATGATGAGTCAACAATCAACACATGAAGAAAGAAACTATCATTCGTAACTTTCAAGAAATAGGTTTGCTAGAAGTTTTGAGTTCACACATCATAGTTCATTTCTCATCATTCTGTTGGGGAACGTAGCAGAAATTCAAAATTTTCCTACGTGTCACCAAGATCTATCTATGGAGAAACCAGCAATGAGGGGAAGGAGAGTGCATCTACATACCCTTGTAGATCGCTAAGAGGAAGCGTTCAAGAGAACGGGGTTGAAGGAGTCGTACTCGTCGTGATCCAAATCACCGGAGATCCTAGTGCCGAACGGACGGCACCTCCGCGTTCAACACACGTACAGCCCGACGATGTCTCCCATGCCTTGATCCCTCAAGGAGAGAGGGAGAGGTTGAGGAAGACTCCATCCAGCAGCAGCACAACGGCGTGGTGGTGGTGGAGTGTGGCGATCCTGCAGGGCTTCGCCAAGCACCACGGGATATGAGGAGAAAGAGAGGGAGGGCTGCACCAACGAGAGAGATCAAATCGCGTGTTATGAGCAGCCCAAACCTCAACTATATATAGGGGAAGGGGAGGGGCTGCACCCCCTTTAGGGTTTCCACCCCTACGGGTGGCGGCCAGCCTAGATCCCATCTAAGGGGGCGGCCAAGGTGAGGGGGAGAGGGAGGCGCACCAGGATGGGCCTTAGGGCCCATCTGCCCTAGGGTTTGCCCCCTTCTCCTCTCCCTTGCGCCTTGGGCCCTTGTGGGGGGCGCACCAGCCCACCTGGGGCTGGTCCCCTTCCACACTTGGCCCATGAAGCCCTCCGGGGCTGCTGGCCCCACTTGGTGGACCCCCGGGACCCTCCCGGTGGTCCCGGTACGTTACCGATAAACCCCAAAACTTTTCCGGTGACCAAAACAGGACTTCCCATATATAAATCTTTACCTCCGGACCATTCCGAAACTCCTCGTGACGTCCGGGATCTCATCCGGGACTCCGAACAACATTCGGTAACCACATACAAACTTCCTTTATAACCCTAGCGTCATCGAACCTTAAGTGTGTAGACCCTACGGGTTCGGGAGACATGCAGACATGACCGAGACGTTCTCCGGTCAATAACCAACAGCGGGATCTGGATACCCATGTTGGCTCCCACATGTTCCACGATGATCTCATCGGATGAACCACGATGTCGAGGATTCGATCAATCCCGTATACAATTCCCTTTGTCTAGCGGTACGATACTTGCCCGAGATTCGATCGTCGGTATCCCGATACCTTGTTCAATCTCGTTACCGGCAAGTCTCTTTACTCGTTCCGTAACACATCATCCCGTGATCAACTCCTTGATCACATTGTGCACATTATGATGATGTCCTACCGAGTGGGCCCAGAGATACCTCTCCGTCACACGGAGTGACAAATCCCAGTCTCGATTTGTGCCAACCCAACAGACACTTTCGGAGATACCTGTAGTGTACCTTTATAGCCACCCAGTTACGTTGTGACGTTTGGCACACCCAAAGTATTCCTACAGTATCCGGGAGTTGCACAATCTCATGGTCTAAGGAAATGATACTTGACATTAGAAAATCTTTAGCATACGAACTACACGATCTAGTGCTATGCTTAGGATTGGGTCTTGTCCATCACATCATTCTCCTAATGATGTGATCCCGTTATCAACGACATCCAATGTCCATGGTTAGGAAACCGTAACCATCTATTGATCAACGAGCTAGTCAACTAGAGGCTTACTAGGGATATGGTGTTGTCTATGTATCCACACATGTATCTGAGTTTCCTATCAATACAATTATAGCATGGATAATAAACGATTATCATGAACAAGGAAATATAATAATAACTTATTTATTATTGCCTCTAGGGCATATTTCCAACAGTCTCCCACTTGCACTAGAGTCAGTAATCTAGTTCACATCGCCATGTGATTAACACTCACAGGTCACATCGCCATGTGACCAACATCCAAAGAGTTTACTAGAGTCAATAATCTAGTTCACATCACTATGTGATTAACACTCAATGAGTTATGTGTTTGATCATGTTGCTTGTGAGAGAGGTTTTAGTCAACGGGTCTGAACCTTTCAGATCCGTGTGTGCTTTACAAATCTCTATGTCATCTCCTAGATGTAGCTACCACGTTCTATTTGGAGCTATTCCAAATAACTGTTCTACTTGGAGCTATTCTAAATTGTTGCTCCATTATACGTATCCGATATGTCTACTCAGAGCTATCCGGATAGGTGTTAAGCTTGCATCGACGTAACCCTTTACGACGAACTCTTTTACCACCTCCATAATCGAGAAAATTCCTTAGTCCACTAGTTACCAAGGATAACTTTGACCGCTGTCCTGTGATCCATTCTTGGATCACTCTTGTACCCCTTGACTGACTCATGGCAAGGCACACTTCAGGTGCGGTACACAGCATAGCATACTGTAGAGCCTATGTCTTAAGCATAGGGGATGACCTTCGTCCTTTCTCTCTATTCTGCCGTGGTCGAGCTTTAAGTCTTAACTTCATACCTTACAACTCAGGCAAGAACTCCTTCTTTGACTGATCCATCTTGAACACCTTCAAGATCATGTCAAGGAATGTGCTCATTTGAAAGTACTATTAAGCGTTTTGATCTATCCTTATAGATCTTGATGCTCAATGTTCAAGTAGCTTAATCCAGGCTTTCCATTGAAAAACATTTTCCAAATAACCCTATATGCTTTCCAGAAATTCTACGTCATTTCTGATCAACAATATGTCAACAACATATACTCATCAGAAATTCTATAGTGCTCCCACTCACTTCTTTGGAAATACAAGTTTCTCATAAACTTTGTATACACCCAAAATCTTTGATCATCTCATCAAAGCATACATTCCAACTCCGAGATGCTTACTCCAGTCCTCAGAAGGATTGCTGGGGCTTTGCATACTTATTAGCATCTTTCAGGATTGACAAAACCATCCGGTTGTATCACATACAACCTTTCCTCAAGAAAATCGTCGAGGAAACAATGTTTTTTGACATCCTATCTGCAAGATTTCATAAATAATGCAGTGACTGCTAATATAATTCCAACAGAATCTTAGCATCGCAACGAGTGAGAAAGTCTCACCGTAGTCAACTCCTTGAACTTGTCGGGAAACTTCTTAACGACAAGTCGAGCTTTCTTAATGGTGACATTTACCATCATTGTCCGTCTTCCTTTTAAAATCCATCTGTACTCAACAGCCTTACGACCACCAAGTAGCTCTTCCAAAGTCTACACTTTGTTTTCATATATGGATCATCTCTCGGATTATATGGCCTCAAGCCATTTATCGGAATCCAGGCCCACCACCGCTTCTCCATAGCTCGTAGGTTCATTGTTGTCTAGCAACATGACTTCCAAGACAGGATTACGTACCACTCTGAAGTAGTACGCATCCTTGTCATCCCACAAGGTTTGGTAGTGACTTGATCTGAAGTTTCATGATCACTATCATAAGCTTCCACTTCAATTGGTGTAGGTGCCACAGGAACAACTTCCTGTGCCCTGCCACACACTAGTTGAAGAGACGGTTTAATAACCTCATCAAGTCTCCACCATCCTCCCACTCAATTCTTTCGAGAGAAACTTTTCCTCGAGAAAGGACCCGATTCTAGAAACAATCCCTTATTGCTTTCGGATCTGAGACAGGAGGTATACCCAACTGTTTTGGGTGTCCTATGAAGATGCATTTATCCGCTTTGGGTTCGAGCTTATCAGCCTGAAACTTTTTCACATAAGCGTCGCAACCCCAAACTTTTTAAGAAATGGCAGCTTAGGTTTCTCTAAACCATAGTTCATACGGTGTCATCTCATCGGAATTATGTGGTGCCCTATTTAAAGTGAATGTGGTTGTCTCTAATGCCTAACCCATAAATTATTGTGGTAATTCGATAAGAGACATCATGGTATGCATCATATCCAATAGGGTGCAGTTATGATGTTCGGACACACCATCACACTATGGTGTTCCAGGCTGTATCAGTTGTGAAACAATTTCCACAATGTCTTAATTCTGTGCCAAACTCGTAATTCAGATATTCATCTCTATGATCATATCATAGATCTTTTATCCTCTTGTCACGACGATCTTTCAACTTCACCCTGAAATTACTTGAACCTTTCAATAATTCAGACTCGTGATTCATCAAGTAAATATACTCAACATCTACCCAAATCATCTGTGAAGTAAGAACATAACGATATCCACTACACGCCTCAGCACTCATTGGACTACACACATCAAAAATGTATTACTTCCAGCAAGTTGCTTTCTGGTTCCATTTTACTGAAACCGAGGCTTTCAGTCATCTTGCCCATGTGGTATGATTTGCATGTCTCAAGTGATTCAAAACCAAGTGAGTCCAAACGATCCATTTGCATGGAGTTTCTTCATGCATATACACCAATAGACATGGTTCGCATGTCTCAAACTTTTCAAAAATGAGTGATCCCAAAGATCCATCAACATGGAGCTTCTTCATGCGTTTTATACCAATATGACTCAAGTGGCAGTGCCACAAGTATGTGGTACTATCATTACTATCTTATATCTTTTGGCATGAACATGTGTATCACTACGATCGAGATTCAATAAACCATTCATTTTAGATGTAAGGCCATTGAAGGTATTATTCAAATAAACAGAGTAACCATTATTCTCCTTAAATGAATAACCGTATTGCGATAGACATAATCCAATCATGTCTATGCTCAACGCAAACACCAATCTCGATGGTAGAGGGAGCGTACGATATTTGATCAACCTTGGAAATACTTCCAACACATATCGTCATCTCACCTTTAGCTAGTCTCCGTTTATTCCGTAGCTTTTATTTCGGGTTACTAACACTTAGCAACCGAACCGGTATCCAATGCCCTGGTGCTACTAGGAGTACTAGTAAAGTACACATCAACACAATGTATATCCAATATACTTCTATCGACCTTGCCAGCCTTCTAATCTACCAAGTATCTAGGGTAATTCTGCTCCAGTGGCTGTTCCCCTTATTACAGAAGCACTTAGTCTCGGGTTTGGGTTCAACCTTGGGTCTCTTCACTAGAGCAGCAGCTGAATTGCCGTTTCATGAAGTATCCCTTCTTGCCCTTGCCCTTCTTGAAACTAGTGGTTTCACCAACCATCAACAATTGATGCTCCTTCTTGATTTCTACTTTCGTGGTGTCAAACATCGCGAATATCTCAAGGATCATCATATATGTCCCTGATATATTATAGTTCATCACGAAGCTCTAGCAGCTTGGTGGTAATGACTTCGGAGAAACATCACTATCTCATCTGGAAGATCAACTCCCACTCGATTCAAGCGATTGTTGTACTCAGACAATCTGAGCACAAGCTCAACAATTGAGCTTTTCTCCCTTAGTTTGCAGGCTAAGAAAATCGTCGGAGGTCTTATACCTCTTGACGTGGGCACGAGCCTGAAATCCCAATTTCAGCCCTCGAAACATCTCATATGTTTCGCGACGTTTCAAAACGTCTTCGGTGCCTCAACTCTAAACCGTTTAACTGAACTATCATGTAGTTATCAAAACGTGTATGTCAGATGTTCGCAACATCCACAGACAACGTTCGAGGTTCAGCACACTGAGCGGTGCATTAAGGACATAAGCCTTCTAAGAAGCAATGAGGACAATCCTCAGTTTACGGACCTAGTCCGCATAATTGCTACTATCAACTTTCAACTAATTTTCTCTAGGAACATATCTAAACAGTAGAACTAAAGCGCGAGCACGACATAATTTGCAAAATCCTTTTGACTATGTTCAGGATAATTAAGTTCATCTTATGAACTCCCACTCAGATAGACATCCCTCTAGTCATCTAAGTGATTACATGATCCGAGTCAACTAGGCCGTGTCCGATCATCACGTGAGACGGACTAGTCACATCGGTGAACATCTTCATGTTGATCGTATCTACTATACGACTCATGCTCGACCTTTCGGTCTCTTGTGTTCCGAGGCCATGTCTGTACATGCTAGGCTCGTCAAGTCAACCTAAGTGTTTCGCGGTGTAAATCTGTTTACACCCGTTGTATGTGAACGTTAGAATCTATCACACCCGATCATCACGTGGTGCTTCGACAACGAACTGTCGCAACGGTGCACAGTTAGGGGGAACACTTTCTTGAAATTTTAATGAGGGATCATCTTATTTACTACCGTCGTTCTAAGCAAATAAGATGTAAAACATGATAAACATCACATGCAATCAAATAGTGACATGATATGGCCAATATCATTTTGCTCCTTTTGATCTCCATCTTCGGGGCTCCATGATCATCGTTGTCACCGGCATGACACCATGATCTCCATCATCATGATCTCCATCATCGTGTCTTCTTGAAGTTGTCTCGTCATCTATTACTTCTACTACTATGGCTAACGCTTTAGCAATAAAGTAAAGTAATTACATGACGTTTATGTTGACACGCAGGTCATAAATAAATAAGACAACTCCTATGGCTCCTGCCGGTTGTCATACTCATCGACATGCAAGTCGTGATTCCTATTACAAGAACATGATCAATCTCATACATCACATATATCATTCATCACACTTCTTATGGCCATATCACATCACATAGCATACCCTGCAAAAACAAGTTAGACGTCCTCTAATTGTTGTTTGCATGTTTTACGTGGCTGCTATGGGTTTCTAGCAAGAACGTTTCTTACCTACGCAAAGACCACAACGTGATATGTCAATTGCTATTTACCCTTCATAAGGACCCTTTTCATCGAATCCGATCCGACTAAAGTGGGAGAGACAGACACCCGCCAGCCACCTTATGCAACTAGTGCATGTCAGTCGGTGGAACCGGTCTCACGTAAGCGTACGTGTAAGGTTGGTCCGGGCCGCTTCATCCCACAATGCCGCCGAATCAAGATTGGACTAGTAATGGTAAGCATATTGAACAAAATCAACGCCCACAACTACTTTGTGTTCTTCTTGTGCATAGAATCTACGCAATAGACCTAGCTCATGATGCCACTGTTGGGGAACGTAGCAGAAATTCAAAATTTTCCTACGTATCACCAAGATCTATCTATGGAGAGACCAGCAACGAGGGGAAGGAGAGTGCATCTACAAACCCTTGTAGATCGCTAAGCGGAAGCGTTCAAGAGAATGGGGTTGAAGGAGTCGTACTCGTCGTGATTCAAATCACCGATGATCCTAGTGCCGAACGGACGGCACCTCCGCGTTCAACACACGTACAGGCCCGACGATGTCTCCCACGCCTTGATCCAGCAAGGAGAGAGGGAGAGGTTGAGGAAGACTCCATCCAGCAGCAGCACAACGGTGTGGTGGTGGTGGAGGAGTGTGGCA
This sequence comes from Triticum urartu, assembly GCF_003073215.2. NCBI lineage: Eukaryota > Viridiplantae > Streptophyta > Magnoliopsida > Poales > Poaceae > Triticum > Triticum urartu. Next base: position 560,387,018 of record NC_053023.1, read on the forward strand.
ATTCTGCAGGGCTTCGCCAAGCACTACGGGATATGAGGAGAAAGAGAGGGAGGACTGCACCAACGAGAGAGATCAAATCGCGTGTTATGAGCAGCCCAAACCTCAACTATATATAGGGGAAGGGGAGGGGCTGCGCCCCCTTTAGGGTTTCCACCCCTAGGGGTGGCGGCCAGCCTAGATCCCATCTAAGGGGGGCAGCCAAGGGGGAGGGGGAGAGGGAGGCGCACCAAGATGGGCCTTAGGGCCCATCTGCCCTAGGGTTTGCCCCCTTCTCCTCTCCCTTGCCCCTTGGGCCCTTGTGGGGGGGAGCACCAGCCCACCTGGGGCTGGTCCCCTTCCACACTTGGCCCATGAAGCCCTCCGGGGCTGGTGGCCCCACTTGGTGGACCCCCGGGACCCTCCCGGTGGTCCCGGTACGTTACCGATAAACCCCAAAACTTTTCCGGTGACCAAAACAGGACTTCCCATATATAAATCTTTACCTCCGGACCATTCCGGAACTCCTCGTGATGTCCGGGATCTCATCCGGGACCCGAACAACATTCGGTTACCACATACAAACTTCCTTTATAACCCTAGCATCATCGAACCTTAAGTGTGTAGACCCTACGGGTTCGGGAGACATGCAGACATGACCGAGACGTTCTCCGGTCAATAACCAACAGCGGGATCTGGATACCCATGTTGGCTCCCACATGTTCCACGATGATCTCATCGGATGAACCACGATGTCGAGGATTTAATCAATCCCGTATACAATTCCCTTTGTCTAGCGGTATTGTACTTGCCCGAGATTCGATCGTCGGTATCCGATACCTTGTTCAATCTCGTTACCGGCAAGTCTCTTTTACTCGTTCCGTAACACATCATCCCGTGATCAACTCCTTGATCACATTGTGCACATTATGATGATGTCCTACCGAGTGGGCCCAGAGATACCTCTCCGTTTACACGGAGTGACAAATCCCAGTCTCGATTCGTGCCAACCCAACAGACACTTTCGGAGATACCTGTAGTGTACCTTTATAGCCACCCAGTTACGTTGTGACGTTTGGCACACCCCAAAGCACTCCTACGGTATCCGGGAGTTGCACAATCTCATGGTCTAAGGAAATGATACTTGACATTAGAAAAGCTTTAGCATACGAACTACACGATCTAGTGCTATGCTTAGGATTGGGTCTTGTCCATCACATCATTCTCCTAATGATGTGATCCCGTTATCAACGACATCCAATGTCCATGGTTAGGAAACCGTAACCATCTATTGATCAACGAGCTAGTCAACTAGAGGCTTACTAGGGACATGGTGTTGTCTATGTATCCACACATGTATCTGAGTTTCCTATCAATACAATTATAGCATGGATAATAAACGATTATCATGAACAAGGAAATATAATAATAACTTATTTATTATTGCCTCTAGGGCATATTTCCAACACATTCCAGTTATAAACAACACGGGGACCAAGAAGGAATGGTGATGGTGAGAAGTATCACTTGTATCAAGAATTCTCAAGAGGTGGTGAAATTCCCACGACATTCTTGACATAAAAGGTGGTAATATTCCAAGGTAAGGAAGAACAAATGCTGGATAGCAAGGAACTCAAGGTATAACACATAACACGAACAAGTTTGTGTTGGAGGGAAGGCAATAAAATGGTCGATGATAACACAAATCATCAAGGGCAAGGATGGTATTTCTCATCATGAATTCGATTGATATCTATACCAATATAAAAAGACCCAAATGGGCAGAACCAAACCATCTCGACCGTCAAATCATGTTATCTAGCGGTTCAATTAGCTGCAATGTTGAGCACCAAACACGTTTAATGCTCTAATTACCCACCACTGCCATTGGTTATAAACACGTTTTGACTCAACGCTATCCCTTGAAATCTGTCATGTAATTAATATCCTACCATTCCCGCGGAAAAGTAATTGATATGTTACCAAATATCTACGTGCACCAGATATCTTACCTAATATAACATGCAACTAATATCCTACCTAATATAAACGTGCATTGCACGTACATTATTACTAGTCCTAGTAGGAGTCAAGATGTTGATGATGATCATGGCAATTTTGTCGAGAGGCTCCACGAAGAAGCAATCGAACAACGACTATATCAAGCAAAAGGACCGATGCCGTGAAAGATTAATGGATCCACGGGTACGACACCAACTCAAAATCAAGCTTGTTGTTAGAGGTGAAATGATAAGACAAGGAAGATCGACGTAAGTTTAGCTCATCGTCGAAAGTTGTGCTCCGAGAATAAGGACCAGGTAGCACAGTTATAATTAGCACGGTAATAATGTAGCCAATTGGGCTAGGAATGACATGATGGAGTATTAAACTTCCCAACAATAAAGTACTAGGAGTACTGAATCACAGTGTTGATTCGATTCACTACGCGGTGTTCTCGGTTGACGACAACCCAGAACCCGTGGAGTGACTATCACAGGAAAAGGGTACTACTTCACCAAAAGTTCAAAAGAGGTAGGGCAATAGCATGATATCCTCAAGATACCAGGGGGTAAACTCGAGAGTAGGATAGAACAAGGGTTGGACAGGGGTAATGATTTGCAGAATACAAGTACTTTAACTTGCCCGAGGAAAGAATCAAGGAAGATCAATATGGCCGGAACCATGATTGCAAAAGACCAGATCCCAGATATAAGATGAACTTATACCAAGGGAAAATTAATTTAAGAGAAGCTTCCATGATAAGATCAACATCGTGTCCATGGGCATGAACACAAAGTTCAAGGTCGACTCCCACTTCTACAATGCATGACCATTCATTCACTACTCTTATAAAATAATTTTAGTGTGAAACCTACCTGGTGAATTACCAGGGGAGTATGACCCGTGAAAACTTTTCGGGTTCAAACCGATTAAGGAAGGCATAGGTTCAACCCATCGGGGCATCTTAGAAACATATACCACAAACTTCAGGAGTAAAATAACTCAAGCTCAGAAGCAGATCATGGTTGACAAAAGCAGAGGATATAATTTACCAAAGGCATTAGATATCAGGGGAAGAACTGACAAGGTTATTGGATATGAAGGACACTGTCGGATAATAACCAAGCAATTGGTCTCGCGGACCACAAGGAATCTGATTTGAGTATCGGTTCTCAATCAGAAGGAAAAAGAATGCACATGCATCAGATTATAGAAACAACCGACTGATTCAAATCTCAAATGCAAATGAATTATGATTTCCAAATCAAGGGATAAAAAACAAACGTTCTGATCGAAAATGAATAAGTTCAATAGACTTAGAAGCACAACCGATCAAGGCATTGATTGGTCAAGAACCAGCTCATATCAAAATGACGTCTGAGCCAGAAGGATGAATTCTAGGGACTGACTAAGGATTGCGAGCATTCACAACATATTGAATCAAAAGACTCAAAATGATAATGACAAGGGATGCCAATAAGATTATGAGACTTATGGGATTAACAATAATGCAAGTAAGCAAGAATTTCAAGAGCAATAGGTGGCTCAGGATTTTCGAAAGATCGAATGGTATTTCGAAGACTCATGTGAAACACATGAACAACTGGGAATGAGCGAATACTCGATAAGTGGAAGGAATTACCCACAGGGGTATTCTTGTGGCAAAGAACTGTAAGGCAGTATGCACAAAGTATTCTCATAACAATAGAGAGAATTTCGGGGTATCTTGTAATAACAAGATCAACGGGGAATGATTGTATGAATGGAAAGTGTACGTGGTTATCCATAGGGGGTTTATCAATGAAAGGAAATTGCAAAAGCGATGGCACAAAGTCTCGAGAGAACATCGTATAGTATCTTTGGAATCTTCTGGTGAAGCAAGCGATCGTCCGGACCGAGGGGATCTCTGGGAGAAAGTATTTACGAGAACCTAGAGTTAGAGTTAGAAAATCATTTAACCCGAATAGGAGAGAGATCAGAGTCCAAGAGTATAGACGGGGAGTAAAAGATCCTAATACCACCCAATGGCGATGTGGGCCCGTAAGCCACACAACCATGTTAGTAAAAGTTTTGCAATTGACTAGACTCGACATCGGCCAAGGAGTTTGGAAGGGGGGGTTCCTACAGGCAGTCAGCTCTGATACCAACTTGTGACGCCCCTGATTTGACCGTACACTAATCATACACGCAAATGTTCACGATCAAGATCAAGGACTCACGGGAAGATATCACAACACAACTCTAGACACAAATTAAAATAATACAAGCTTTATATTACAAGTGAGGGGCCTCGAGGGCTCGAATACAAACGAGTCAGCGGAAGCAACAATATCTGAGTACAGACATAAGTGAAACAAGTTTGCCTTAAGAAGGCTAGCACAATAGTAGCAACGATCGAAAAGGCAAGGCTTCCTGCCTGGGACCTCCTAACTACTCCTCGAAGCCGAACTCCACGTTGAAACATCCTCAGGATCCTATGGCTCCTGGACTCCATCATATGATCCCAATAACCGGGAAAAGGGGAAATAGAAGTAGCAAAGCAACCGTGAGTACTCATCCAAAGTACTCGCAAGCAAGGATCTACACTGCATATGCATTGGTATTAATGAAATGGGTAGTATCTATGGACTGAACTACAGAATGCCAGAATAAGAGGCGGATAGCTAGTCTTATCGGAGACTACGCTTCTGGCAGCCTCCATCTTGAAGCGGTAGAAGAGAGTAGATGGTAAGTTAACCAAGTATCATCGCATCGCATAATCCTACCCGGCTATCCTCTCCTCGTCGCCCTGTTAGAGAGCGATCATCAAGTTGTATCTGGCACTTGAAAGGGTGTGTTTTATTAAGTATATGGTTCTAGTTGTCATAAGGTCAAGGTACAACTCCGGGTCGTCCTTTTACCGAGGGACACGGCTATTCGAATAGATAAACTTCCCTGCAAGGGTGCACCACATTTCCCAACACGCTCGATCCCCTTTGGCCGGACACACTTTCTTGGGTCATGCCCGGCCTCGGAAGATCAACACATCGCAGCCCCACCTAGGCACAACAAAGAGGTCAGCACGCCGGTCTAAATCCTATGCGCGCAGGGGGTCTGGGCCCATCGCCCATTGCTGACCTGCATGTTGCGTACGCAGCCGGTGAGCAGACCTAGCAACCTCCATTACAAAGAAAGTTGCGTTACGCGGTCCAACCCGGCGCGCGCCGCTCACTCGCTGACGTCAAGAAGGCTTCGGCTGATACCACGACGTCGAGTGCCCATAACTGTTCTCGCGTAGTTGGTTAGTGCGTATAGGCCAGTGGTTAGACTCAGATCAAATATTAAGATCTCGTTAAGCGTGTTAATTGATTTAACCGCGGACGTCGACCAGGGCCAGGCCCACCTCTCTCCTAGGTGGTCTCAACCTGCCCTGTCGCCCCGCCACAAAGATCCACCCAGAGGGTCGTCGGGAGAAAGGTTCTTTGAGCCCCCAATCCATGAATCACACTACAACACGGTAGAGATTTGAAGGCATCCAAAAATGCCTTTGAAAGGCCAAAAAATGCCTTCAGAGGCATTTTTGAAGAATGCCTCCGATGCTCAGCCTGTGTAGGCATTTTCTGGAAATGCCTCCGATGCTCATGACTTATGAGGGCATTCTAAAAAACGCCTGTGAAAAAATGCCTCCGATGCTCATGACTTATGAGGGCATTCTGAAAAACGCCTGTGAAACTGCAATAAAATTTTACTTATATGGCATGTAGTTAATGAGAAGTATACTAACATAATATGTTATAACACCGGGCCTTTCTCACGCACACAAATAGGAGTATCATTTTATTTGTCCACGTGTATCTTAGAGCACACATCTTTCAGTCTATGTATGAGAACTCTTACGTCACATAAAGTGGCTCTCCTTTTAAACCGGTCAAATTTTAGTTCGTCAAGCGGTATGGAACTAAATAATTTGCAACTTTGTTCCGAACGAGAAATAGCTCACGCAAAAATGAAAAACGTGCATACCATGACTCAAACCATCGACCTCTGTTCTTTCAGAGTCAACAGTCAAGTCAGCCAACCAACAAACCAGTCGTCTTACTTGATGGCATTGCACGCACAGCCTTAATATGGTATCTTCATCCGGCCACGTCAGTCAAAGGACTAGAAGCCCGTACAGGTACATATATTCCATACAATAGGGACTAAATTGAAAATCTAACCGAGATTTGGAGGCATTTTTCTCCAGAACACCTTCAAGTGTGTGCGGGCAGTTTACAATACGCCCCCTAACCTTTGATATATTACAGCATTTTCTGAAAACGCCTCTAAATCTGAAGTGGCGTTCTGCAAAACGCATCTCAAACTGTTATACATATTACTGCATTTTTTCAAAACGCCAGTAATTAAGCATCTTTTTGAGGCATTCCTCATAAGTGTCTCCTAACAAGAGACATTTGAAGGCGTTTTGTTCGGAACGCTTTTAGGAGAGGTAATCCAAGGCACTTTTTTTAATGCCTTTGTTTCTTAACTGTGTTGTAGTGTCACTCGCGGGTACTTTACGAGCCGATCTGTTTTTAGTCATCACATGTATCATGTATAATATATATAATATATACCCGTGATCACGGCCCGGTAGTATAGCATGGCAGACGGACAAGAATGTAGGGTCACTGATGATAAACTAGCATCCTATACTAAGCATTTGGGATTGCAGGTAAGGTATCAACAACTGTAGCAGCAATGACATGCTATGCAACAAAATAGGATTAACCGAAAGCAGTAACATGCTACACTACTCTAATGCAAACAGTAGAGAGAAGAGAAGAATAGGCGGTATATGGTGATCAAGGAGGGGCTTGCCTGGAAGCTTTGTTGCACATGAAGAAGGGTCGTCGATGACGTAGTCGTACTCAGTGGCCTCAACTCCGGTCTCGGGGTCTACTAGAGAAGAAGAAGGGGGGAGAAACAGTAAATACGGAGCAAACAAGGCATCAAAAAATATAACAAGGCAATACGCGGTACCAGGGATGATCTAACGCAGGGATAGGTGATACCGGAAAAGGGGGGAAACATCCGGGAAAGTATCCCCGGTGTTTTGCGCTTTTGGATAGATGAACCGGAGGGGGAAAGTTGTGTGTTTGCTATGCAAGGGACATGTGACAGATGAACGAACCGCGTATTCGGATTTGTCTCATTTTTCTGATCAACTTTTATGTAGAAAACTTTTTCATCAGAGTTACGGTTGAATTTATATGAATTTTTGAAGTTTAAACAATATTCTAAAATTCCTGGGTTTATATTAATAAAAAAACTATGCAGAAAAGGCTAGGTGCACCCGGTGTAGTGCACCCAGAGGTGCACCAGTGGCCGACCGGTGGGGCCAGTCAACTGCTGGCGCAACAGTTGACTGGTTAAACTTTGACCAGTCAGCGGGTCCAGTGGGGCCCGCATGTTAGTGTCTCACTTTTATTTATTTATATTTGTTTTTAGTTCCGGCTGGGGGTGCCTCCGGTGGCCGGAGCGGGTGCAGAAGTGGCGGTGGAGGCGAGCTCGGCGGTGAGGCGCAGGGCGAGCAGGGGGGTGGCCGGGGTGCACGACAGCAGTGGCTGGGCCACGCGCGGGCGCGCGAGCTTGAGGCGGCACGGGCGCTCGCGGCGAAGCGGGCGCGCATCTAGGCGCAGGCGGGGTGCGAAGCAGCAGGCCGGGATGCGGCGGCGGCACGGGAAGAGGGAGCGGCGGGGGCAGGAGGCGACGGCGGCGGTGCGGCAGCAGCAACAGAGGAGGCGAGCGGCGGCGGATGGCCAAAGCGTGCGGTGCAGGCGGCGTAGGGTGCAGCCGGACACGGGCATAGACGTGGGGGGAGCACAGCCACAGGCGCGACGAGCGCGCGCGGGAGCGAGCCCGGTGCGGGTATGGTGGCGCTTCGGCCATGGCGGATGCGAGCTCGCGGGATGACACTACGGCGACCGATCGACAGGGCCAAGCCGGGATTCGGAGGAGGGGCTCACGGCGGTGCCGAAGACGAGCTCGAGGTGGCCAGGGACGGACCGGAGCGGCGGCAATCGACGACGGAGGCTGGCGATGTACACGGTGAAGATGAGCTCGATGGCGAGTGTACGGGGCAGCTCCGCTCGATTTGGTGCTCGGGATGGACGGAGTCGATTGTGACGGTTCTCCTGGACGTGTTCTCATGCGCCGGGAAGCACGGTGGCCGTGGTGACGACGACGACCGTGACGAGCGGCGGACGGGCCGCGACCATTTGGACAAGAGCGAGTGAGGGAGGGGAAAGTGAGGGGTAGGGTTTCGTCAGGGGGTCGCGGGGATGCACTTAACCTCCGGGTGGGCTCCGAATGGTCGCCATGACGACAATCGGCTATGTGGACGGCGTATGCGTGTGCACAGCACCATAGCCTCCCTGCCTCTGTACAAAGGTGGGGGAAAAGGCATGGTGGGCTGGCCTGTGGGGTGGCCGACTAGGCCGGCTGGGTCGAGGCCTAGTGGAGGAAGGGGGGTTTACTATTTTTGCCTTTCTCATTTAATGTTTCTGTTTCTATTTAGTTTTATTTTATTTTCAGTTTTATAAAAATATGACACTAGCCCCTAAATTAGTTTTATTAATTAAGACACTGCCACAAATAACTTGGCACCTAAATAAAATAGTTTATATTTGTTTATTATTTAAAAGAATTTAATAATTATTTTTAGCCACTGTTTTATTTAATTTAGGACATTAATCCACTTTTAGAAAAATGTTTGTTCACCACCATATTTAGTTATGGAATATTTGCAACACTTTGAACATTTTAGTTTGAAAGTTTGAAAACTTTTGCCGTTTGACTTGATTTTGAATTTTGAATTTGAACAGGATTGAACCACCATGGAATTAGCAACAGTAATCATGGTGACATGGAGGAGCTTGGAGTGTCCAGGGGAAGGAGAAGCGAAGATAAGGATACCTGGTGATGGAATGATGATGTTCAGAAGGCGATTAAAGAGAAGAAAGATTGCTTCAAACGCCTATACCTGGATAGGAGTGCAGACAACATAGAGAAGTACAAGATGGCGAAGAAGGCCGCAAAGCGAGCTGTTGGTGAAGCAAGGGGTCGGGCATATGAGGAGCTCTACCAACGGTTAGGCACGAAGGAAGGTGAAAGGGACATCTATAAGATGGCCAAGATCCGAGAGAGGAAGACGAGGGATATTGGCCAAGTCAAATGCATCAAGGACGGAGCAGGCCAACTCTTGGTGAAGGACGAGGAGATTAAGCATAGATGGCGGGAGTACTTCGACAAGCTGTTCAATGGGGAGAATGAGAGTTCTATCATTGAACTGGACGACTCCTTTGATGAGACCAGCATGCGTTTTGTGTGGCGAATCCAGGAGTCTGAGGTCAAGGAGGCTTTAAAAAGGATGAAAGGAGGCAAGGCGATGGGCCCTGATTGTATCCCCATTGAGGTGTGGAAAGGTCTCGGGGACATAGCGATAGTATGGCTAACCAAGCTTTTCAACCTCAATTTTCGGGCAAACAAGATGCCAGAAAAATGGAGACGGAGTATATTAGTACCAATCTTCAAGAACAAGGGGTATGTTCAGAGTTGTACTAATTACCGTGGAATTAAGCTGATGAGCCATACAATGAAGCTATGGGAGAGAGTCATTGAGCACCGCTTAAGAAGAATGACAAGCGTGACCAAAAATCACTTTGGTTTCATGCCTGGGAGGTCGACCATGGAAGCCATTTTCTTGGTACGACAACTTATGGAGAGATATAGGGAGCAAAAGAAGGACTTGCATATGGTGTTCATTGACTTGGAGAAGGCCTATGATAAGATACCGCGGAATGTCATGTGGTGGGCCTTGGAGAAACACAAAGTCCCAGCAAAGTACATTACCCTCATCAAGGACATGTACAATAATGTTGTGACAAGTGTTCGAACAAGTGATGTCGACACTGATGACTTCCCGATTAAGATAGGACTGCATCAGGGGTCAGCTTTGAGCCCTTATCTTTTTGCATTGGTAATGGATGAGGTCACAAGGGATATACAAGGAGATATCCCATGGTGTATGCTCTTTGCGGATGATGTGGTGTTAGTTGACGATAGTCGGACGGGGGTAAATAGGAAGTTAGAGTTATGGAGACAAACCTTGGAATCGAAAGGGTTTAGGCTTAGTAGAACTAAAACCGAGTACATGATGTGCGGTTTCAGTACTACTAGGTGTGAGGAGGAGGTTAGCCTTGATGGCCAGGTGGTACCTCAGAAGGACACCTTTCGGTATTTGGGGTCAATGCTGCAGGAGGATGGGGGTATTGATGAAGATGTGAACCATCGAATCAAAGCCAGATGGATGAAGTGGCGCCAAGCTTCTGGCATTCTCTGTGACAAGAGAGTGCCACAAAAGCTAAAAGGCAAGTTCTACAGGACGGCGGTTCGACCCGCAATATTGTATGGCGCTGAGTGTTGGCCGACTAAAAGGCAACATGTTCAACAGTTAGGTGTGGCGGAGATGCGTATGTTGAGATGGATGTGTGGCCACACAAGGAAGGATCGAGTCCGGAATGATGATATACGAGATAGAGTTGGGGTAGCACCAATTGAAGAGAAGCTTGTCCAACATCGTCTGAGATGGTTTGGGCATATTCAACGCGGGCCTCCAGAAGCTTCGGTGCATAGTGGACGGCTAAAGCGTGCGGAGAATGTCAAGAGAGGGCGGGGTAGACCGAATTTGACATGGGAGGAGTCCGTTAAGAGAGACCTGAAGGATTGGAGTATCACCAAAGAGCTAGCTATGGACAGGGGTGCATGGAAGCTTTCTATCCATGTGCCAGAGCCATGAGTTGGTTGCGAGATCTTATGGGTTTCACCTCTAGCCTACCCCAACTTGTTTGGGACTAAAGGCTTTGTTGTTGTCGTTGAATCATGGTGACATGGCATCATTAGCAGAAGTTACTGTAGCTTAATTACCCGGGCGTCACAGTAAGTCCACATGCCTTGCATTGTTGTACAAGTTCTGCAAGGCTGTCATAGCATTGTTTGGCCTAGAGTACCCGAGAGAGCCAAATGATGCGAATAGTGCCCGGTTTGTTGGTGATAAATGTAGATAGAGGCTTTCCGTGGATGCTTGGTAGTATAGATTGTATGCACTAGAGGTGGAAGAAATGTCCATCTGCTTGGCAGGGGTTGCATAAGGGACATGTCAAAGGTTGAACTGTCATACTTGAAGTTGTGGCTTCACAAGATCTCTGAATTTTGGCACTCTTTTTTGGGCATGACAGGTTCTCACAGTGACACCAACATGCTTCGACGCTCTCCGGTGTTCGGAAGGCTTGCAAAAGAGGCAACTACCCAGAGGTCAACTTTGAGATCAATGGCCACCAATACAACAAGGGATACTACCTTGCTGATGGTATATATCCTCAATGGTCAACTCTTGTGAAGACAATCTCCAGTCCAATAGGAGAGAAGAGGGCTATGTTTGCTCAAGCACAAAAGAGTGCTACGAAGGATGTGGAGCATGCTTTTGATGTACTTCAATCTCGATGTGTCATCGCTCGGTATCCTGTTAGAACTTGGAGCACCAAAAAGTTGTGAGAGGTGATGACCGCTTGTGTGATCATGCACAACATGATCGTAGAGGATGAGCGTGATGACCAAATCTATGATCAAGGGTTTTAATTTCAGGGTGAAAATATTATGCCTGATCATGGACCGGCAATATTTACACAGTTCACTCAATTTCATATGAAATGTGATTAGCCAATTCACATTCAACTTCATAAATGATTTGGTTGAGTATATGTGGACTCAACTCGGCAACAAATAGATGCATCGGTTTTTTTACTTTCTATGTATTTGTGACAACTTAAACTTCATTTGGTTTATAAACTATGAGATTTTTGTTTGGTTGTAAACTATTTTTTATTGTGATACTATCTGATTTATTTGGTTGTAATAAAACTACGTGCAATGTTGCTTTTTAGATATATGCATGCAAAAATTGTGCACATTTGATCACCGGCAGACCGGGCGGACCAAATGGATCGGCCGGTTGGGCACACTATGGACACAAACACAAACATGCACGGACGCCGTCCCTTTGACCCACACAAACGGACTAAAAAAAGATAAAAACCACGTTCATTGCATTCGCCGGTTTGAGTTGCCCTAACCCCTAGTTAGTTGCACCCAGGACAAGCAGGTTGGGGGCATGCCACACTGATGTGATGCGGTTTCTAAAAAGGATATGATGTGTGTGAGAAGTGCAAGCAGCAACTGATCTCCATAGAGCTCTTTATTTTTCTTTCAATGAAAATATTTTTTTCACATCTTAAAAAATCTGAAAAATATACACATAGACATATGTTTATAGTATAAATGTATAAAGTTTCATAAACATATATGTTAATATGTGATGTACATAAAAAGACAAGCAAATGGATTAAAATAGGCCTTCTCTTTTGGACTGATATTTTTCCTTTTTGTGCAGCATGCAAATAATCAAATTAGTTGCTGAAATTTTTTACATACTTGAAGAACATGCATATGTACTTATATAAAAAAATTGACATTTCTTGAAACTCTTAAATATATATATTTATTTATTGAAAAACGGGCTCCATATAGCCCGTACTTTGCAATGCCGGTCTCATGATGTCTGGTTGTAGGGGACCTCCTCGCTCACCTGGACCAACCCATTTGCGTGACGCAAGAATCAACAAAAACCAGCAGCACCTGGCGGGAATCAAACCGCTGATCAGCAGCAGACACGCACGCGTTGCTAGCCAGTCCATCCGGATGACTTTTGTTGATGATTTACAGCGCGACTTTTAGAGAAAAGAACCACAGCGGCAAAACATAAAAGAATAGCTCGCAAAAATTTCTCGAAAACGTGTTTTAGTGGGACCGAACACATGACCTCCCGTGAGAGAACGACGTCACTAGCTCAGCGACTTTAAAAACAAATCAAATGAGATTTTCTTCTCACAAAAATAAATTGTTTTCTTTTCAAAAAACGGATATTTTTAAGAAGAAATGACTAATTTTCAAAGACACAAACATTTTTGGGAAATCTGAAAAATCAAATAAAGGAGCAACATTGAAAACAAGATTTACTTTTTTTTTAACTACGAACAACTTTTTGAGAAAAATGTGAAGACTTTTTGTAACAGCAACAAATTTGAAAAATGCGAACATTGTTATCAAAACAGGAACCTTTTATGAAATTGCTGAAGATTTTTTGAATGAAGAACAAATTATGAAAATATGAACACTTTTTAATTTGCGAATATATTTTGCAAAGGAGAACATTTTTAAAAATTTCTGAACGCCTTTTGAAATTGTCAATACATTTTGAAAATGAGGATATTTTTCAAAAATTCGTGAAAATTTTCTGAAACATGAACATTTTTTAAATTGTGAACAAATTAACATATTTTGAAAGATCTGAACATTTTTTTGAAATTTTAAACAAATTTCAAAAACAAGAACGTTATTTGAAATTCCTGAACATTTTTGAAAATGTAAACACTGTCAAATTTGTGAACACGTTTTGAAAAAAACTCGAACATTTTCAAAAACAGAATCACTTTTTGAAAATCATGACCAATTTTGTCGAAGCGGTAACATTATTTGAAATTGCAGAAGAAAAGTTGACAACACGAACATTTTTCGAATGTATCAATAATTTTTGAAACTAGAACATTTTTTGAAACATCTAAAAAAATGAAATGTGAACATTATTTGGAATTTAGGAACAATTTTTTAAAACATAAACATATTTTGAAATCCCAACATTTTTCGAAAAGTTGTGAAAATTTTGAATAAAAACATTCCGAGCTGAAAAACAAGAGCATATTTAAAATTCCTGAACAATTTTTAAAAAATGCAAACTTTTTTTGCATTTCTGAACAATTTCTGAAATCATGAACATTTTTTCAATTTTGAATGTTTTTTCAAACCATGAACATTTATTTAAAAGTCTGAACAATTTTCGGAATATGAACCTTTTTAAGAAAATAAAAAGAAAAGGAAAAAGGGAAAAGGAAAGGAAAAAAGAAACAAAAATAAAAAAATAAAAATAGAAAAACCAAAAAGAAAACAGGAAAACCGGTAAAGGAAAAAAACGGTCAGCGAACCTTCTAGAAATTTCCCAAAACCGGCTGGTTAGCAGTGGTAAATTGGGCTTGCCCATTTCTAGCGCGGCGGGCGTTCTGCCTGTGCGTTTCGTCAACACTTTGAGGCAATAAACGGCGAATAGGGTTTTCCCGTGGGTTGATGGGTTATGTGAGTTTATTGTTTGGTTTGGGGCGTGTTTTGTATTATCTGGGAGCTGGTGATGTGGGCTAGCCCACAAAAAGAAGGGAATCTTCAACATTTCGTGTTGCTTGCGGGCCTGGCCCTATAGAAATGGTTGATTCTATAGTTTTTCCAAATGCAACCTTTTCAGCTTTTTCTTTAGTTGCTGACCTTTCTTTTCCTATTGCTGGACTAGTTGAGTCCTCATGCATGCAGCCAAACACCATACAATTGAAGATTTCACTTTGTTAGGCCATACAACCCCAAGCACGCAATCAAACACGTCTTTAGAGGTTTGTACGGTTTTGCAAGACCTGAAGCAGATATCATTTAGAGCGCTGCTATACACACGACGGTGTGCAGTCGATGTTTGCACGATGGTACTGATCTGGCGGTGCATGCGTGGCACAAAGTGAAGGTCGTCTGCTGGATCACATCATCGTCCAAGGTTCGGCTAGTGTGTGTCGGCTGCTCAGTAGTTCTGTATCATTTAACCAGTCTTTAGAGGTACTTAGATGTCGCCGTATAAAGTTCTTGCTCAAAATTGCCCTTAGTGGAGACATTCCTATACCATACCTCAACATACTTTGGCTGTAACTTAATATTATTATGAGTCATGTATAGGAAACTAATGTAGGGTGAATAAGAGGGAGGAACAAGCGATAGCATTGGCAAATAATTAGCAAACAATAATATTGTACGAACACAATCAAAATAAGAACAAAAAAAACTATTATCAATTCACCTTTTCATATATAGTCCATTTGAAATTCATAAACGGGCTAAATTGTGGTATAGATTCATATAAAAATAGATGAAAAATATATATATTAAATTAAACCAAAACGTCTAGAACAAAACTAGGTGCTTTTTCAGGGAACAAAACTAAGTATTGGAAATCACATACTATTAAAGTGGATAATGGCTTGACCGATTGTGAGGCGGAATGTTTTAGCATGTTTTGATGAACATACAACATATATTAAAGTAAGATGAGCATGTGTGGGAGCATCTTGAGTCATGATATGATACTGTGACAGATAAGCATGTGGAGTCATGATATGTTGCTGCAATATCAGGTGGTCAAGGAAGTGAACACATGCATGGTTTCGATACGAGTCTTCAATGTTTAGATTCAATTCTTGGCGCAACCATTACAAAAGAATACTATAAATAGATAAGACATGAAGGTATGAAAATCAAGAGGTTATGAAAAATCCAATCGTTTTGCACACTGGACCTCATACCGTCAAGGATCCTCTATCACCCAAAAGTTTTACCGACACCTAATAGAGCCCATCCATACGCATATCAGCTCTCAAGCTACCAATATAACATGATGTTGTTAATCTAGCTTTGATTGCAGTATCATACATGTACTGTGGAGAATTATCGAAAAATCCAGTATAAACATCACCCGGACGTACCTCTAGCCTGACCCTATAATATACAGCTTGATTCACTACCTTGCTAACTTTAGACCTATACACACAAAAAAAACTTTAGACCCACAAGACCGTGACCTGATGTTTTGAAGTACTCGGGTCTTGACGATTACACCAAATTAAACTATGCAGTATACTATGCTGGAGACGAGCAGGCTTGATTATCTTCTCATCTCAACTTGCCCACTCTGCCGTTGTATCTCGTCCATGACTCGGCCACAACCTCCGGCACTACCTTCCTAGTGGCCAAGGAGGACATCACCTTCGCCCTCGTCACCTTCCTCACCAGAAGCCGCCATGTCTTGTCCGCTTTCTCCGTCTGCGCCTTCGCCTTGAAATGGCTGCACAAAATTAGCCAATCACGATGAAACGTTACGTTGCGGTAATCTGATATCACCATCACAAGTAAATAAAATCTATAGTTGGCAACTTGGCATGCGTCAGAGTCATTTGGGTGGAGATTTTTGGTAGCGCTGGCCCTGTCGTCCAAGTCATTTTCATGAAAAGGTAAGAAAGCTACGTCCGTTTTCTCAGTACGATGGAACAAATGAATTCGTCCGGCGGAAGGCGTCTCGCCGGCCTGCTGCATCGACCGACGCAGAGGTCGGTCGATGTGATCCCCTTTTCGGGGCAAAGAAAATCTCGGCAGACTGCACCTTGTGCTGCTGATCCGGCGACATATCCTCGGGCATACGCCTGACGAGCTATCGCTAGATATGTCCATCGATCGGACGGGACGGACGTAAATTTACGGCGGGAAAATGCATGCATGTTTCTTGGTTGCGTTTTCTCACCTGCAGAGCGGCACACGGCAGGCCTGGTCCGGCCGGTCGCAGACGGAGGCGTGGAGGCGGAAGAGCTGCAGCATGCGCTTGCACCGCGCGCAGCCGCCCGGCGCCACCTTTTTCTGGCACGTCGCGAAGTGCCGCATCAGCAGCTGCAGGCCCCGGCAAGTGCACCCTGCCTCGGCGCACGGCGCGTCCGCGCAGACGGCGCCGTCGCCGGGGAAGATGTGTTCGAGGGAGGCCATGGCCTCGCCCAGCTGCCGGCACGCCTCCTGCGCGGCCCTCTCGCGCGCCCACCGCTCCTTGCGCTGGTCGGCGTCCTCGAGGAGCTGGAGGAGCTCGAGCTGGAGCGCGATGTCGTGGCGGCGGGCGAAGCGCCATCCGTCCGACCGCTCGACGGCGGAGAAGTCCTTGGCGGCGAGCCGCGCGCAGCGCAGGTACAGCCGCCGCGCGTCGCAGAGCCTGGCGAGCTTGAGTATGTCGACGGCGCGCTCTGGCGTGAGCCGCGCCGACACCGCGGCCTCCGCCGCCCGCTTCAGCCACCCCACCCGGTACGCGTGTGCCAGCGCCAGCAGCTGCGTCCCGTGCGCGCCCACCAGCTCCTCCTCCTCCGGCGCCACCTTGGCGGAGTAGAGGAAATGGAGGAAGGCGCGGACGGCGTCGAAGGAGACGCCGAGGACGCGGATGGTGCAGTGGGCGCCCCACCCGCGCCGCGCCCTGTCGATCATGCGCTCCAGCACCGGCGACGCCGAGGCCTGAGGTTGCCGCCAAGTTCCAGACCAAAAGGTCAGCGGCATAGCACAAGGCAAGAAGATCCAGACAAAGAAGAAACATGATCGGCAGGCTGGCTTACAAGAACGCAGGAATGAGCCGCGATGCTCTGTCCGTCCGACGTGACGATCCGCACGTCCGCCGCCGACGCCCGGAGCGCATCGAAATCAGCGCACAACGTCATTGATCCCTTGTTGCACTGCACGATCCTCTTGGAAATCCTTTGTGCTCTTCTGGTGAACTCTTTGGTTTCGGTAGCCAATAGACGAAGGTAACTAGACCAAAGCGATGTGGACGAGGAATGGGGAGAAGCCGGGAGCTCGGCGACAGCTATATAGTGCCGTGGAGAAAGGGAGCTGACGATGATAATATATGCCGCGCCGCACAGTGCACACACAGGACCAGGTATACGCGGCGGATATCGCCGTTGATGAGAGGGCGGATTTGACCGGTGAGACGGCTGGAAGAGAAGAGGAGGATCCGAGTCATCGGCTAGATCCAGGGCGGCCCACCAGCAGCGTTCGCGGCCGGTGCCTCGCCAGGCTGGGCCTACGCCGGTGCTGATCGGGACGCGTGGACGATGCGTGTGCCACGAGCTCGGTGGGGTAGAGCAGGAAATATTTGTGTTCCGTTCTTTTGTTGCTTTTGGCCGAAGATTTGCTGACTCGGACACACGTTTGAGCCCCTGCCTGTTTTATTGGATGCATATCCAAAGGCCATATTTATTTGGAAATGTTTAAATTTTGTACTCCCTTTGATCCATATTATTTGTCTTATTAAGACACGTTTTAATGTTAGATATATTCATATCTAGACAAATGGATCGAAGGAGGGAGTATAAGATTCCTCTCTTCTAGTTGGTACTTGGATGGAAGCTTTTTTTTTACGATGATAACTTTCAATCTATTCATCAGCTAGTACAAAGAACACCATAAGTAAATGGTCCTGATAACGCCCACACATGTGGCATATTAGACATCCGCTCACACACCGTGTGTGGCGTGGGCAGGAGGCAGCCCACACTGACCGTGTGTGGGCGAAACATTATAATTGCCCACATGTGTGGACGCAGCTATTTCGTGTCACACGTCCAACAAGTACTACTCATTCCCACCCCGCACGTGTGGCACGAAGCAAATATGCCACACGTCCTGGCACAACTACGTTAGGTACCCGCGGGATGATGATTTAATTGTCATCCGAGATGGCAAATGTAGTTATCCGGGATGAAAAATGTAGCTGTAAAAGCATGACAACTCTCTCTGTTTTGGTTAACTATAGTTGTCATGTCTAATTTATGGTAGTTGCCGCGTGTAATCAAACCATAGTTGTCGTGTGTGATTAACTACTTGCCACATATGGTCAAACAATAATTGCCATGTGTGTTTACCTAGTTGCCACGTACGCGCAACTGCAGTTGTGTCACGTCCAATATGCGATACTATCCTAAAGAGACTCGAAGGTCCCACCAAGGATAGAACCGCATATTGACACACTTTTGCAAGGTGGATATCATTACATCGACATTACATAATAAATGGGGATACATAAAAGGCATACAAATGCCGCAAGAATACATCAATACATCATACATAAGATCAACATCCGACTACGGATGAAAACACAAACAAAAGCTCGAACGGCATCCACCCTGCTAGCCCAGGTTGCCGACCAGGAACCTAACCCAAGATCGACGACGAAGAAGAAGAACTCCAACACAAGCAAAACATTGCTCTCGCGTCATGATCATAGCATTACTTGTACCTGCAACTGTTGGTGTAGTAATCTATGAGCCACAAGGACTCAGCAATCCCATTACCATGAGTATCAAAACTAGCAAAGCTTAATGGGTATGTGTCGGTGTCAAAACCGGCGGATCTCGGGTAGGGGGCCCCGAACTGTGCGTCCGAGGTTGATGGTAACAGGAGACAGGGAACACAATGTTTACTCAGGTTCGGGCCCTCTCATTGGAGGTAAAATTCTACGTCCTGCTAGATTAATATTGATGAGTATGGGGGTTACAAGAGTTGATCTACCACGAGATCATAATGGCTAAAACCCTAGAAGTCTAGGCTATCTGATTGTCATTGTCCCTACGGACTAAACCCTCCGGTTTATATAGACACCGGAGGGAACTAGGGTTGTACAAAGTCGGTTACATATAAAGGAATCTTCATATTGGGACGCCAAGATTGCCTTTCATGCCAAGGAGAGTCCCGTCCGGACACGGGAGATAATCTTCGGTCCGGTATCTTTACAGCCCATCAGTCCGGCCCACGTACCATAGTCCGGACGCCCGAGGACCCCCTAATCCAGGACTCCCTCAGTAGCCCCTGAACCAGACTTCAATGACGAGGTGTCCGACGCACAAACTGGCTTCGACATTGCAAGGCGGGTTCCTCCTCCGAATACTCCAACACAGTCTTCAGACGCAACGAACGTGTCCGGCTCTGCAAAATAAATTCCACACACAACCGCAAAGAGTATAATATATCTTGAGTCCAATCCGCTGACAACTATTGGTAATGTGACACCACGTCACCACTCGGTCATTATTTTGAACCGTTTTTCGGCCTGCCGCTTCGAGACGCGGTCTCATTGGCACGTCTTGTCAAAGCAGAGATCATGTCCCCTTATTGCGAGATTCTCATCAATACGGGCGTGGGTAATCCAACCGCGCCGTTCACATGACCCTTGGGAATATGTGAGTTTCAAGGCGAGTGGGGAGGCGCTTGATATTCACTGCCTTTATAAGGAGATAAGGATTCCCCCTTTTCACCCACGCCTTCTCCTTCTCTTTGCCCTCCCATTCTCAAGCTCCAGCGCCCGGGTCCTCATCTTTTCCGCCTCAAGGAAGCACTCGACCATGTCCAGATCTGGAGCACAAGGCAAATGGATGGCCTCCTCCGTCAAGGAGAAGGACATCACCAAGCTTCGGGAGGCCGGGTATCTGGCGAAGGAAATCGCCCATCGACTTCTAGCCAAGGGGAAAATCGTTCCCACCCCGAAGCCCAATGAGCGGGTGGTGTTTATCCCCCATTTTGTCTGCCGGTTAGGGTTTCCTATCCATCCTTTCATCCGCGGACTCATGTTTTATTACGGGCTAGATTTCCATGATCTAGCTCCAAACTCCTTCCTCAACATCTCGGCATTCATTGTCGTGTGTGAGGCTTTCCTCCGCATTCCACCCCACTTCGGACTATGGATCAAGATCTTCAACGTGAACCTGAAGGTGGTGGATGGCCAACACGCGGAGTGCGGAGGCGCCATGGTGAGCAAGCTGCCCAACGTCACATGGCCCAAGGGTACTTTTGTGGAGACCATCAAAGAGTGGCAGAAACTATGGTTCTATATCACAAAGCCCCGCGATACCACCTGGGTTGCGGCTCCCGAATTCAAGTCTGGAGCTCCAATGCGGCTCACCTCCTGGATAGAGAAGGGTCCGAATTGGTCCTCGTCAGACAAGCTGATCCCGCTACAAACACGCATCCAAAGTATGGTGGACAAAAACATCAAGCTCGTCAATGTGATCCAAGTGATGTTAGTTCGCCGGATCCTTCCATGCCAGAGCCGGACTTGCCCTTTGTGGGAATTAGATCCGGAGAAGCACTGTACCTTGGAAAGGCTCTTTGGAACCACACATGAAGATATCTGGAAGTTGCTCTTCAAGGGCAACGAGACACCGCTGGAGACGGACGAGGACCGCGGGCACGATTTGGCCCATCCTGCCAGTGCTGTAAGTCTTTTGCGTTTTCAAGGTGTATCCTCTACTTGCTTATTCAAGGAAGATACCTAAACTCCACTAGTTATTTTTTCAGGTATGGATAGAGAAAGCAGAGCGGATTAAGTGTCCGGGTCCGCTGCCCGAGGAACCAGCCATCCCTCTTCTGACGAAGATGCTGGTTCCGGTGCCTTACCAGGTGCCGGAGAAGAAGGCCAAGGGGGCCCGGAGTGGCCTCCGTCGCAAAGGAGCTTCAGACAGGACGTCCGAAGACAACGAGACTCCCTCCTCCACCGCTGAAGACAACGAGGAAAGCAGCTCTCCCCCTGAGGAGGAAAGAAGAAGAGGGCGACCTCCATAAATCTGGAGGCAGAGGCGTCCAACAGGGGGAAGAGATCCCTTGTGGATAACTCCGCGTGGGACGTCGACAACAGCCCAGAGCCGCGCCGCCGAAACAAGCCCCTGGCCACATCATGAGTACTCAAAAGACTCTGGCATATTCATATATTCGGCCTCTTCGGTTCGTAGTTTTAACGCATTAAATCATGCGCTTGTAGTCCGGCCCGCGACAGCTCCCTGCGATCCTCATCAGGAGGTTCGTTGGATTCAAAGGCGATGGCCAGCGAGTCATCGCCGATCACTCAATCTCCCACAGCCAAGGGCGACGACGTGGTGATGTCCCAAAGGACCTTCCGGGCCAAGGAGAGGTTCAGGAGGCTGTCCGGATGGCGCCAGAGGGTGACCCTTCAGCCGCCAGACACCTGGGAGAGAGAACCCTCGTGGAGACTGGCGATGGGGGCCATGTCTAGTTCGGATCCCAGCCGAGTATGGTTCCGGAGACCTATACGGCTCCGGAATCTGGCAAGCAGCCTCCTTCGAAAGAAGGCGGTGTGCCTATTCCGCCGGTGACCTCTGTCTAGCCAGAGGCACCAGATAATCTCCTGGAAACGCTACGAGGTGCTTCCATTATGGAGGAACACTGTATCCTTATGGGTACGGTGGTTGAGAGGGTTCAGTCCGTCAAGAGCGGACTGACCGAAGCCTGCACCAGCCTGCTGACAGGCTTTGAGGTAAGCGATGCGAAAGAAAAGGTCATAGTATAGACAGTGTAGCCCCTGAGACAGTGTCCGGTGTTCGGAAAGAAAAGCCGGACAGAGGATCAAGTAATTTTTGCAGGAAACTAACTAAATATGTCTTATGAGCACAGGCGTGGCTGCTGGCCGCCACTTCTCATGCCGCCGAGGTCTCCGGACTAAAGCAGAGTCTAGAGCAGTCCAAAGAAGAGCTCGGCCTTGTGAAAAGGCGGCTGGAGGACATGCAAGGTATGTGGAGACTTGTTGTATATTCGGAAAGAATAAATGATGTATATTGATTGTAGTGCCGTGATATTTGTAGGAGCGGCGATTGAGGTTGAAACCCTCAAGAAAGCCCTGGCCGAGGCCGAGGAGAGGGCGGCGAAGGGACAAGCCTTCCGGAAAAAGCATGAGGCCAGGGTTGGGGAGGTCCAGTAGGAGCTCCAGGTCGCTTTGAAGAAATACGAGTCCTTGGAGCGTCAGCATGCAGACCAAGAGTCTGAACTTGAGAAGGCCCGCTAGAGCGCACAAGAGGCCCGGACCGAAGCCCAAGGCGCCCTCCAAGAAATCCAGGAGGCCAAAAAGATCGTGGCGGGTAAGGCTTTTATTATGCAAAGCAAGTATGTGAAGAAGAGGTATCTCTTACTGACCCAGATTTGGAGTTCTCCAGGGGCGTTTGCGGATATGCCGCATAGCGTTTCTGACGCCACTGAATTCTTCCGAGCCGAAGAGGGGAGCTCGACGGAGAAGCTGTTCTGGTCGCAATACCTTGCGCTAGAACATTCGGTGCCCTTGAGCGACCAGCTAAAACAGCTGGTCGAACTGCATAGGGTGGCCGAACTGGCCATGAAGGACTTGATAGTCCGGCTGTGGCCAGCCGAAGCTATACCCGGCAGCTACTTCGGTCTCGTGAAGCGGCTAGTCGACGCCTGCCCTCGGCTTGATGCCATCAAGCGGTCGGTTTGTATCGAAGGTTCGCGGATGACCTTTGCCCGTGTCAAGATGCAGTGGGCGAAGATGAATGCTGCCACGATCGTGATCGAAGGACCGCCCGTGGGCAAGGAGCACCACACGCCCGAGCGATATTTTAGCGAAGTCCTTGAGAGATCCCGCATTGTGGCGGAGCAGTGTACAAAGGATGTAATCTTCGAATGAATACAGTTATATTGTCTCGCCCTATATTATAAGAACAAGTTCGGCTATGTAATATAATGTTTGTTTAATATTTTACCTCCTGTGCGGCCGTGTTTATGAGCTTTTGAGAGTTGGCCAGTCGTTGGCTTCAGCTCCCACGTAGGTAGTATGGGGGTGTTCGGGATGGAATCTTAATACTCTTGATCCAATTTGTTTGGTCCTTAAAGGAGGTGTTTAGCGCAACGAACCAGGCAATCGTACTATGTGGCTTTATCACCCTCACTTAGCCATAGGAGTTCTACAATGAAAATTCCGGCGCAGCCCCTAGTATCCAAACTAGGGTACTGTAAACACCTGATCGGGTAAAAAGCCGATTCGTCGCATAATGCGGAAAAAATCGCTAAAGATTTGAAACCTCCGAAGAGCTGACCGGCTCTCGTCGCATCATGACAGTTAGTTTTCGGCTTTCTCTACTGAGGTGCTCATCCGGATAAACCAGGACACAATCGCAGTAGTTCTCCCTTTACTACCCTAGCCGATATAGCGGAACGTAAGGTAGTAAGCACAGGAGCCGGGCAACCCAACTATTGACCAAAGACATGATTCGGAGCCAATGCATATAATGCTAAATTCAGGGTGCCGAACTATACTGTAAAAGTGTTCGGACTTATTGCCATAGTGTGGGGCACAATAAAGCCCCTGGCGGATTACTGCGTACCAAGGGGGTATGGATGCAAATTAAAATAGCAAAAATAAAAATAAAGAAGAATCTAGTGCCACATATGTTGGGCCATAAACTATTTTCATTATAATTTTAATTAATACGTCAGAGCGTACTTGAAAAAAAAGTGCGAGAAGCAACAGTGGCTATTTAACATGCCAAGACCAAGGAGGAGCTGCGTACGAGTCCTGAAAACAGGTAGAGTGATCGCCAAGAAGGACATCTAGAGATTCCCCCGCACGTATGTGCTACTTGCCACCTTGGTGTGTCCGTCCTTCGAAAGGACCGATTATGAGGCCGATGAGAGGGGCCTGCGGAAAGGAAACCTGAAGAGGAAAAAAATAAAAAGTGAAAGTATGTGTGTCCAGGGGAGGTCGAGCCTTATTATGGATCACATTCTAGTTATGCCTCTGTCTATGCCCATGGTATTTTGAGTGCGTAGTTATGTACGCGCAGTACGAATGCCGCTTCTTGGTTGGGACCGGGACGGAGGCCGAATTGCTAGTCGAGCTCTTGACGAGCTGGGCTGTCCTGCTGCAGAGTAGTCCAGACTTGTTTGACAGTGTTCGGGAGCTCGGCCGACAAATTAAGGTTCTTCTTGAGGAGACCACTCTGTACTTCTGCTGCTAACGCAGCGGTGTGCTCTTCGGTATGGAGGGAGCGTTCCATGTTTCCGTTGACTATTATGACGCCGCGTGGACCGGGCATCTTGAGCTTAAGATAAGTTTAGTGTGGCACCGCGTTGAAGCATGCAAATGCGGTTCATCCGAGCAGTGCGTGATAGCCGCTGCGAAAGGGGACGATATCAAAGATCAGCTCTTCGCTTCGGAAGTTGTCCGGAGATCCGAAGACAACCTCTAGTGTGATTGAGCCCGTACAGCGGGCCTCTACACCTGGTATGACTCCTTCAAAGGTAGTCTTTGTGGGCTTAATTCTTGATGGATTAATGCCCATTTTGCGCACTGTATCCTGATAGAGCAGGTTCAGGCTGCTACCACCGTCCATGAGGACTCGCGTGAGGTGAAATCCATCAATGATTGGGTCGAGGACCAGTGCGGCTGAACCACCATGACGGATACTGGTCGGATGGTCCCTGCGATCAAAAGTGATCGGGCAGGAAGACCATGGGTTGAACTTTGGGGCGACTGGCTCCATCGCGTAGACGTCCCTGAGCGCGCGCTTGCGTTCCCTCTAGGGGATGTGGGTAGCGTATATCATGTTTACCATTTTAACTTGGGGGGGGACTTCTTCTGTCCCCCTGTGTTCGGTAGCCGGGGCTCCTCGTCATCGTCCTCGCTTTGCGACCCCTTCTCCTTGTTCTCGGCATTTAACTTACCGACCTGTTTAAAAACCCAACAGTCTCTGTTGGTGTGATTGGCTGGTTTGTCAGGAGTGCCGTGTATCTGGCATGGGCGATCGAGTATGCACTCCAAGCTGGATGGGCCCAAATTGTTCCTTTTGAACGGCTTCTTCCGTTGGCCAGACTTGGAGCCGCTGAATCCGGCGTTGGCCGCCGTGTCGTCGGTATTATCACCGTTGTTTCGATGCTTGTGTCTGTTGCGTCGGGGCTTGCTGTTGCTATTTTTGGCTTCCGCAGTGCCAGGTTCGCTTGCACTGTTATTGCTACGGGCTAGCCAGCTATATTCGCCCGCGCAAAAGAGGGTCATAAGTGCCGTAAGGGCTGCCATGGACTTCGGCTTCTCTTGGCCGAGGTGTCGGGCGAGCCATTCGTCCCGGATGCTCTGTTTAAAGGCCGCCAAGGCTCCAGCATCCGGGCAGTCGACGATCTAGTTCTTTTTAGGTAAGAACCTAGTCCAGAGTTTCCTGGCCGACTCTCCGGGCTGTTGAATTATGTGACTTAAGTCATCAGCATCCGGAGGTCGAACATATGTAACTTGGAAGTTGTCAAGGAAGGCCTCTTCCAAGTCCTCCTAGCTGCCGATGGAGTTTTCGGGCAGACTGTTCAACCAGTGTCGGGATGGTCCTTTGAGTTTTAGTGGGAGGTATTTGATGGCATGGAGATCATCGCCGCGGGCCATATGAATGTGAAGAAGAAAGTCCTCGATCCATACTGCGGGGTCTGTTGTCCCATCATATGATTCTATGTTTATGGGTTTAAACCCTTTTGGGAATTCGTGCTCCATTACTTCATCGGTGAAGCAAAGTGGGTGAGCGACGCCTCTATATCGGGCCACGTCGCGACGTAGCTCGGATGGAGTCCGTCTGCGGTTCTCGGCCTGGGTGTGAGTATGACTATTGCGTTCCGGCTACATAGCCGTTATCGCGTGTCGGGGCACGTCCCCATGATCCATAGATCAATCTGTTCTGACCTGCTCTAATGTCCAAGTCCTATCGTAGGTCATATGTGTGTCCCCGAGCTGTTTTATCTCTGCCTTTACGGTGAGGTAGGGCAGGCTAGTGTTCGGCTTGAGTTGCCGCTTTATCCCGACCACGTGCTGGTCGGTCAGCCACATTGCACGATGATGGTAGGGGCTCCAACGCCTCGTCATCGAACTGAGGTAGCAATTTGTGCTTCGGGTAACTTTTGGTTGGGCGCTTGAGGCCATATTCCTCGGCTGCCAGGACATCAGTCCATCTATCATTGAGCAGATCTTGGTCAGCTTGAAGCTGCTGCTGTTTCTTTTTCAGGCTCCTTGCTATGGCTACTAGTTGGCGCTTGAAGCGCTCCTCCTCGAGAGGTTCCTCAGGCACGATAAAATCCTCGGTGTTGAGGCTCGCCTCATCCCCAGAGAGCGGAAGATAATTACTGTCCTCTGAGTCTTCGTGTGTGGCCTGTTCATCAGGGCTAACTTGTCGTCTTCCCGTTTATCTTGTTCGGAAGTTGCCTCAACGGGGTCTTCATTGTCTTCGACATTGTCCGGAGTGTTATCTTCTCCTGTGCCGGTGTTGCTGTCTTTGCTGCAGCATGACTTAGAGCGGCGCCGCTGACGCCGACGCTTTGGTTGTATCTTGGGAGGTTTATCCTCAACTGGATCTTCCTTGTCACCGCCGCTATTCTCTTTTGGTGCATCCACCACGTATACGTCATACGAGGAAGTGGACGTCCAGCGTCCGATAAACGGTGGGTTTTGGGCCTCTTCTTCTCCGACATCGTGTCCATACCGTCGATGTCGTCGGAGCCGTAATCGAGCATGTCAGTTAAGTCTTTGACAGTGGCTATTAAGTGGGCGGGGGGTGGGAAGCGAAATTCTCCGTCATCAGCCTCCAGTTCGAACCGGATATAATTCGGTTGTGAGTCCCCTGCTAAGGAGAGTGTTTTTAATGAGTTTAGCATGTCACCTAAAGGCGAGTGCCGGAAGATGTCTACGGAGCTGAATTCAACGATCGACGCCTGATCAAGTTTGTCATGCGCGGACGCACATGCTTCGGAACCTGTAGCCGGAAACGTGTCCGAGGTTCTAGTAACACAGATCTCACTTGAGGTTGGGTCTGTGTGCGGCTCCAACACCACTGAGTCTGCGGCCTCCGTGGTAGGGTTGAGCGTCCCGTCCTCGGATGGCGTGATCTGCTCCAGATGTAGAGCCGGAGCAGTTGCAGGTTCTATCTCCTGGGTGTGGTTCGATGACTGATTTAAGTCTTGTTCATCATGGTGACAGGGAGCGGCTACTACCGTGGTCTCGAATCCGTCGAAGATCAAGTCTCCGCGGATGTCCGCGACATAGTTCAAGCTTCCAAATCTGACCTGATGGCCATGGGTGTAGCTATCGATCTGCTCTAGATGGCCAAGCGAGTTGGCCCGTAGTACGAAGCTGCCGAACATTAAGATCTGTCCGGGGAGGAAGGTGTAGGATCGAAAGTATGTCTAGAGGGGGGGGGTGATTAGACTACTTGACCAAATAAAGATCGCCTTTTCCCAATTTTAGTTCTTGGCATATTTTAGCTATCTTAGCACAAGTCAAGCAATCTCCACACAATTCAAGCAAGCATGCAAAAGAGTATATGAGCAGCGAAAATTAAAGCATGCAACTTGCCAGAATGTAAAGGGAAGGGTTTGGAGGATTCAAACGCAATTGGAGACACATATGTTTTTGTCATGGTTCCGATAGGTGGTGCTATCATACATCCACATTGATGGAGACTTCAACCCACGGAGGGTAACGGTTGCACGAGTCCACGGAGGGCTCCACCCACGAAGGGTCCACAAAGAAGCAACCTTGTCTATTCCATCACGGTCGTCGCCCACGAAGGACTTGCCTCACTAGCGGTAGATCTTCACGAAGTAGGCGATCTCCTTGCCCTTACAAACTCCTTGGTTCAACTCCACAATCTTGTCGGAGGCTCCCAAGTGACACCTAGCCAATCTAGGAGACACCACTCTCCAAGAAGTAACAAATGGTGTGTTGATGATGAACTCCTTGCTCTTGTGCTTCAAATGATAGTCTCCCCAACACTCAACTCTCTCTCACAGGATTTGGATTTGGTGGAAAGAAGATTTGAGTGGAAAGCAACTTGGGAAGGCTAGAGATCAAGATTCATATGGTTGGAATGGAATATCTTGACCTCAACACAAGTGTAGGTGGTTCTCTCTTAGAAAATGTGTATTGGAAGTGTAGGTATGTTCTGATGGCTCTCTCCCCCAAAATGAAGAGTGGGTGGAGGGGTATATATAGCCTCCACACAAAATCTAACCGTTACACACAATTTGCCAAACTCGGTGGGACCGAATGGTTAAACTCGGTCGGACCGATTCAGCAAACCTAGTGACTGTTAGGATTTTCGGTGGGACTGAGATGCAACTCGGTAGGACCGATATGGTTAGGGTTAGGGCATAACGTAATCTCAGTGTGGCCGATTACACAAACTCGGTGGGACCGATTTTGGTAATAAGCTAACCAGAGAGTTGGTCAGGTAAACTCGATGGGACCGATTCGCTCATCTCGGTGAGACCGAAATGTTACAAAAGGGAAACAGAGAGTTTACATTGCAATCTCGGTGGGACCGATCGCTCATCTCGGTAAGACCGAAACGTTACGAAGGGAAACAGACATATTACAATCTCATCTCGGTGAGACCGAGATCCCTATCGGTGAGACCGATTTGCCTAGGGTTTATGGCAGTGGCTATGACATTTGAAACTCGGTGGCGCCGGATAGAAAGAATCGGTGGGGCCGAGTTTGACTTTTGGTTTAGGTCATATGTGGATGTGGGAAGGTAGTTGAGGATTTTGGAGCATATCACTAAGAATTTTGAGCAAGCAAGCCATTAAGCAACACCTCATCCCTCCTTGATAGTATTGGCTTTTCCTATAGACTCAATGTGATGTTGGATCACTAAAATATAAAATGTAGAATCTTGAGCTTCAAGCTTGAGCCAAACTTTTTGTCCTTAGAATTTTGAGGGATCCACTTTCCTCATCCATGCCATGCCATTCATTGAGCTTTTCCTGAAATATTAATCTTGGAATAATGTTAGCTCAATGAGCTATATGTTGTTAGGAATTACCAAAACCACCCAGGGATAGTTGCACTTTCAATCTCCCCCTTTTTGGTAATTGATGACAACATATAGTTCAAAGCTTCAAAAAATGATAATAAGAGTGAAAGATATTGTCACTTTGAGAAGTATGTGAAAAGCAAGAGCTCCCCCTAAATTTGTGCATATCTTAAGATTTGCTTTGGTATGCAAATGCACAATGAGTTAGGCTCATGGGTTACTCTTCCATGTCACATACATCTTGGTGGAGCGCTCAAAATGATAAGAATTAAATACATGCACTCATCACCAAGCAAAGTGAATGATCATATAAGGATAAGTAAGATAATATCATCTAACAAGCATAAGTGTAGCTTATGATCAACCACATGATCATCGATGTCTCACAGATAATAGCATAGTATCTCAAGCAATGAAAAGACAGCCAAAGTTCAACCACCAAAGCAAGAGAGAATAAAAAGCAACGCTCTCTCTCGAAGCCTATGATCTATACATTTTTCTCCCCCTTTGGCAACAAGTTACCAAAAAGTTCATAGAAAATGCATAGCACTAGAACGTCTCTCAAGCTTGGTCTTCAGGTGGTGGTGTTCGGAGAACGCCAAGGATGAAGGCTTCAGTTGATGTGGATGGAGCTGAAGGAGTTGGTGCTGGAGTTGGTTGCGCTGGAGCTGTAGCTGGTGCAGATGAAGTGACTCTAGTGTCTGGAACAGGCACTGCAGCAGACCTCTGAGCTCTAGGCACTCTGGCAAATGCATCAGTGGTTGTCTTTCCCTTCCTCTCCTGCATATCATCTTGAAGTTGCTCCACAACTGACTGAATCTCAGTTACTTTAACATCTAAATCATAGAATTTTTGCTCGACGATTCTTTCCAAGCTCTCCTGGTTTTGAGTCAGGGTGGCCAGTCCCTTCTCAATCCTCAGAGTTGATGCTATCAAGTAACCAATCTGGTCCTGCTTGCTTTTCAAAAAGTACTCAGATGCCTCCTCTTGAGTTGGCATCTTGGCAGCCTTCTCTTTCTTTGCTTTCTCCTTCTTCTCTTGAGCTTGTACTGATGATGGTTCATTCTCATTCATCACAACTTGATTGTCCTCAAAGTCAGGATAGATAGGCAAGTGTTCCTTATCCAACAAGTATGTGCCTGTGCCCATCTTTGAGTTTATCAACTCCTGGATCTGTGGGGCATATCCACAACTTCTTTTCTGGTCAGCTGCAGTCCTCTTGATAGTCTCAACTATAAGGCTCATGACCTTGAACTTCTGTGGCACATCAAATATATGTAGCAAGTTAATTGCATGGCTCTGATCATTCTGTGATCACCAGACTTGGGCAAAAGAGTGTGCCTAAGGATCCAATTGATTGTAGGCAGCCCTGACAGCAAGTGTTTTACTGACCCAAACTGGTGAGTCTCAAGATCATCTTCAGGAATCTCCTTGTACATGTTTTCCATGGAGTTGTGATCCATCTTCTTCTTGGCATAGACATCCAAGTCATCTTCTTATTCCTTAGGAGCATTGATCAGATTTGCCCATTCCTCAATAGTTGAGTGGTACCTTGTACCTTCAAACATCCATACTATCCTGCCATCTGGATAGAAGTGTGCTGTGGAGTAGAATTGCATTATGAGCTCCTCATTCCACTTTGTGAGCTTCTGCCCAACAAAGTCTGCAACTCCACAAGCACTGAAGCTGTCAAACACACCAGGATAGTGTTCCTCATTTTCCTTGATATACTTCCAGTCGACCCACCTCATTTCACACACTATAGGCTTCTTGTCCAACAACACTGTCTCATAGAAGTCCCGTTGTTCCTTTGTGTGGAACCTGTAATAAACAGCAGTCCTTCTCCTGGTAGATCTGTCTCTCTCCATAGCCTCAACCCTGAGTCTCTCCTGATCTTCATGTTCTCAGCCACAGGATGAGCATCATTATGGTCTGGAATCTTGGGTTTGAGCTTTCTCAGGACTTGTCCTTCATCATCTTCATCAGCAGCAACTTCAGGCACTGGGGCCTTGTTCTTCCCAGCAGCTGGTATACTTATGGTATTCCTCTTAGGTGCACTCTTGGGCTTGGAGGCTGCTTTGGGTGCTTCTTTGGGCTTTGATGAAGCAGCCCCTGTCCTGATAGCATCACCCATAAGCTTCTGTGCCTTGGGTGCTGGTGCAGCAACCTCTTCTTCCTCTTCCTCTTCAGAATCTCTCATGATTGAGGATCTCCTAAGCACTCTAGCAGTGGTCTTTTTGATCCTCTCCTTCCTCTTCTTCCCTTCTGCAGCAGCCTCTTTGGGTTCAGATCCCAAAGGGACTTGAGTAGATGCTCTGGCCTTAGACATTGGAATTCTCTTTGCAGGAACCTTTTGCTTCATGCCTGGCTTGGTGGCAGCAACAGTGCTATATTCCTTCTTAACCACTTTCTTCTTGGAAGTGGCCTCATCCTCAACTGCCACATAGTCTTCATCCTCAGACTCTGAAGTTTTCTTCTTCCTTGTTCTGGTGGCAGCTTTGGGCAAGTTGCTGGGAGTGCTCCTGCTACCATCATCTGAACTGCTTGAGGGACTAGTGCCCTCACTCAGGTGAACCTGCTCCTCTGACCTGTTCTG
The DNA here is from genome assembly GCF_003073215.2 of Triticum urartu. Taxonomy (NCBI): domain Eukaryota; kingdom Viridiplantae; phylum Streptophyta; class Magnoliopsida; order Poales; family Poaceae; genus Triticum; species Triticum urartu. The sequence continues at coordinate 560,418,971 of NC_053023.1, forward strand.
GCTGTCACTCTGATCAGACATATTGCAAACACTGACAGCAGACCCTGTGAATAGATATAGATGAGATAGAGTGGATGAGCATCACAAAATGCAGAGGTTTTTGCAAGAGAATGAGTCAAAAACTTAGTTTTAGTTTTCCATACAAAGCATTTCGGATCAAACGATTTGTAGACTCGGTGATACCGAAGCAGCTGTTGGAACCTAAACTAGTGAACTCGGTCAGACCGAGTCACAGTTCGGTGGCACCGAGACTGCTAGGGTTTCACAAAGTCCTGAACTCGGTCACACCGATTTGCAATTCTCGGTCAGACCGAAAATTACATGTGCAATGGCCTGAGCCGAATCGGTGGTACCGAGTTCCACAACTCGGTGGGTCCGAGATGGTTTCGGCGGAAACCTAACCCTAAATTTTCAATTCAACTCTAATCTACGGAGTGTTTTGACTGGATAAGATCGTTTCAATCGTGGTAAGAATCATAATGAACACAATGTGCTAGGAATCGGACGGGGATAGCACTGTGATCGAGTCCATACCCTAGTTTGGCGATGAACTCTCTATGGCGGCAACGGCAGGGAAGAATTCCGTTGACAGCGGCGGAGACCAGCGACAGGAGGCGGCTGGCGATGAGGAGGACGATCCGGAGACCCAGGAGGCAGAGCGAGCAATGCACGGGCGAAGGGGTTTCAGAGAAATTTCCAAATTTTTTCCCATGAGTATATATAGCCCGACCCTGTCGGTGTGACCGAGTGGAACAACTCGGTGGCACCGAGATTCATAATTGCAAGCAGTTACTGAAACTCAGTGTGACCGAAAGGTTCAAATCGGTTGCACCGAGATTGAAAACCTAGATCGACTTAGTGATCTCGGTATGACCGAAATGGATGAATCGGTCAGACCGAAACGCACAAAGAAGTTTTGGAAGTTTAAGTCTATGACGAATCGGGGACTCCGAGTGCTCCTCACACAGAGTGGTTTGAATCTGACTTGATCAAATTTTGTGATGTAGCATGAATAGAGTTTGAGACAAGAAAAGCATAGATAGCTAGAGAGGGTTCTTAGGCATTCTTGTCCATCCACTTGGCAAAAGAAAAGAAAACCAATCAATCAAAACAACAAGTGGATGTCCTCGAATGAGTAAAATATGCAATCAACATGCTCACACAATAAAATGGCAATTGAAATATGTGGCAAAGCATGCACAACCAATTCTAGCATCTATCAAGCAATTGGCGATGACTAGGTCATCTATATATGAGTATATTGACTTAGGAGTCAAATGAGAACATTTGATCATAGGTCATACTCATCGTTTAAGCACAAGTGGCGTTACCACTTTTACATAAAGCATTTGTTGTGTTCACACCATTAGAGTTGCTTTAGCTCAATTCTTAGAGTAAAGCTCCCCCTAGATGTGAGGTCCCCCCTAAGAGGGATGAACTAACCTTGGGTTTTGTCGATGATGACTTCATGTAGATGTTGAAGATGTGGATGCTCAATGTTGATGTAGATCATTTGAAGCTATCCATTGGAGTGAGTTGCACTTTCAATACCTACACAGGTTAGTCCCACAAGGAACAAACAAGGATATCCATATACATAAAGTGATGCACACACAAGATGATGTCTATGAAAGCTTTTAGGTTACGTTGTCCCTTGTCTTACCAACAAGAGGGTTTGTGACTCCTTGAACTAGTGCAAGATGTGGAAGTTGATTGCACTTGTTCTTGCCAAGATGATAAGAGTGAAGTATGTTGGCGGAGTCACCCTCAAGAACTCTCTAGTTCTTCTTCTTCGGGATCCACACCATCTTGATGGGAATCCTCGGTGTTGTAGTTGTACTTGATGAAGTGGAACTTGAAGTAGTCTTGGGAACCCACTTTACCAAGGCCTCAGGAGCTTCTTCAAATGCATCAATTTCCTCTTGAAGCTTGTCCTTGCCTTTTTGCTTGTGGTCTTGTGGTGGAAGATCATCTTAAGCTTGTGTCCCTTTGAGAGAAGTAGGATCATACTTCTCTTGTTGAGGAATAAACTTCGTCTTGGGATATTGATCTTCTTCCCACTCAACTCCATTGGCATTGAACTTTCGTTCAAAACCAACACCTTGATTCTTCCGGTGCCTTCCTTGCTTGCGTACAATTTCCTCGAATTGCTTACTTCCGGCAAGGCTCTTGTAAACACCTTTCTCTATAATTCCCTTCAATAAGCTATTTTCTTGCTCAAGTATCACTTGGCTAAGAGAATCATTAGTGGAATCAAGAGAACTACTAGAAGCAACAATATTGGATTTAGCATGATTATTGTTACTACTAGAGGAAGAATCTTTCTTGTTCTTGTTACTAGACTTGACTTGAGGCATGTAAGTGGATAAGAGTAAACGCTTGGCAATGTAAGAAGAACTTTTCTTACGAAGATCATCATTGATTGCTTTTAAGAACTCATGCTCTTGCTCAAGGTTGAGCTTTTCAAAGCGCAATTTCTCATGAGTCCTTAAAAGTTCTCGATGATCTCCTAAGATAGTTTCATGAGCTAACTTAAGAGTGTTTAGTTCTTTAGTTAGAGACTCAATCTTCTCCTTATCATTGTCATTCGTTTTATCTTGATTAGCATGATTAATTGACGTTTCATCATAGTATTCATCACTAGAGTTGTCAACAAGTAAATCATCATCACCTAACAAGTCATCTTCATCACTATTGAAATCAACATACTCGGTGTGTGATACCTTTGGGCCTTTAGCCATGAAGCATGTTCCAACTCCTTCATTTGGTGAGTCAAATATGTCGTAGGAGTTGGTTGTCACAAGTGCTAGACCGGCAACACCTTCATCTTGAGTATATTCGGAGTCGGAGTGATAGCTTCTCTCGGAGTGGTTGTCGAAGTCGGAGCCGGATACCCATTCACCAACATGAGCTTGATGTCTTCGTTTTGTGTAGCTCCTTGATGACTTGTCCTTTCTTTCCAAATCCTTGCTTCTCCGTGAGGGTCTTCATTCATAACGATCATCTCTACTCCTTCTTTCTCTAGATGGTGATTCTTCTCTTCTACTTCTTCTCTTGGGAGAATCTTCTCTTCTCTTATAGGGGGCCGTACACTCATTGGAATAGTGTCCAGGCCTTCCACAATTGTAGCAATTTCGCTCTCGACTAGAAGATCTTTTGTCATTGTAGGACCTTGACTTGGAGCTTCTCTCTTTGCTTCTACTCTTGTAGAACTTGTTGAAGTTCTTCACCATTAAGCTCAATTCTTCATTGAAGGTTTGTTTCTCACTCGATGATGTGGGGGCTTCACATGAGGCTTTGTAAGCACCACTTGATTTGTTGTGAAGTTCCTCTTTATCCTTGAGTGACATCTCATGAGCAACAATTCTTCTGATGACTTCCGTTGGCTTGAGATCTTTGTAATTGGGCATCATTTGGATCAATGTGCACACGGTATCATATTTTCCATCCAAGGCTCTTAGGATCTTCTTGATGATGAATCTATCGGTCATCTCTTCACTCCCTAAGCCGGCAATCTCATTTGTGATAAGAGCAAGCCTAGAGTACATTTCAGCGACACCTTCACCATCCTTCATTTTGAACTTGTCAAGTTGACTTTGAAGCACATCCAATTTGGATTCCTTGACGGAGTCAGTACCTTCGTGCATATCAATCAAAGTATCCCAAATTTCCTTTGCATTCTCAAGACGGCTGATTTTGTTGAATTCTTCGAGGCACAATCCGTTGAAGAGGATATCACAAGCTTGAGCGTTGTATTGCAGCATTTTCAACTCCTCCGCGGTGGCTTCACGGTTCGGTTCTTTCCCGTCAAAGAATTCACCTTGCAAGCCAATACACACAATAGCCCAAACGGCGAGGTTATGTCCAAGAATATGCATTTTCATCTTATGCTTCCAACTAGCAAAATTAGTACCATCAAAGTAAGGACCTCTACGGTGATAATTTCCCTTGCTAGACGCCATACTCTCCTAGGTTGTGAAACCAAGGCTATGACCACCAAAAGCAATGGAAATCAAAGCAAATGGAGACCAAAGCTCTGATACCACTTGTAGGATCAAAAGTATGTCTAGAGGGGGGGGGGTGATTAGACTACTTGACCAAATAAAGATCTAGCCTTTTCCCAATTTTAGTTCTTGGCAGATTTTAGCTATCTTAGCACAAGTCAAGCAATCTCCACACAATTCAAGCAAGCATGCAAAAGAGTATATGAGCAGCGGAAAGTAAAGCATGCAACTTGCAAGAATGTAAAGGGAAGGGTTTGGAGGATTCAAACGCAATTGGAGACACGGATGTTTTGGCGAGGTTCTGATAGGTGGTGCTGTCGTACATCCACGTTGATGGAGACTTCAACCCACGGAGGGTAACGGTTGCGCGAGTCCACGGAGGGCTCCACCCACGAAGGGTCCATGAAGAAGCAACCTGGTCTATTCCATCACGGCCGTCGCCCACGAAGGACTTGCCTCACTAGCGGTAAATCTTCATGAAGTAGGCGATATCCTTGCCCTTACAAACTCCTTGGTTCAACTCCACAATCTTGTCGGAGGCTCCCAAGTGACACCTAGCCAATCTAGGAGACACCACTCTCCAAGAAGTAACAAATGGTGTGTTGATGATGAACTCCTTGCTCTTGTGCTTCAAATGATAGTCTCCACAACACTCAACTCTCTCTCATAGGATTTGGATTTGGTGGAAAGAAGATTTGAGTAGAAAGCAACTTGGGAAGGCTAGAGATCAAGATTCATATGGTTGGAATGGAATATCTTGACCTCAACACAAGTGTAGGTGGTTCTCTCTTAGAAAATGTGTATTGGAAGTGTAGGTATGTTCTGATGGCTCTCTCCCCCAAAATGAAGAGTGGGTGGAGGGGTATATATAGCCTCCACACAAAATCTAACCGTTACACACAATTTTCCAAACTCGGGTGGGACCGAATGGTTAAACTCGGTCGGACCGATTCAGCAAACCTAGTGACCGTTAGGATTTTCGGTGGGACTGAGATGCAACTCGGTAGGACCGATATGGTTAGGGTTAGGGCATAACGTAATCTCGGTGTGACTGATTACACAAACTCGGTGGGACCGATTTTGGTAATAAGCTAACCAGAGAGTTGGTCAGGTAAACTCGGTGGGACCGATTCGCTCATCTCGGTGAGACCGAAATGTTACAAAAGGGAAACAGAGAGTTTACATTGCAATCTCGGTGGGACCGATTGCTCATCTCGGTAAGACCGAAACGTTACAAAGGGAAACAGACAAATTACAATCCCATCTCGGTGAGACCGAGATCCCTATCGGTGAGACCGATTTGCCTAGGGTTTGTGGCAGTGGCTATGACATTTGAAACTCGGTGGTGCTGGATAGAAAGAATCGGTGGGGCCGAGTTTGACTTTTGGTTTAGGTCATATGTGGATGTGGGAAGGTAGTTGAGGATTTTGGAGCATATCACTAAGCATTTTGAGCAGGCAAGCCATTAAGCAACACCTCATCCCTCCTTGATAGTGTTGGCTTTTCCTATAGACTCAATGTAATCTTGGATCACTAAAATATAAAATGTAGAGTCTTGAGCTTCAAGCTTGAGCCAAACTTTTTGTCCTTAGAATTTTGAGGGATCCACTTTCCTCGTCCATGCCATGCCATTCATTGAGCTTTTCCTGAAATATTAATCTTGGAATAATGTTAGTCAATGAGCTATATGTTGTTAGGAATTACCAAAACCACCCAGGGATAGTTGCACTTTTAGAAGGTTTCTCCCTCGACAATGTTGTTGTGGATGATTGACGGGGCCATCGAACCTCTTGACGATGACACATCGGAACTCTCAATGAAAGCACCAATGTCGGTGTCAAAACAGGCGGATCTCGGGCAGGGGGTCCCGAACTATGCGTCTGAGGTTGATGGTAACAGGAGACAGGGAACACAATGTTTACCCTGGTTCGGGCCCTCTCGATGGAGGTAAAACCCTATGTCCTGCTAGATTAATATTGATGAGTATGGGGGGTACAAGAGTTGATCTACCACGAGATCGTAATGGCTAAAACCCTAGAAGTCTAGCCTATCTGATTGTCATTGTCCCTACGGACTAAAACCTCCGATTTATATAGACACTGGAGGGAACTAGGGTTGTACAAAGTCGGTTACACAGAAAGGAATCTTCATATTGGGACACCAAGCTTGACTTTCACGCCAAGGAGTGTCCCGTCCGGACACGGGAGATAATCTTCGGTCTGGTATCTTTACAGCCCATCAGTCCGGCCCACGTACCATAGTCCGGACGCCCGAGGACCCCCTAATCCAGGACTCCCTCAGTATGGAAGGGGTAAAGTGGTGAGGTTGCAGTAGCGACTAAGCAATGTATGGTGGCTAACTTACGAATACAAGAGTAAGATGAGAAACTACGCAAACGGTCACAAACTAGAAGTGATCCTGAACTACTTACGGTCAAACATAACCCAACCGTGTTCTCTTCTCGAACTTCCCTGAAAAGAGACCATCACGGTTACGCAACGTGGTTGGTGTATTTTAAAAGAGTTTAGTTCAAGTCTTCTACAACCGGATATTAACAAATTCCCATCTGCCACATAACCGCGGGCACGGCTCTTGAAAGTTTAAACCCTGCAGGGGTGTACCAACTTAGCCCATGACAAGCTCACCATCCGTGGAGACAATCCTCCATAGTGGGACACCCGATCAGACTCAGAATCCCGGTGCACAAGACATTTTGACAATGGTAAAACAAAACCAGCAAGACCTCCCGATGCACCGACAAATCCCGATAGGAGCTGCGCATATCTCATTCTCAGGGCACACCGGGTGGGCAAGACGTCGGGTTGGCTGAGACCCTAGTTGCCCAGGTGGCGCCGGACATCACCCGGTTTGGACCAACACTCAGAGGAGCACTGGCCTCGGGGGTTGATTAAAAATCCAAGGGTGGTAGCCGGTCCCTATGCAAGTTTTAGTTGTTATTAGGCAAATGGTAAAACCAATGTTGGGACTTGCTGGAAGAGTTTTATTCAAAGCGAAATGTCAAGAGGGTCCCATACCCCTCATCGCGTTAGGGACGCAGAATCAAGGAACATAACACCGGTATGACGATAACTAGGGCAGCAAGAGTGGAACCAAACACCAGGCACTACACCACGACACTCAAATCAGTGTCAAACAATCTGTCGGCATAGGTCACCTAAGGTGACACATTTAGTGTCGGCAAAGACCTTTTCCGACAGAAAGGAGTTATCGCCTATAGTCCTGCCGGGAAAGGTCTTTACCGACAGATAAATCTATGCCGACAGAAAGTATGACATCGTTTGTGAGATATACACTGACAGACATCTCTACGCCGATAGAAAACTCTATGCCGACAGTTCATCTGCCAGTGTGCTATGCCGACAAATTGTGTGAGGTTCATTGCTACACCAACAGTTTGTCTATCAATGCGCTATGCCGACAGTTTGTGTGACGTCAAATACTTCTACTGACACATTTGCTACCAGTGCTCTACATTTCAGCACAAATGCAAATACACAATATTTTGAATGAAATTACATTCACAATATTAAATTCATGTTCAATATGCAATACATACAAACAATTGCACTCTTCGATTCATCACAAGATATCGTTGATCAATGCATTCATTCAATATATATATAGAAGATTCATTGGTTTTCTACACTCAGCTACAACCATTATGGAAATACACAAGTTAGATATACAAGAAATGCATGTTACAAACATAATGGCCAAAGTTCATAAGAGACCAAGTGCTTGTTCACTGGAGTGCTGCTACTACAGAATATTATGGAAGACCAACTCTTCGATCGCCAAGCCAAATCAACTTCCATATGAAGGAAATGTGTCATCCATGTTCTCAACAAAAGCAATCACGAGAACATCTTCGATCAACTAGTGGACTTGCTACTTTCTACCATTTGTCCCTACAAAAGAACTCATAAGTTTCAGCAATCTTTGAAATAATACAATGTATTCAAATTCATGAGGTGCCTTTGAGTCCAAAGGTCTAAGAAACGAGAGATGTACAACACACTATCTTGCTTTCAAGAAAAGTAAACTAATACTCGATTGCCCGACCTTTCTAATAAAATTATGCATGTCATTGCGGTTCATGCATAGTATAGTTATAAAGCAAAGATTCAAGTTACAAAAGATAACCTTATTACTCCCTCCGTCCCATAACATAAGAGCATTTTTGACACTACACTCGTGTCAAAAACGTTCTTATATTATGCGACAGAGGGAGTAGAATATAAACCAAAGTCTGCATAGCACCTAGCATATCACAAATGGCTTATTATAAAAATATCTGAACTTGCTGATGAGTAATTAGGTTGTTGTAAGCCATCAGGAGTAAGGTCCTTACTGTAATTTCAGAGATTGCATTTGAAGTTACTCAATCAGCAAACAATCACATAAGCATTATTATATATATATATACATGTACCAGCAGTCATATATGTAATAGTGCACTTGGTGAAAACAAGTCAATTTACAGGACATCACTTGTGTTGCGGATCATGCACGCTATGAAACATTTTGTGGTATACAATAGGGGTTCGCATATGTTGTTTTTCTGCTATGGTTAAAATCCTGAAACTGAACACAAAAGGCTACGACACCTATGTTTACCTAAAAAGGGAGTCAGGTGTAATCCTAATATGTGGACTGAACTAAATATGCTTCCCGGAAAAATAACAGTCAAGTATTTTTTCGGTGGCTGATTCTTTCAAAGAGAGCAAGCTTCAGTTTAGCTACTATTGCACACTGACGGGCAATAGTAACTCGCCATATTTGAACAAATATGCAAGCAAACATTCAGTTTATCTTGCATACTAAATCAAACATTTCTGCTAGCTTACATGATCAAGTCACTGAACTTGATACTATTTGCATGATAATGGGGGTTGCATTGTACACATATAAACATAGAAACCAAACATTCTATGTTCTGCTATAACCCAGATTTAGTATCACCTTATCATGCCCTTAATTCTTGTCTATTTCCAATAGAAACTAGATACTCAAGTAGCCTGATGCATCATCTATTTATAATGACACTACAAACCACACTGTATGTGCTTAATTATGAAGCATGAAACCTGACTAGAAAAATACAAAGATTGCCCAAAAAAATAATAGTGTTTAATTCAAACTGAGGACACTTTTCCTCATTCCGAACCTATGTCTTCCTAACCCAAGCATTAAAAGAAACATAGCAGTGTGATCTCATGGAAAAAAGCTGACATGAATAATACCTGGTGTTTCCACATTTCTGATTCCTTGAGAAAAGATAACTTGATGCATCTATCCAATTTGTCGTTGCATTTGTTCCGTGCGCTCTAGTAGAGCAGAAACTTGTTCATCTTATCGACGAAATTGAGTTTCCATTGCAAGTGTTGTTGGCGGTTCAGCTGCTTCTTTAGGTTATTTCTGCAAAAAATAGAGCAAATGGGGCAACTAATTTATTTCTACAACGAAGTCAGTGCAATCTATACTTGTCATCAATTGATATGCAGTCACGTGCATTGCTGTACTAAATAAAACCACATGAAGTGTATGTGTGACTAACAATTAGTGTATCTGCTTGTGCGGAGCTCCAATTTTACGTGTATGTGCTCTCACAAATATTTCGTCTTTCTGCAGGTCATGGTCAAGTTTGTCAGCCTGCAAGAAATTTATTTTCCCTATTAATTAGAAAACCAACTAATGGATGCATCACTTTGAAAATAAACATAACTCTTGACGCCAGCTACGAGCATAACTCTTGAAGCCAGCTACATGTAGCAATGAAAACTCCGAATAAACTTTCTTCCTGGGTCGCTGGGACGAGCCACCTACTTCCCCAGAGGGCCTCGTGTTTCCTCCCAATGCTAAATATTTTCTTTTTATTTCAACAAGGCTCTCAACTTCCTTTTGTTTTCTGCAATACTTGCAAGCCTTGATTGTTCATATGCAGGGATCTCACTTCCACCCTCTTTTTCCTTCGATCTTTTCTCCTGCGAATAGCACATATCAGACCATGATGCTTAATAAAAAAATAATGGAAAAATATGCATACGGAGCAAATTATGTGATGAGTTAAATACATGGCAACAACTTTTATCAAGAAGCAGCAGGTAACTGCACTATCCACCAAGCAACTTCATGTGAAGTAGTATGATTCAGAAACATATTTAGGAAAATATATATAGGAGAAGTGGGCATTCACTATGAACATACATACCAAATAAACAAAACATAAATAGTAGTGCGCCAAGGAAGAATAAACGGATACTAGAGAAATGTAATTTGCCATTACCTTTTATCCTTACAATTTTGTGACTTTGATTTCTGAAGTTTATGGAGCTCTCCACTTGAGCAGACTAAAACAGAAGTTAAAATATGATATGCCACAAATAGAGTTGAGCAGACGGTAAATGGAGGCTACATTAACAGATTCAGAAGATTTCTTGATTCGGGAAGCATTAAACTTGTGATCCGTGAGACATCATATCAGAGGAGCAGTCTGCATTTGTGACAGGAAGACTAATCACAGATAACATTATTTGCGCATATGAATGTTTGCACTTTATGAAGAGAAGCAGGGCCAAATCCAACAATTATTGTGCGTTGAAGTTGGACATGATGAAAGCTTATGATAGATTGGAGTGGACGTATCTCCGGGCTATGATGGCAAGATTGGGCTTTGCACAAAGTTGGATTCAGATAGTGATGAATATGGTATAGTCAGTATCCTTCTCAGTTCTTTTCAATGGTGAGAAACTAGAACAATTCACACCCACAAGAGGCATCCGACAGGGAGATCCTATCTCCCCTTACCTTTTATTGGTTGCAGCAGAGGGCCTTTCATGCCTTTTAAAATCAAGTTCTCAGTCGTCAGGTTTGGAAGGGATCAAGGTGGCACCATCAACTCCGTCTGTGAACCACCTCCTTTTTGCTGATGATAGCCTGTTGCTTTTTAAGTCAAATGTTGAGGGCGCGACAATGGTATCAAACCTATTGGATGTGTACTGTAAGGCTTCGGGACAAAGGATAAACAATGAAAAATCTTCTATCTTTTTTAGCAAGGGGTGTCCCCAAGAGGTTAGAGATAACGTAAAGCAGACTCTGAACATGCACAATGAGTCTTTGAGCGATAGGTATCTGGGAATGCCAACTGATGTAGGTCAATCCAAGATGGGTACTTTCAAGTACTTAAGGGACAGAGTGTGGGAAAAGGTTCGAGGATGGATGGAGAAACTACTCTCGGCTGCCGGTAAAGAAGTTCTTATAAAATCTGTTGCACAGGCCATCCCAATATATTCAATGGCATGCTTCAGATTACCACGAGGTGTGTGTGAGAACATCACCTCGATAATCCGACAGTTCTGGTGGGGGAGCAAGCAAGGAAGAAGAAAACATGCCTGGGTGGCTTGGGACATCATGAAAAAACCAAAATACCTCGGTGGCATGGGTTTTAGATATATTGAAATTTTCAATCTTGCGTTGCTTGCTCGTCAGGCATGGAGGCTAATGGATGATCCTACATCGCTCAGTGCTAAAATACTTAAGGCGGCCTACTTCCCAGGTAGCAATTTTTTGGATGCAAAATTGGGGAATCATCCTTCGCAGATATGGAGGGCTGTGATTGATGGAAGGGAGGTTTTGAAGCAAAGTATTATCCGAAGGATCGGAAACGGGGCTTCAACAGATATATGGGATACCAACTGGATCCCAAGGATTGGTCCCTTGCGACCAATTGTAGCGATCTCGGATAACCCTCCGAGGTTAGTGTCCGAACTGATAGAATCCACCTCCGCGTCCTGGAGGGAAGAACTTATCCGGGCAACCTTTCTACCTTTTGATGTGGATGCAATTTTGTCAATCCCATTGTGCACGGGAGCTGTGGATGATTTTTGGGCATGGTCAGGTGAACGTAGCGGTAAATTCATGGTCAGGTCAGCCTACCGGATGGTCATGAACACGAAACACCACCATGAGAATTGGTTGGAGGGATCTGGTGGGGTTTCAGACCTCAATACAAACAGCAATGAGTGGACAGAGCTTTGGCACATTAAGGTGCCGTCGAAGTTAAAAGTTTTTCTCTGGAGGTTAGCTCAACACTCGATCCCGTACATGGATATTTTGCACTGTCGTAATATGTCTACCACCCGCCGTTGCGCCCTCTGTGGCTGTGATGATTCATGGAGACATGCCCTACTGGAGTGCACCATGTCCAGGTGCATATGGTCTTTGGCTGATCCTTGCCTAGTCGAGCACATGAGCCAGAACACGGACAGGAATGCAAGAAACTGGATCTTCTCAATGCATGAAGTACTATCTCAAGAAGAATTTGTCCTTCTGGTGGTAACGCTGTGATCGGTCTGGAAAGCTAGGCGAAAGGCGATCTACGAGGACATTTTTCAGAGTACTCAATCTACACATCACTTTATCCAGGCCTATATGAACGACCTTCTTTCAGCTGAGGAGAGCAAGAGTAGCACGAGGTAGGTGCAGGGAGTACCATGGCCGAGGCCAACACAGTGGATTCATCCTTCGGAGGCAATTTGCAAGATCAATGTAGACGGAGCAGTCTCACAGAACCGGAGGAGGGGAGCTGCAGCGGCAATATGCAGAGATCACAATGGTAATTACCTTGGAGCATCGGCAATACTTGTGAAGGGTGTTTACGATCCACCTACACTTGAAGCCTTGGCTGTTCGGGAGGCGTTAGCCCTTGCCGAAGATCTAAACTTGCAGAGAATACACATTGCATCAGATTGCAAAGCAGTGATTGAGGACTTGAAGGAACAAAACCCGGCTAGCTATGGTGCAATTCTACATGAAATAACATACCAAGCTACTCGTTTTGCCAAGTGCAACTTTGTTCATGAATTTAGGAGCTTGAATTTCGAGGCTCACAATCTAGCGAAGCATGTTTTAAAGTTAGGGGTGGGCCGCCATGTTTGGTTGGGGCACCCTTGTAATCTTGTGTTTGTACCTGTAAACATTACTTCAGGATAAATAATAAAGCTTCGCGTGATTGTCTCAAAAAAAGGCTAAAACTACACCGACACTTTTCTTGTGGCTAAGCTTTGGCGACACATAATCCAATGGGCAGTCAAACATACGCCGACACATGGTACGTTGCTGAACTGTTAAACATTACCGACAGATGGAACGTCGAAAATGTTGAGCAATACTAATGATTTTTGTGCCGGCGTTGTTTTGGACAGATAATGTGTCGGAAATGCACAGCTTTGCCAACAGATGCATGTCGTCATTGTGGTGTCGTGGTGTAGTGAGGCATAAGGCCGAGCCTTCCACCATTTACCAAGTATATAGATGCATTAATTTAAATAATAGATATTGCGATATCCCAACAATGTTCATGATATCCATGTCCCAGCATGGAACAACCTGCAACTGCACCTGCAACTAGCAACGCTATAAGAGGGGCTGAGCAAAGCGACAACATAGCCAAACAACGTTTTGCTAGGAAGGGTGAAAAGGGTTAGAGGTTATCATGGCAATTTGGGAGGCTTGATTAACAAGTGGTATGTAGCGTGACATAGCGATAGCATCGAGACAACTAGCATAGCAAAGATAGTAGTGAGATCCAAGGTGACGGTCATCTTGTCTGAAATCCCGCTAGAAAGAAGAACGAGTCCATGAACAAGATGAAGCCACATAGACGAACCAAGCGTAGACGAACGAATCCTCACGATCGCAATGAAACAGGAACTAATGAGAAGAAGCACAACTAGAAAGAAGCAAACAACAAGGTAAACACACAACACATAAACAAGTCATGATGCTCAACCAAGTATGATGATTGACAAGACTACATGATGCTACTCATGGAAAGAGATGATGCATACAAGAGCCACACATCAAAGCAAGTTTAAATGAGGCCGGAAACAACATCTAACAATTCCGGTAAGTCCTCATATGCAAATTTGGAAATTGGTCCATGCTACCTCTTGATCACTGCGTTGGATTTCCTCGAAGAGGAAAGGATGATGCAGCAAAGTAGCGTAAGTATTTCCCTCAGTTTTTGAGAACCAAGGTATCAATCCAGTAGGAGGTTGCGCGCGCGTCCCTAGTACCTGCACAAAACAAATAACTCCTCGCAACCAATGCGATAAGGGGTTTTCAATCCCTTCACGGTCACTTACGAGAGTGAGATCTGATAGATATGATAAGATAATATTTTTGGTATTTTTGTGATAAAGATGCAACGTAAAATAAAGGCAAAGTAAAAAAGCAAAGGAAATAACTAGTATTGGAAGATTAATATGATGAAGATAGACCCGGGGGCCATAGGTTTCACTAGTGGCTTCTCTCAAGAGCATAAGTATTTTACGGTGGGTGAACGAATTACTGTTGAGTAATTGACAGAATTGAGCATGGTTATGAGAATATCTAGGTATGATCATGTATATAGGCATCACGTTCGAGACAAGTAGACCGACTCCTGCCTGCATCTACTACTATTACTCCACTCATCGACCGCTATCTAGCATGCATCTAGAGTATTAAGTTTATGAAAACAGAGTAACGCCTTAAGCAAGATGACATGATGTAGAGGGATAAATTCATGCAATATGATAAAAACCCCATCTTGTTATCCTCGATGGCAACAATACAATACGTGCCTTGCTGCCCCTACTGTCACTGGGAAATGACACCGCAAGATTGAACCCAAAGCTAAGCACTTCTCCCATTGCAAGAAAGATCAGTCTAGTAGGCCAAACCAAACTGATAATTAGAAGAGACTTGCAAAGATAACCAATCACACATAAAATAATTCAGAGAAGATTCAAATATTGTTCATAGATAATCTTGATCATAAACCCACAATTCATCGGTCTCAACAAACACACCGCAAAAATAAGATTACATCGAATAGATCTCCACAAGAGAGGGGGAGAACATTGTATTGAGATCCAAAAAGAGAGAAGAAGCCATCTAGCTAATAACTATGGACTCGAAGGTTTGAGGTAAACTACTCACACTTCATCGGAGAGGCTATGGTGTTGATGTAGAAGCCCTCCGTGATGGATACCCGCTCCGACGGAGCTCTGGAACAGGCCCCAAGATGGGATCTCGTGGATACAGGAAGTTATAGCGGTGGAATTAGGGTTTTGGCTCCGTATCTGATCGTTTGGGGGTACGTAGGTATATATAGGAGGAAGGGGTACGTCGGTGGAGCAATAGGGGGCCCACGAGGGTGGAGGGCGCGCCTGGGGGGGGGGGGGGGGGGGGGCCCCCCCCCCCGGGGCCCCCCCCTTTTTTTTTTTTTGTGTTATTTGGGGGGGGGGGGGGGGGCGGGGGGGGGGGGGGGGGGGGGGGGGGGGGGGGGGGTAGGCGCGCCCCCTACCTCGTGGCCTCCTCCTTTGTTTCTTGATGTAGTGTCCAAGTCTCCTGGATCATGTTTGGTGAGAAAATCACGTTCCCGAAGGTTTCATTCCATTTGGACTCCATTTGATATTCCTTTTCTTCGAAACCCTAAAATAGGCAAAAACAAAAATTCTGGGCTGGGCCTCCAATTAATAGGTTAGTCCCAAAAATAATATAAAAGTGGATAATAAAGCCCAATAATGTCCAAAACAGTAGATAATATAGCATGGAGCAATCAAAAATTATAGATACGTTGGAGACGTATCAAGCATCCCCAAGCTTAATTCCTGCTCGTCCTCGAGTAGGTAAATGATAAAAACATAATTTTTGATGTGGAATGCTACTTGGCATAATTTTAATGTAATTCTTCTTAATTGTGGTATGAATATTCAGATCCAAAAGATTCAAGATAAAAGTTCATATTGACATAAAAATAATAATACTTCAAGCATACTAACAAAGCAATCATGTCTTCTCAAAATAACATGGCCAAAGGAAGTTATCCCTACAAAATCATATAGTCTGGCTATGCTCTATATTCACCACACAAAGTATTTAAATCATGCACAACCCCGATGACAAGCCAAGCAATTGTTTCATACTTTTGACATTCTCAAACTTTTTCAATCTTTGCGCAATACATGAGCGTGAGCCATGGATATAGCACTATAGGTGGAATAGAATGGTGGTTGTGGAGAAGACAAAAAGGGAGAAGATAGTCCCACATTAACTAGGCGTATCAACGGGCTATGGAGATGCCCATCAATAGATATCAATGTGAGTGAGTAGGGATTGCCATGCAACGGATGCACTAGAGCTATAAGTATATGAAAGCTCAAAAAGAAACTAACTGGTTGTGCATCTAACTTGCTTGCTCATGAAGACCTAGGGCATTTTGAGGAAGCCCATCATTGGAATATACAAGCCAAGTTCTATAATGAAAAATTCCCACTAGTATATGAAAGTGACGAAATGAGAGACTCTCTATCATGAATATCATGGTGGTACTTTGAAGCACAAGTGTGGTAAAAGGATAGTAGCATTGTCCCTTCTCTCTTTTTCTCTCATTTCTTTATTTGGGACTTTTCTCTTTTTTATGGCCTCTTTTCTTTCTCTTTTTTTTATTTTTCGTCCCGAGTCTCATCCCGACTTGTGGGGGAATCATAGTCTCCATCATCCTTTCCTCACTTGGGACAATGCTCTAATAATTATGATCATCACACTTTTATTTTCTTACAACTCAACAATTACAACTCGATACTTAGAACAAAATATGACTCTATGTGAATGCCTCCGGCGGTGTACCGGGATATGCAATGACTCATGAGTGACATGTATGAAAGAATTATGAATGGTGGCTTTGCCACAAATACAATGTCAACTACATGATCATGCAAAGCAATATGAAAATGATGGAGTGTGTCACAATAAATGGAACGGTGGAAAGTTGCATGGCAATATATCTCGGAATGGCTATGGAAATGCCATAATAGGTAGGTATGGTGGCTGTTTTGAGGAAGGTATATGGTGGGTGCATGATACCGACGAAAGGTGCGTGGTATTAGAGAGGCTAGCAATGGTGGAAGGAAGAAAAGTGCGTATAATCCATGGACTCAACATTAGTCATAAAGAACTCATATACTTATTGCAAAAATCTACAAGTTATCAAAGCAAAGTATTACACGCATGCTCCTAGGGGGATAGATTGGTAGGAAAAGACCATCGCTCGTCCCCGGCCGCCACTCATAAGGAAGACAATCAAAAAATAAATCATGCTACGACTTCATCACATAAAGGTTCACCATACGTGCATGCTATGGGAATCACAAACTTTAACACAAGTATTTCTCAAATTCACAACTACTCAACTAACACAACTTTAATATCACCATCTTCATATCTCAAAACAATTATCAAGCATCAAACTTCTCATAGCATTCAACACACTCATAAGAAAGTTTTTACTAATATTTTATTCCAAGCATATTAGGATTATTTAAGTAAATTACCATGCTATTTAAGACTTTCAAAATAATCTAAGTGAAGCATGAGAGATCAATAGTTTCTATAAAACAAATCCACCACCGTGTTCTAAAAGATATAAGTGAAGTACATAGAGTATTCTAACAAATTCCAAATCATGTATGGCTGTCTCAAAAGGTGTGTACAACAAGTATGATTGTGGTAAACTAGCAAGAAAATACTCAAATCATACAAGACGCTCCAAGCAAAACACATATCATGTGGTGAATAAAAATATAGCTCCAAGTAAAGTTACCGATAGAAGTAGACGAAAGAGGGGATGCCTTCCGGGGCATCCCCAAGCTTTGGCTTTTAGGTGTCCTTAGATTATCTTGGGGGTGCCATGAGCATCCCCAAGCTTAGGCTCTTGCCACTCCTTGCTCCATAATCCATCAAATCTTTACCCAAAACTTGAAAACTTCACAACACAAACCTTAAAGTAGAAAATCTCGTGAGCTCCGTTAGCGAAAGAAACAAAAGACCACTTCAAGGTACTGTAATGAACTCATTATTTATTTATATTGGTGTTAAACCTACTGTATTACAACTTCTATATGGTTTATAAACTATTTTACTAGCCATAGATTCATCAAAATAAGCAAACAACACACGAAAAACAGAATCTGTCAAAAACAGAACAGTCTGTAGTAATCTGTATCTAGCGCAATATCTGGAACCCCAAAAATTATAAAATAAATTTCTGGACGTGAGTAATTTATCTATTAATCATCTTAAAAAATAATTAACTAAATAACACTTTCCAAATAAAAATGGCAGCAGTTCTCGTGAGTGCTAAAGTTTCTGTTTTTTACAGCAAGATATCAAGACTTTCCCCAAGTCTTCCCAACGGTTCTACTGGGCACACACACTAATTAAACACAAAAAACCCAACCAAAACAGAGGCTAGGTAAATTATTTATTACTAAACAGGAGCAAAAAGCAAGTAATAAAAATAAAATTGGGTTGCCTCCCAACAAGCGCTACCGTTTAACGCCCCTAGCTAGGCATAAAAAGCAAGGATAGATCTAGGTATTTCCATCTTTGGTAGGCAATCCATAAGTGGCTCTCATAATAGATTGATAAGGTAATTTAATTTTCTTTCTAGGAAAGTGTTCCATGCCTTTCCTTAGTGGAAATTGGAATCTAATATTTCCTTCCTTCATATCAATAATTGCACCAATCGTTCTAAGGAAAGGTCTACCAAGGATAATAGGACATGAAGGATTGCAATCTATATCAAGAACGATAAAATCTACGGGCACATAATTCCTATTTGCAACAATAATAATATCATTAATTCCTCCCATAGGTTTCTTAATAGTGGAATCTGCAAGGTGCAAGTTTAGAGAGCAATCATCAAAATCACGGAAACCTAACAAATCACACAAAGTCTTTGGAATTGTGGAAACACTAGCACCCAAATCACATAAAGCATACAAAATCACGGAAACCTAACAAATCACACAAAGTCTTTGGAATCGTGGAAACACTAGCACCCAAATCACATAAAGCAGCATTCATGATCTTTAATTTTAATTTTAATAGTTGGTTCCCACTCATCATAAAGTTTTCTAGGGATAGAAACTTCAACTCAAGTTTTTCTTCATAAGATTGCATCAAGGCATCAACGATATGTTTAGTAGCTTTATTTTGACTATAAGCGTGAGGAGAATTTAGCACGGATTGCAACAAGGAAATACAATCAATCAAAGAGCAATTTTCATAATTAAATTCCTTGAAATCCAAATATAGTGGGTTTAGCAACATCTAGGGTTTTAATTTCTTCAATCCCACTTTTATCAATTTAGCATCAAGATCTAAATATCCGAATTCTTAGAACGCCTTCTAGGTAAAGGTGGATCATATTCAGTCCCATCATTATCAAGATTCATATTGCAAAACAAAGATTTAATAGGGGACACATCAATAACTTTTAGATCTTCATCTTATTTTCATAGCAATCCGGTTTAGCGGCCATCCATTAACTAAGGTAGCCTGCCTATCCGAAATTTCAGCAGTAATTTCTCAAGATGAGCAATTTGGGATCTTAAACCATCGAATTCTTTAGACATATCATCAAGCTCTTTATTCATAAAACTCATAAAACTTTGTTCCTTAAGCTCGTTTCTGAAGAAACTATTATGTTCAAATTGCAAAACCATAAAACTCCTGACATTGCTTTCGATCTCTTCTAACCTTTTAAGGTGAAGATCACCAAATTTAGGTAGATCCATAGACAAGCAAGCAAACTAACACACAAGCAAACAAAAAGCAAGCGGGCAAAAAGAGGCAAATAGAAAGAGAGGGAGGATAAGAGAGAGAGGGCGAATAAAACGGCAAGGGTGAAGTGGGGGAGAGGAAAACGAGAGGCAAATGGCAAATAATGTAATGCGGGAGATAAGGGTATGTGATGGGTACTTGGTATGTTGACTTTTGCGTAGACCTCCCCGGCAACGGCGCCAGAAAT
The DNA here is from genome assembly GCF_003073215.2 of Triticum urartu. Taxonomy (NCBI): domain Eukaryota; kingdom Viridiplantae; phylum Streptophyta; class Magnoliopsida; order Poales; family Poaceae; genus Triticum; species Triticum urartu. The sequence goes on from NC_053023.1 coordinate 560,438,855, forward strand.
CCTTCTTGCTACCTCTTGAGCACTGCGTTGGTTTTCCCGAAGAGGAAGGGATGATGCAGCAAAGTAGCGTAAGTATTTCCCTCAGTTTTTGAGAACCTCAGTTTTTGAGAACCAAGGTATCAATCCAGTAGGAGGCTACGCGCGAGTCCCTCGTACCTGCACAAAACAAATAAATCCTCGCAACCAACGCGAATAGGGGTTGTCAATCCCTACACGGCCACTTACGTGAGTGAGATCTGGTAGATATGATAAGATAATATTTTTGGTATTTTTATGATAAAGATGCAAAGTAAAATAAAAGCAAAGTAAAAGCAAAAGGAAATAACTAAGTATTGATAGATTAATATGATGAAGATAGACCCGGGGGCCATAGGTTTCACTAGTGGCTTCTCTCGAGAGGATAAGTATTCTACGGTGGGTGAACAAATTACTATTGAGCAATTGACAGAATTGAGCATAGTTATGAGAATATCTAGGTATGATCATGTATATAGGCATCACGTCTGAGACAAGTAGACCGACTCCTGCCTGCATCTACTACTATTACTCCACTCATCGACTGCTATCCAGCATGCATCTAGAGTATTAAGTTAATGAAAACAGAGTAACGCCTTAAGCAAGATGACATGATGTAGATGGATATACTCATGCAATATGATGAAAACCCCATCTTGTTATCCTCGATGGCAACAATACAATATGTGCCTTGCTGCCCCTACTGTCACTGGGAAAGGACACCGCAAGATTGAACCCAAAGCTAAGCATTTTCCCATTGCAAGAAAGATCAATCTGGTAGGCCAAACCAAACTGATAATTCGAAGAGACTTGCAAAGATAACCAATCATACATAAAAGAATTAAGAGAAGATTCAAATATTGTTCATAGATAAGACTTGATCATAAACCCACAATTCATCGATCTCAACAAACACACCGCAAAAAGAAGATTACATCGAGTAGATCTCCACAAGAGAGGGGGAGAACATTGTATTGGGATCCAAAAAGAGAGAAGAAGCCATCTAGCTACTAACTATGGACCCGTAGGTCTGAAGTAAACTACTCACACTTCATCGGAGGGCTATGGTGTTGATGTAGAAGCCCTCCGTGATCGATGCCCCCTCCAGCGGAGCTCCGAAACAGGCCCCAAGATGGGATCTCATGGATACAGAAAGTTGCGGTGGTGGAATTAGGGTTTTGGCTCTGTATCTGATCGTTTTGGGGTATGTAGGTATATATAGGAGGAAGGAGTACGTCGGTGGAGCAACAGGGGGCCCACGAGGGTGGAGGGTGCCGGGGGGGGTAGGCGCGCCCCCTACCTCGTGGCCTCCTCTTTTGTATCTTGACGTAGGATCCAAGTCTCCTGGGTCTTGTTCGTTGAGAAAATCACGTTCCCGAAGGTTTCATTATGTTTCGACTCCGTTTGATATTCCTTTTCTTTGAAACCCTAAAATAGGCAAAAAAAACAACAATTCTAGGCTGGGCCTCTGGTTAATAGGTTAGTCCCAAAAATAATATAAAAGTGGATAATAAAGCCCAATAATGTCCAAAATAGTAGATAATATAGCATGGAGCAATAAAAAATTATAGATACGTTGGAGACGTATCAGGCACCCTCTCTGGCGCTCTCTCTGGCACGATGGCCGGAGTCACCTGCAGCATCGCAACCGGCGGCGCCCCACCCATCGGCGCCTAAGGCGCTCCTCCCGGCGCCATCCACGGTGCCTCCATCCGCGGTGCCTCCCCCAAGACGGTGTCACCGCCCCCACCCTTGACCTCCGCCCGCTCGACCACATCAGTCCACGGCGGAGTGTCGTCGTTGACCTCCACGACCTCCTGGTCGAGGTCCACCACCTCTGCGCGACCACTCTGTCCGCGCTCCCCCTGTGACAGCGGCATGAAGACCGTCGCCACTAGCTCCATGCTCGTCGGCATCTCAGGCCACGCTGGCCCCTCGCCGGTCTACGCCCACGCCGCTGCGGCGCTGACCCAAGCCTGGGTCGACGCCACCTCCAGCGCCGCCTCAGCCCTGTTCCGATCCCGCCAAGCCAGACTCTCGGTGTCGACCGGGTCCAGGCCCAGGTCCGGGTCAACCATCTCCTCGTCCTGGTCGATGGTGCTGGTCTGGGTCTTTCGGAACACGACGCCCCCACTAGACGCGGCCTCCGCCGCCGCAAGCACCAGTGAGATCGGTGACCTGGAGCTCGACGGAGTACACAAGCAAGAACTAAGGGAAGCCCCTCGGTGACTCAAATTCAACGAAAAAATAACTCACCCGGGCAACAATGGGATGGCGGGTCTCGCGACGTCTCCTGCGGAGCGCGACGCTTCCTCTTGGCGGGCGGCTTCGTCCCGGCTGCCGGATCCGCCGCGCGCTTCACGGCTGGACCTCGGGGCGCCACGTCGCCCTTCCCGTGCGGACGTCTTGCCGCCGCAGTCCCCTGAGACGACCCTGCTCCAGCCGCGTTGCCGCCTCCTCCACTCGGCGCCGCTGTGCCAACAACTCGCGTCAAAAATCCCCACGCCGCCTCACGATCGGCGTCTCAAGTAATAAAGAGGGTGGAAACTTACCCGCATGGCACCCCGCGCCGGCGTCGGCGTCCGCCTCCTCCACCTCCTCACCCCGAGCCACGGGCTCCTCCGAGCCGGCCCGCACCACCTGCGTCGGCGCCCGGTCATATGGGTGCCGGATGGCATTCAGAAGCACCTCCCATGTCGCGTTGGGACGAATAAGAAGATGGGAGGCGGCAAAATACAGAGACCAAGGACTCACCACTGGTGCCGGGTTTGCCTGGCTGTACGGGGGTTCCACGAACTCCCAATCCTCCTTCAGCCCGGCCTTGGAGATGTCATTGACCCGGTGGGCGACCTGGTCCGCTCCCATGTGTAGGTTCGACATCCGGTTGGGGTCCTGAAGACCAGTCATCAGACCGATGATATGGGTGCGCTGCTGCAGCAGTAGTACCCAGCTCTTGATGAAGGCGGCGATAAGGTCGGTGCCGATGAGCCCCTCCCGCTCCTTCATCTCTGTCACCCACTAGCACAAGTTGCGCACCTCCTGCGACGGGTGCCTGGGGAAGTAGTTCTAGTTTTGCTTCCCCCGTGGCGTCGCGTCGACGAAGGGCGGCAAGTTGATGTGGTCCGCGCCGAGGTTTCGGACGTAGAAGAAGAAGTTCCGCCACTTCTTGGCAGAATCCTCTAGCGGCATTTTGGGGCAGACCCCGCCTGTCCGTTTGCAGATGACGGCGGCCCCGCAGGTGGACATCTCCCCGGCCTTCAGGCCCTATTGCTTCAAGGCGAAGAGGCGCACCTAGAGATCGATCGTGGGTTCGACCCCAGGTACCCCTCGCACAGGGTGACGAAGCCGGAGAGCTGCAAGATTGAGCCCGCACCAAGATGATGGGGCTAGAGCCTGAAGAACTCCAGGATGGTGCGGAAGAAATGGCTCACGGGGAGGCCAAACCCGCACTTGAGGTGCGGGTAGAAGACCACGTGCTCCGTCCCCTCCGGTCGCGGCTCCCGCTTGCCCTCCGGCAGGTGCACGGCGACCTCCGTTTCCCTCGGCAAGCACCTGGTGGAGCGGAGGTATGCGATGTCCTCCGCGGTGATGGAAGAGCCAATCCACGAGCCTGACAGGAGCGCCATCAGTGAGACGGAGCAAGGAAGAGAAAGAGAAGAAAATAATGGCGGTGAAGCTGTGCTCGAAGCGGCGGGTGGCGCAGCGTGCGGTGGTCGCAAGAAGCAGAGGGAGGACGAAGAGGCAGGGGAGCGCGAGCGAGAATGATTTCCGCCGCCCCTCCTCCCAATTTATAATCCATGGCTCAAACGTGGGGAAGTGGGATCGTTTGCGCTCGCCCTTCCCTCTTCCCCGCAATAAGTGCGCATGTACGCACATAATAACTGCCTCGAGGATGGCAACCGACTCGCAGATGCCGCAATAAATCCACGTGCGTGGGCCGAGGGCATGCAGTGGCGGGCCCCAGCCCATCGCCCTGTCCCGTCGCGTGCGTGGACTATTAGGCCCCTTCAGCTCCCGAGCGCCAAGTGGCGTCCGTGTATAGCCCAAAGATTGCTCCAAGATTCGACGGGCTCCTCGGTTTCCCGCCCGCGCCACGATCCTGCTTCTGGAAGCCGGCACATAGTGGGTGTTGCCGGACCCGACGGTCACAACTTCGCCTCCTCAGGGGGGGAACTGTGAAGGCCCACCCGCTTGAAGACGGCGGACCTTCACAACTTCGGGGACTACTGTCGGGGGGATGAACCCCGGGCAGGCAACGGACCTGGATCCTTTTCAAAAACATCGGGGCCAGCAACGCCCCTCAATCCGGCTCACACTTGGCCTGGTTGCTCAACCCGGCCAAGCCCCTCGACCCGGCCCCGACGGCTGGTGCAAGACGGCCGAACCCGGCATATCAAGACTTCTCCAACAAGCCAGCTCCCCCTTGGCGTATTCCTCAACCCAGCCACGGGTCAGCTCCCGTCCCATCCCAAACGTACGATGGGATGAGTCTCCATTCAAGGGTGAGCGAGGCAACAGTGCCCCACCAACTCCTTTGACCAGCTGAGGCATAGCAACAGTGCCCCACCTACCTGCTGACCAGGGCCGACATGGCTACAATACACCCGTTGTCACTGCTGATGCCAGCAAGCGGCGGCCTAACGGTGCGCCACTATAGCGGACTCGACCCAGCCACTCCGTGACGATCGACAAGACGGAAAACAGTGCCCCCTGGCGCACGGGGCCCGCGCTCGTAGAACCCGGCGAGCCCTGACACCCGACAGGTCCCCGCGCCTACTTCCCAGACAATGACAACCCGGCCCCACGGCCTTGTAACATTACCATTGTAACCCCGGGGGGTTGACCTATAAAACCCCCTAGAAGCCCTCATGCATACGGGCAGACACAAGATCGACCAGGCTAGCCACACACACATAAGGAGAGGGAGCAGCCTAAGCCTTGGCATGTCTTCCTTCTTCCTTCATACAGCTCGAGGAGCAACTCTGTACTATTCCATATAAACCAAACTCGGCAGGACTAGGGGTGTTATCTCTCCGGATAGCCCCAAACCTGGGTATGTCTTGCGTCCCACGCTCGCTCATGCTTACCTCACCTCTGGAGCCCACCGGTGCCCTCGAGCCTCCTCCTCTCTTTAGCCATCCCTTGGCATCTGTCGTGCGCCCACCACGACACTTACCCTATTAAATTTAGCCCTTTCGATACTTTTGCTTGCCACAAAGAAACTTGCTGCTGAACCAAGGTTGTATGAGATGAGTTTTCGAGATTTGCCCTACCATTATTACGATTATACTTAGATATATTCGTGTTTTGTGCCTAGCTAAGGGCGTTAAACAATAGCGCTTGTTGGGAGGCAACCCAATTTTATTTTTGTTTTTCCTTTTTAGGTCCTGTTTTGCAATAAATAATTCATCTAGCCTCTGGTTATATGTGGTTTTATGTTTTAATTAGTGTTTGTGCCAAGTAAGACCTTTGGGATAGCTTATGGTGATAGTTGATTTGATCCTGCTGAAAAACATAAACTTTTGCACCAAGGATATTAGTTTTTATTTTTAATAATAGCGCGATAAAATATTGATTCTTTTTGCAGAGGATTAATAAACAAATTTCCTAGGACTTCCTAATTTATCAGGATTTTGGGAGTTACAGAAGTATTCAAAATCTCCATATTGCTACAGACTGTTCTGTTTTTGACAGATTCTATTTTTCGCGTGTTGTTTGCTTATTTTGATGAATCGATGGCTAGTATCGGGGGGTATGAACCATGGAAAAGTTGTGATACAGTAGATATTACACCAATATAAATAAAGAATGAGTTCACAACAGTACCAAAAGTGGTAATTTATTTTCTTATACTAACGGAGCTTATGAGATTTTCTGTTGAAGTTTTATGTTGTGAAGTTTTCAAGTTTTGGGTAAGGATTTGATGGACTATGGAGTAAGGAGTGGCAAGAGCCTAAGCTTGGGGATTCCCAAGGCACCCCAACGTAATATTCAAGGATGCAAAGAGCCTAAGCTTGGGGATGCCCCGGGAAGGCGCCCCCTCTTTCGTCTTCATCTATCGGTAACTTTACTTGAGGATATATGTTTATTCATCACATGATATGTGTTTTGCTTGGAGCGTCTTGTATGATTTGAGTCTTTGCTTTTTAGTTTGCCACAACCATCCTTGCTGTAGACACCTTTTGAGAAAGACACGCATGAATCGTGATTTATTAGAATACTCTATGTGCTTCACTTATATCTTTTGAGCTAGGCAATTTTGCTCTAGTGCTTAACTTATATCTTTTTAGAGCACGACGGTGGTTTTATTTTATAGAAATTGATGAAATCTCGTACTTCGCTTATACTATTTTTAGAGTCTTTTAAAACAGCATGGTAATTTGCTTTGGTTATAAAATTAGTCCTAATATGATAGGCATCCAAGAGGGATATAATAAAAACTTTCATATAGAGTGCATTGAATACTATGAGAAGTTTGATTCTTTATGATTGTTTTGAGATATGAAGATGGTGATATAAGAGTCATGCTAGTAAGTAGTTGTGAATTTGAGAAATACTTGGGTTAAGGTTTGTGTGTCCCGTAGCATGCACGTATGGTGAACCGTTATGTAAGGAAGTTGGAGCATGAGATACTTTTTGATTGTCTTCCTTATGAGTGGCGGTCGGGGACGAGCGATGGTATTTTCCTACCAATCTATCCCCCTAGGAGCATGCGTGTAGTACTTTGTTTCGATGACTAATAGATTTTTGCAATAAGTATGTGAGTACTTTTTGACTAATGTTGAGTCCATGGATTATACGCACTCTCACCTTTCTGCCATTGCTAGCCTCTTTAGTACCGCGCAACTTTCACCGGTACCATAAACCCACCATATAACTTCCTCAAAACAGCCACCATACCTACCTATTATGGCATTTCCATAGCCATTCCGAGATATATTGCCATGCAACTTTCCACCGTTCCGTTTATTATAACACGCTCCATCATTGTCATATTGCTATGCATGATCATGTAGTTGACATTGTATTTGTGGCAAAGCAACCGCTCATCATCTTTTTATACATGTCGCTCTTGATTCATTGCACATCCCAGTACACCGATGGAGGCATTCACATAGAGTCATATTTTGTTCTAGTATCGAGTTGTAATTTTCGAGTTGTAAGTAAATAAAAGTGTGATGATCTTCATTATTAGATCATTGTCCCATGTGAGGAAAAAAAGAGAAAGGCCAAAAAAAGAGAAGACCCAAAAAAAGAGAGAGAAAAAGATAGAAGGGACAATGTTACTATCCTTTTGCCACACTTGTGCTTCAAAGTAGCACCATGGTCTTTGATACGTCTCCAACGTATCTATAATTTATGAAGTATTCATGCTATTATATTATCAACCTTGGATGTTTTATATGCATTTATATGCTATTTTATATGGTTTTTGGGACTAACCTATTAACCTAGAGCCCAATGCCAGTTTCTGTTTTTTCCTTGTTTTTGAGTATCGCAGAAAAGGAAAACCAAACGGAGTCCAATTGACCTGAAACTTGACGGAGCTTATTTTTGGACCAGAAGAAGGCCATGAAGTAAAAGAACTGGGCTAGAAGAGTCTCGGGCTGCCCACGAGGGTGGGGGGCGCGCCCACCCCCTGGGCGCGCCCCCTGCCTTGTGGACAGCCCGGAGACCCCCCTACCTTGTTCCCAACTCCAACACCTCTTATATAACCCAAAAATTCCAGAAAGAAACCTAGATCGGGAGTTCCACCGCCAGAAGCCTCCGTAGCCACCAAAAACCAATCTAGGCCCTCTCTGGCACCCTGCCGGAGAGGGCCATCATCACCGGAGGGGCCGTTATCGTCATGAAGGCCAAGGACCAGAGGAAGAACCTCTCCCCATCCAGGGGGGAGGCCATGGAGGAGGAAGCACAAGGGGGAGAACCTCTCCTCCTCTCTCTTGGTGGCACCGGAGTGCCATCGAGAGGGGAATCATCGCCGCGGTGATCGTCTTCATCAACATCACCATCATCATCACCATCCTCATCTCTTTTACGCGGTCCACTCTCCCGCACCCCTGTTACGCCCCCGGTTCAATCATACACTAATCATACACGCAAACGTGTACGATCAAGATCAGGGACTCACGGGAAGATATCACAACACAACTCTACAAATAAAATAAGTCATACAAGCATCATATTACAAGCCAGGGGCCTCGAAGGCTCGAATACAAGAGCTCGATCATAGACGAGTCAACGGAAGCAACAATATCTGAGTACAGACATAAGTTAAATAAGTTTGCCTTAAGAAAGCTAGCACAAACTAGGATACAGATCGAAAGAGGCGCAGGCCTCCTGCCTGGGATCCTCCTAAACTACCCCTGGTCGTCGTCAGCGGGCTGCACGTAGTAGTGGGCACCTCCCGAGTAGTAGTAGTCGTCATCGACAGTGGCATCTGGCTCCTGGGCTCTGTCGTCTGGTCGCAGCAATCGAGTATAGAAAAGGGGGAAAGGGGGAGCAAAGCAACCGTGAGTACTCATCCAAAGTACTCGCAAGCAAGGAGCTACATTACCTGGAATTGATCGAACTTAGTCAGCTCAAGAAGCATGAGAGCTAGTTGCAGATCTTCTCTGAGGCCACCTCTGAATTGATAGATAATACTCTTTTCGTCAGGAACGTCTTGTTTAGCGAAGCGAGCAAGTTTCTGAAACTGGATATTGTATTGATACACGGACATGCTGCCTTGCTTGAGATTGCGGAACTCCTCACGCTTGCTCTCAGCAACACTTGTTGGAATATGATGAGCTTTCAAGTCTTGGCGGAAACCATCCCAGGTAATCACACGACCTCCTCTGGAATCTTTGTACTGTTGATACCAATCAGCAGCTTGGTCCTTGAGTTGAAACGAAGCAAACTTGACAAAGTCCTTAGGCCTGACATTGCTACATTCAAAATGCTTGCAGATGTCCACGAGCCAATCGTCGGCGTCTGTGGCCTCGACACGGTTGCTGAAAGACTTCGGCTGGTTTGCGAGGAACTGGTTGAGGGTAGCAAACTGAGGCTGATTGTTGAAATTCCTTTGGCCTTGATTTCCTTGGTTGCCTTGCCCTTGGTTGCGCTCTTGCAAGAGTTGCAAAAGCATCTGAGTGTTGGCGTTGGTGGCTGCCATGACAGCTTGCCATGCCTCCGGAGGTGGAGGTGGTGGCGGATTCTGACCCGTTGGAGGAGCCATCCTGAAGAGGGTGGCATCCGTTAGAATCTTGATAGGCAGATAGACAAGCTGAATCATTGGATAGAAATTGCAACATACAGTCTTCACAATAAACATTCGAGCAAGGATGAACGAATGAATTCCAAAGTAAATCATCACACGTCCATAAAGGTGAGAAGCCACTTAGGTAAAGGTAGATGAATAAAGCAACAAGGTATGAATATGAACAAATAAGTGGTAAGGATTAACAAATTTCCATCTGCCACATAATCGCGGGCACGGCTCTCGAAAGTTTATACCCTTCAGGGGTGTCTCAACTTAGCCCATCACAAGCTCTCACGGTCAACGAAGGATATTCCTTCTCCCGGAAAGACCCGATCAGTCTCGGAATCCTGGTTACAAGACATTTCGACAATGGTAAAACAAGACCACCCGACTATGCCGACAAATCCCGATAGGAGCTACACATATCTCGTTCTCAGGGCACACCGGATGAGACATGCTACAAGTAAAACCAGCCCTCTAGTTTCCCCGAGGTGGCCCCGCAGGCGGCTCGGTTCAGACCAACACTTAGAGAAGCACTGGCCCGGGGGGGTTAAATTAAAGATGACCCTCGGGTTGGCCAACCCAAGGGAAGGGTAATAGGTTGTTAGGAAAATGTAAAACCAAGGTTGGGCCTTGCTGGAGGAGTTTTATTCAAGGCGAACTGTCAAGGGGGTCCCATAACCCCAACCGCGCAAGGAACGCAAAATCAAGGAACATAACACCGGTATGACGGAAACTAGGGCGGCAAGAGTGGAGCAAAACACCCGACAAAAGGCTGAGCCTTCCACCCTTTACCAAGTATATAGATGCATTAATTAAAATAAGAGATATTATGATATCCCAACATATCCATGTTCCAACATGGAACAAACTTCACCTACAACTAGCAACACTATAAGAGGGGCTGAGTGAAAGCGGTAACATAGCCAAACAACGTTTTGCTAGGAAGGTGGGTTAGAGGCTTCACATGGCAATATGGGAGCCATGATAAACAAGTGGTAGGTAGCGCGACATAGCAATAGAGTGAACAACTAGCAAGCAAAGATAGAAGTGATTTCGAGGGTATGGTCATCTTACCTGCAATGTTCTCAGAGATGTCGAAATCTTGATCCTCGTTAGCATACTCAACAGGTTTCTCATTCATGTACTCGTCTCCCGGCTCTACCCAAGGCAAGAACACAAGCAAGGGAACAAAAATCAATCACGGTGCAATGCACAAGCAACATGATGCAATACATGGCATGCTATGCAAGATTTGATATGCAATGCATACGCATGCTCCGGATGGGAAAGAATGATCAAGGTATCAACTTGGAAAACCAAGTATGCCACTGGAAAGATGAGGTGATTTCGGTCGAAATCAATATAAGGATCACCAGAAACGGGTGCAAGGTTTGCAAATGGCAAGCAAAACAAGAATGCCGCAAATCTGCGATTAACAGCATGATGGCACTTTGAATGCAACAAGAAACTAAGCTACTGCACCCCAACATAACAACAAAGCATATGGAAGTGATTTACAAGAGATGCTTGAGAAAAAATGAACACTGAGCTACGGCTAAATCACACTAGAACAAGTTCAAACAAGCATGGCAAAAGTGCAAAAGATATCAGCTTCACAGACTTAGTGAAAATACTAACATGTCAAAAATAACATTAGGAAGCAATGTTTAGAGCAAGCAAACAACATGCTACAGGAATATATCATAGCAAACAAAGGCATAGCATGATTCTAATAAATGCATAGAACAAAATTCCCTTACTGAACATGAGCCCAAAAGGCACAGAAGATATGATGGCACCCATGTAAACATAGCAAGTTTTATTAACAGTTTAAGAATAAACAGATTCATTATAGCAACTTGCGAGCTCATGCCACTCACCACCAAGCATTACATGACAACATAAGCATACCAACAGTAAGAAGACATGTTCATGAAGCTAAGCATGGCAAGAGAAAGTTCATAGGGTACATGCATCACTAGCAACAACCATGTCAATATGGATTAACATGTTAACAATCTGCCAGGAATAATATATAGCAAAAGTAAAGCAAGAAAAAGACATGCTAGAGCACTCCATAATTTTAACCCGGAGCATGAATGGATAGAGCATAACCACATGTTGAAAACATCCTTACAGAAGTATCTCAAAACAAGCATGTATCTCATGGTAGCATCAAGTTTACATGGCATCAAAATCACAGCAGGAAAAGGACTTAGCAAAAACCTAAGTGCCTGAAAACAGCAACATCACGGAGCCAAGTTTGCATGCTTGTGCTAGTCACCATATAGATCACAAAAATACAATACTTGCACCCCTGTAAAGATGGCATGATGTAGTTCAAAACACATGTAGACCTTATGCTCATAGGATGCACACATCAAATGCAACAAAAATGACAAATCACCATGTTCTGTTAAGAACCAGCAGTTAAAATTTTATAGCACTCTTGCAATGATGATAATGGCATCATAACGGGCAGTAACATGCATGTAAATGCTACTAACATGAAGAGCTTAATGATACGAACATTTCGACATATCATATGCATGATTTGGATCAACGAGCACGGAGATATGATGCGATGAACATGGCATAAAAATATTGCAGGGAAAGGACTTGGACGAAATTTCACCTCCCAAAAACAGATCTAGGGTTTCAGGGCACGCAGATTGAGGTTCATCGGAGCTTCGCCGGAGTTCTGGCCGGAGTGGAAGGAGACGGCCAGCGTTGAGGGAGGAGATTGCCAGAGAGGAGGGGGCCGGAGGTGGACTTGCCGGTGCGGGGCGGCGCCGGTGAAGAAGGATGGAGGGGAGGCGAGGCTCGCCGGAGGGCGGTGCCGGCGAGGACACGGGGCAGCGCCAGCGGACGTCAGCAGAGGTGGCGCGATGCGTTGGGCGGAGGAGGAGGCGCGCGGGAGGAGCGGTGCGGGCGGCGGCGACCGGGCCCGGAGGGCCTCCCGCGGGCTCAGGCAGGCCGGCGGCGGCTGGCGGCGGAGAGCGCCATGTGGCGCCTGGCGATTGGTCCGTGCGCGGCGGCACGGACGCGTCCGGTCTGAGCGGACGTGTCCGGCGACAGAGGAGGGAGATGGCTAGGGTTTCATCTGCGCGAAATTTCGGGGGAGGTGTATATTTATAGGTAGAGGGAGCTAGGAGTGTCCAAATGAGGTGCGGTTTTCGCCCACACGATCGTGATCCAATGACGGAGAACATGGTGGTGGTTTAGATGGGTTATTGGGCTATTTTGGAGGGGTGTTGGGCTGCAACACAAAAGAGGCTTTTGTGGTTACCCGGTTAACCGTTGGGGCATCAAACGACCTCCAAATGGAACGAAATTTGACATGCGGTCTACCGGTGATGTACCAAAGCCACTTGACAAATATCGGTCCATTTCGAGAACTTTTTTCTCCCGCTCACGAAAAGAGACAAGAGGGGTGCGCTGGGTGCATGTGGGAGTGTCGGATTGCGAAACGGACAATGGGGAAAATGACTGGATGCATGATACGAACACGAATGCAAATGAGATGCACATGATGACATGATATGAAATGCATGACATGAAAATAATACAAAACAAAAGACAAAACCCAACCACGAAGGGAATATCATAACATAAAGCCGAAAATGGCAAGAGTCGGAGTTATAAATATGGAAAGTTACATCCAGGGTGTTACAAAAAGAGGCACTAGAAGCTTTATGGGAGGGTCAGAAGAGCCACGAGCTGGCCACACCCCACCAGGGAGTGCTAGAGGGGCCTGGCTTGCCCCAGTGGGTTTTGATCACCTCGAGGCCCATCTTTGCGTGAAACCAACGCTGAAAAATTCTATAAATAGATAAACCATCAGAAATAACCCTAGATCAGAAGTTCCACCGCTGCAAGCCTCTGTAGCCATGAAAAACCAATCTAGACCCCGTTCCGACACCCTGCCGGAGGAGAAATGTCACCGGTGGCCATCTTCATCATTTCGGCGGCCACCATGATGAGGATGGAGTAGTCCACCCTTGGGGCTGAGGGTTTGTACCAGTAGCTATGTGTTTAATCTCTCTCTCTCTCGTGTTCTTAAAATGGCACGATCTTGATGTATCGCGGGCTTTGTTAATATAGTTGGATCATATGGTGTTTCTCCCTCTATCTTTTTGTGATGAATTGAGTTTTCCCTTTGAGATTTCGTTGTTATCGGATTGAAATTTTTATGTATTTGAGAGCACTTGATGTATGTCTTGCTATGAATACTCGTGGTGACAATGGGGTATCATATTGATTCACTTGATATGTGTTTTGGCACTCAACTCGCGAATTCCTGAGGTGACATTGGGGTAATCTATGCATAGGGGTTGATACGTCTCCGTCGTATCTATAATTTTTTATTGTGCCATGCCAATATTATACGACTTTCATATACTTTTGGCAACTTTTTATACTATTCTTCGGACTAACATATTGATCCAGTACCCAGTGCCAGTTCCTGTTTGTTGCATGTCTTTTGTTTCACAGTAAATCCATATCAAACGGAGTCCAAACGGGATAAAAACTGACAGAGATTTTGTTTTGGAATATATGTGAATTTTGGGAAGTCAAATCAACGCGAGACGATGCTCGACGGGCCCACAAGGCAGGGGGCGCGCCCCTGACCCTTGTGGACACCCTATAAGGCGGTTGGTGCCCTTCTTTCGCCGCAAGAAAGCTAATATCTGGATAAAAATCATGTCCAAATTTCAGCCCAATCGGAGTTACGGATCTCCGGGAATATTAGAAACGGTGAAAGGGCAGAATCTGGAACGCAGAAACAGAGAGAGACAGATCCAATCTCGGAGGGGCTCTTGCCCCTCCCATGCCATGGAGTCCATGGACCAAAGGGGAAACCCTTCTCTCATCTAGGGAGAAGGTCAAGGAAGAATAAGAAGGGGGCCCTCTCCCCCTCTCTTCCGGTGGCGCCGGAACGCCGCCGGGGCCATCATCATCACTGCAATCTACACCAACAACTTCACCGCCATCATCACCAACTCTTCCCCCCTCTATGCAGTGGTGTAACCCCTCTTTTACCCGCTGTAATCTCTACTTAAACATGGTGCTCAACGCTATATGTTATTTCCCAATGATGTATGGCTATCCTATGATGTTTGAGTAGATTTGTTTTGTCCTATGGGTTAATTGATGATCGTGATTTGTTTGAGTTGCATGTTTTATTATTGGTGCTGTCCTATGGTGCTCTCCGTGTCGCGCAAGTGTGAGGGATCCCCGTTGTAGGGTTTGCAATATGTTCATGATTTGCTTATGGTGGGTGGCGTGAGTGATAGAAACACAGACCCGAGTAAGTAGGTTGTTTGTGTATGGGAATAAAGAGGACTTGATGCCTTATAATGCTATGGTTGGGTTTTACCTTAATGATCTTTAGTAGTTGCGAATGCTTGCTAGAGTTCCAATCATAAGTGCATATGATCCAAGAAGAGAAAGTATGTTAGCTTATGCCTCTCCCTCAAATAAAATTGCAATAGTAATTACCGGTCTAGTTATCGATTGGGGAGCCGCCACGCGTCCGCCGGTAGATGTTTAGTAAACATCCACCACCTCGACAGCCGTCAGATCTCTGCACGTGAGCTATCCGATCTAACTCCTCGCAAGCGCGCGTCGCCTTCCCGACACATTAATTCCTCACACAACAAACCAGTTGCAGAAACATCGGTCGCGTTGCAGAAACAATTCCTGAAACAACAATCGCGTTGCAGAAACAATTCCTGAAACAACAACTGCGTTGCAGAAACAACTACCATGTTGCAAAAAATTTGGAGATTGCAGAAACAATTCCTGAAACAACGGCTGGGTTGCAGAAACAATTCCTGAAAGAACGGCTGCGTTGCAGAAATGACTACCATGTTGCATGCATCAAGCATGTCGCCGCCGACCGCAACAGAGCAGTAGTGCCGCCACTCCGTGGCTGCTGGGGTTGTAGAAGCACCGTTGTTGCAGAAAACTTGTTGCAGGAAAACTGAGCTTGAGGAGGCGGCAGTAATGGCTGTCCATGCCGGTGCTCCCCGAGCAGCGGGACGACGACGGACGCGGATGCTGGTGCTCCGAGGATGGCAGACGCGGCTCGAGATCTTGTTTGAGATGCGGCGGAGGAGGAACTTGGGCGGGATGGAGGCAAGAGAAGAAGAGGAGGGGCATGGCTGACGGAGGCCTGGTTATCGACATGCCCACCAGCGACGATACACTGGTTGGGGAGGGGATGCGAGGTTAGAGGAGAGGGAGGAGAGAGGAAGAGGAGGAGATGAAGAAGAAGAATAAGAGGAGGCGGGCGGGGCTTATCACCGGTGGGGTGGCGGCGGACCATGGCAGGCGCTCGAGATCCAACAACGAAGATGAACGAGTAGAGCGAGAAGATAAGATGTGATGCAGTGGACCTTTCTGGAGATAAGAAGGTATGGCGTGGGGCTCAGAGGACACGTGGCCCACGTAGAAGGAGGCGTATGGAACGCACCGATCCGTCGGTTGAACAGAAGCTTTTTCCTATCGATTGCCTAGGGAGAAATAACTTTCTTGGGTGACAACAAGCTCTCTAATAAAGCTAACTTTGTTGTGTCTTCATCTAAAACAGCCCCTACTTTTTATTTACGCGCTCTTTATTATCTTGCAAACCTATCCAACAACACCTACAAAGTACTTCTAGTTTCATACTTGTTTTAGGTAAAGCGAACGTTAAGCGTGCGTAGACTTGTATCGGTGGTCGATAGAACTTGACGGAATATTTGTTCTACCTTTAGCTCCTCGTTGGGTTCGACACTCTTACTTATCAAAAGAGGCTACAATTGATCCCCTATACTTGTGGGTTATCAAGACCTTTTTCTGGCACCGTTGCCGGGGAGTTATAGCATGGGGTAAATATTCTCGTGTGTGCTTGTTTGCTTTATCACTAAGTAATTTTTATTTGCTATTATAAGTTGTTCTCTATCTTTAGTTATGGATATGGAACACAAAATACCAAAAAAAAATTAGGTTTACTTGCTACTCATGGAGATGGGGAACCTCCTAAAACCATCGATGCTCATTATGTGAAAGATATTATGTACTACTTTGATAATCCTGAGAAAACCCCATTCAACTTTATAATGGGAGTAACGTTGGATCAACGTGAATACTTTAGGGATTATCGCTTGACTCAAAAAGGGAAACTATTATGGGATCAAATTTATATGTTGCATTGGTATGCTCGGCAACTATGCTTGAGATACGATTATACTTGTTGCTCTAGGATGAAGGCTCCACACCTTCCCTTTTCATGTGAATTTAATGATAATGAAACCTTAGCTTCTTATGCTAATGGTATATATGATTACTATGATGTGGAACGAATAGAAGAATTCGTTGCTTTTATGGGTGCTTATGATATTGAATCTTTGTATAAAGAGTGTGAAAATCTTGATGATGTTGTTTACAGACCTGAAAATTTTGCTATACTTAAGTATTGCTATGAAAATTATGAATTCAATTTCGATATTGATGATTTTATTGAGAGAGTCTCCGTTGTCCAAGAAGAGACTAATATTTTGCAGGAGTCTATGGAAGAACAAATTGATGAAATTATGGGCTCATTGGATGAAAAAGATGATGAGGAGAGCGAAGAACAAAAGGAGGAAGAGCGGATTAGCTACCCGTGCCCACCTTATAATGAGAGTAACTCTTCAACTCATACATTGTTTAATTTCCCTTCGTGCTTACCGAAGGATGATTGCTATGATGATTGTTATGATCCCGTTGATTCTTTTGAAATATCCCTTTTTGATGATGCTTGCTATGCTTGTGGCCAAGATGCCAATATGAATTATGCTTATGGGGATGAACTTGCTATAGTTACTTATGTTAAACATGAAATTTTTGCTATTGCACCCACGCATGATTGTCCTATTATCTATTTGAATTCTCCCGACTACACTATATCGGAGAAGTTTGCCCTTATTAAGGATTATATTGATGGGTTGTGTTTCACTACTACACATGATGATTTTGATATATATAATATGCATGTGCTTGCTTCTCGTACTTGCAATTATTATGAGAGAGGAACTACATCTCCGCCTCCCTATGTTTCCAATGTGATAAAATTGCAAGAAACTTCTTATACTATGCATTGGCCTTTACTGTGTGTGCATGAATTGTTCTTTTATGACATGCCGATGCATAGGAAGAGAGTTAGACTTCGTTGTTTCATGATGTATGTTACTTTGTGCTCACTACTAAATCACAAATCACTGTTAATTAAAATTGGCTTTGATATACCTTGGGATCCGGGTGGATTCATTACTTGAGCACCTTATGCCTAGCTTAATGTATTTAAAGAAAGCGCTGCCAGGGAGACAACCCGGAAGTTTTAGAGAGTCATTTATTTTTGTTGAGTGCTTTTATATAGTTTAAAAACAAACAAAAAATAAATATGGGAACCCAAAACTTTTCAAAAAGGAAAGTGAAAGTGAAAGAGACAAGCATTGTTGAAGTGGGGGAGCTCCTTGAACTTTGTTCATGCTCACGGAAACTTTGTGAATCTTGATTACAGAAACTTTTCAACAAAAAAAATTACCCCCTTTTATAATTCCATTATATTATAAAAATAATGTGCCAAGATTTGCCTTTAGGATGTTTACATTGCTTGTTGGTTTGTGCGGTTCAGAACAGAAACTTTGGCTGTAGTGTGCGATTTTACATTATTTACTGGAATGTCAAACGGTTCTGAAACTTTCTGCACTGTCTTTCTATACAAATTGTTTATTTTTCCTAATTTTTACAGAATTTTTGGAGTAACAGAAGTATGGTGAATGTTCAGATTACTACAGACTGTCCTATTTAAGACAGATTCTGTTTTTGATGCATAGTTTGCTTGTTTTGATGAAACTATCAATTTCTATCAGTGGATTAAGCCATGGAAAAGTTATATTACAGTAGCTAAAATACAAAAACAAAATATGAATTGGTTTTCAACAGTACTTAGAGTAGTGATTTGCTTTATTATACTAACGGATCTTATCGAGTTTTCTGTTGAGTTTTGTGTGGATGAAGTGTTCGAAGATCGAGGAGGTCTTGATGTGAGTAGAAGGAGGAGAGGCAAGAGCTCAAGCTTGGGGATGACCAAGGCACCCCAAGTAAATATTCAAGGAAACTCAAGCGTATAATCTTGGGGATGCCACGGAAGGCATCCCATCTTTCTTCAACAAGTATCAGTATGTTTTCGGATTCGTTTTGTTCATGTGATATGTGCAAATCTTGGAGCGTCTTTTGCATTTAGTTTTCACTTTTCTTTGATGCACCATGCTGGTATGAGATAGTCTGTGGTTGATTTATAGAATGCTCATTGCACTTCACTTATATCTTTTGAGTATGGCTTTATAGAATGCTTCATGTGCTTCACTTATATCTTTTGAACTTTGGATTGCCTGTTTCTCTTCACATAGAAAAACGCCATTTGTAGAATGCTCTTTTGCTTCACTTATATTTGTTAGAGCGTGGGCATATCTTTTGTAGAAAGAATTAAACTCTCTTGCTTCACTTATATCTATTTAGAGAGATGACAGGAACTGGTCATTCACATGGTTAGTCATAAAATCCTACATAAAACTTGTAGATCACTGAATATGATATGTTTGATTCCTTGCAATAGTTTTGCGATATAAAGATGGTGATATTAGAGTCATGCTAGTCGGTAGTTGTGGATTGTAGAAATACTTGTTTTGAAGTTTGTGATTCCCGTAGCATGCTGAAGGAAATATGCCCTAGAGGCAATAATAAAGTTATTGTTTATTTCCTTATATCATGATAAATGTTTATTATTCATGCTAGAATTGTATTAACCGGAAACATAATACATGTGTGAATACATAGACAAACATAGTGTCACTAGTATGCCTCTACTTGACTAGCTCATTAATCAAAGATGGTTGTGTTTCCTAACCATGAACAAAGAGTTGTTATTTGATTAACGGGATCACACCATTAGTTGAATGATCTGATTGACATGACCCATTCCATTAGCTTAGCACCCGATCGTTTAGTATGTTGCTATTGCTTTCTTCATGACTTATACATGTTCCTATGACTATGAGATTATGCAACTCCTGTTTGCCGGAGGAACACTTTGGGTACTACCAAACGTCACAACGTAACTGGGTGATTATAAAGGAGTACTACAGGTGTCTCCAATGGTACATGTTGGGTTGGCGTATTTCGAGATTAGGATTTGTCACTCCGATTGTCGGAGAGGTATCTCTGGGCCCTCTCGGTAATGCACATCACATAAGCCTTGCAAGCATTACAGCTAATATGTTAGTTGTGAGATGATGTATTACGGAACGAGTAAAGAGACTTGCCGGTAACGAGATTGAACTAGGTATTGGATACCGACGATCGAATCTCGGGCAAGTAACATACCGATGACAAAGGGAACAACGTATGTTGTTATGCGGTCTGACCGATAAAGATCTTCGTAGAATATGTAGGAGCAAATATGGGCATCCAGGTCCCGCTATTGGTTATTGACCGGAGACGTGTCTCGGTCATGTCTACATTGTTCTCGAACCGTAGGGTCCGCACGCTTAAGATTTCGATGACAGTTATATTATGAGTTTATGAGTTTTGATGTACCGAAGGAGTTCGGAGTCCCGGATGAGATCGGGGACATGACGAGGAGTCTCGAAATGGTCGAGACGTAAAGATCGATATATTGGACGACTATATTCGGACATCGGAAAGGTTCCGAGTGATTCGGGTATTTTTCGGAGTACCGGGTAGTTACGGGAGAAGTAATGGGCCTTGATGGGCTTTAGTGGGAAGAGGAAAAAGGCTGCTGCGCCCCCCCTCCCCTTTGGTCCGAATTGGACTAGGGAAAAGGGGGCCGGCCACCTTTCCTACTCCTCCACTTCCTTCTCCCTTCCTCCCCTCTTGATGGACTCCTACTAGGACTTGGAGTCCTAGTAGGACTCCCATCCTGGCCGCACCAATGGCCTTGGCCGGCCTCCTCCTCCTCCATCCTTTATATACTGAGGCAAGGGGCACCCCATAGACACAAGTTCATCATTGAGATCGTTCCTTAGCCGTGTGCGGTGCCCCCTGCCACCATATTCCACCTCAGTCATATCGTTGTAGTGCTTAGGCGAAGCCCTGCGTCGGTAGAACATCAAGATCGTCACCACGCCGTCGTGCTGACGGAACTCTTCCTCGACACTTTGCTGGATCGGATCCCGAGGATCGTCATCGAGCTGAACATGTGCTGAGAACTCGGAGGTGCCGGAGTAACGGTGCTTGGATCGGTCGGATCGGGAAGAAGACGTACGACTACTTCCTCTACGTTGTGTCAACGCTTCCGTTGCGATCTACAAGGGTACGTAGATCATACTCTCCCCTCGTTGCTATGCATCACCATGATCTTGCGTGTGCGTAGGAAATTTTTTGAAATTACTACGTTCCCCAACACATGCACGTATGGTGAACCGTTATGTAACGAAGTTGGAGCATGAGGTATTTATTGGTTGTCTTCCTTATGAGCTGCGGTCGGGGATGAGCGATGGTCTTTTCCTACCGATCTATCCCTCTAGGAGCATGCGCGTAGTACTTTGTTTCGATGACTAATAGATTTTTGTAATAAGTATGTGAGTTCTTTATGACTAATGTTGAGTCCATGGATTATACGCACTCTCACCCTTCCATCATTGCTAGCCTCTTCGATACCGTGCATTGCCCTTTCTCACCTCGAGAGTTGGTGCAAACTTCGCTGGTGCATCCAAACCCCGTGATACGATACGCTCTATCACACATAAGCCTCCTTATATCTTCCTCAAAACAGTCACCAAACCTACCTATTATGGCGTTTCCATACCCATTCCGAGATATATTGCCATGCAACTTCCATCATCATCATATACATGACTTGAGCATTTATTGTCATATTGCTTTGCATGATCGTAAGATAGCTAGCATGATGTTTTCATGGCTTGTCCTTTTATGATGTCATTACTACGCTAGATCATTGCTCATCCCGGTACACCGCCGGAGGCATTCATATAGAGTCATATCTTTGTTCTAGTATCGAGTTGTAATATTGAGTTGTAAGTAAATAAAAGTGTGATGATCATCATTATTAGAGCATTTCCCCAAGAAAAAAAAGAGAGGCCAAAGAAGCCTAAATAAAAAGGGGGGCCAAACAAGCCCGCCAAAAAAGGGGGGCAATGTTACTATCCTTTTACCACACTTGTGCTTCAAAGTAGCACCATGTTCTTCATATAGAGAGTCTCCTATATTATCACTTTCATATACTAGTGGGCATTTTCATTATAGAACTTGGCTTGTATATTCCAACGATGGGCTTCCTCAAATGCCCTAGGTCTCCATGAGCAAGCAAGTTGGATGCATACCCACTTAGTTTCAGTTTGATCTTTCATACACTTATAGCTCTTAGTGCACCCGTTGCATGGCAATCCCTACTCCTCGCATTGACATCAATTGATGGGCATCTCCATAGCCCATTTATTAGCCGCGTCGATGTGAGACTTTCTTCCTTTTTGTCTTCTCCACACAACCTCCATCATCATATTCTATTCCACCTGTAGTGCTATGTCCATGGCTCACGCTCATGTATTGCGTGAAAGTTGAAAAGGTTTGAGAACGTCAAAAGTATGAAATAATTTCTTGGCTTGTCAACGGGATTGTGCATGATTTGAATATTTTGTGTGGTGAAGATGGAGCATAGCCATACTATATGATTTTGTAGGGATAACTTTCTTTGGCCATCTTATTTTGAAAAGACATGATTGCTTTATTAGTATGCTTGAAGTATTATTATCTTAATGTCAAATGATAGACTATTGCTTTGAATCACTCGTGTTTTAATATTCATGCCATGATTAGATTACATGATCAAGATTATGCTAGGTAGCATTCCACATCAAAAATTATCTTTTTTATCATTTACCTACTCGAGGACGAGCAGGAATTAAGCTTGGGGATGCTGATACGCTCCGTCGTATCTATAATTTTTGATTGTTCCATGCCAATATTATACAGCTTTCATATACTTTTGGCAACTTTTTATACTATTTTTGGGACTAACATATTGATCCAGTGCCCAGTGTCAGTTCCTGTTTGTTGCATGTTTTTTGTTTCACAGTAAATCCATATCAAACGGAGTCCAAATGGGATAAAAACTGACAGAGATTTTTTTGGAATATATGTGAATTTTGGGAAGTGAAATCAACACGAGACGATGCTCGAGGGGCCCACGAGGTAGGGGGCGCGCCCCTGACCCTCGTGGATACCCTGTAAGGCAGTTGGTGCCCTTCTTCCTCCGCAAGAAAGCTAATATCCGGATAAAAATCGTGTCCAAATTTCAGCCCAATCGGAGTTATGGATCTCCGGGAATATAAGAAACGGTGAAAGGGAAGAATCTGGAACGCAGAAACAGAGAGAGACAGATCCAATCTCGGAGGGGCTCTCGCCCCTCCCATGGCATGGAGGCCATGGACCAGAGGGGAAACCCTTCTCCCATCTAGGGAGAAGGTCCAGGAAGAAGAGGAAGAAGAAGGGGGCCCTCTCCCCCTCTCTTCCGGTGGCGCCGGAACGCCGCCGGGGCCATCATCATCACTGCAATCTACACCAACAACTTCACCGCCATCATCACCAACTCTTCCCCCCTCTATGCAGTGGTGTAACCCCTCTTTTACCCGCTGTAATCTCTACTTAAACATGGTGCTCAACGCTATATGTTATTTCCCAATGATGTATGGCTATCCTATGATGTTTGAGTAGATTTGTTTTGTCCTATGGGTTAATTGATGATCGTGATTTGTTTGAGTTGCATGTTTTATTATTGGTGCTGTCCTATGGTGCTCTCCGTGTCGCGCAAGTGTGAGGGATCCCCGTTGTAGGGTTTGCAATATGTTCATGATTTGCTTATGGTGGGTGGCGTGAGTGACAGAAACACAGACCCGAGTAAGTAGGTTGTTTGTGTATGGGAATAAAGAGGACTTGATGCCTTATAATGCTATGGTTGGGTTTTACCTTAATGATCTTTAGTAGTTGAGGATGCTTGCTAGAGTTCCAATCATAAGTGCATATGATCCAAGAAGAGAAAGTATGTTAGCTTATGCCTCTCCTTCAAATAAAATTGCAATAATGATTACTGGTCTAGTTATCGATTGCCTAGGGACAAATAACTTTCTTGTGTAACAACAAGCTCTCTACTAAAATTAACTTAGCTGTGTCTTCATCTAAAACAACCCCTACTTTTTATTTACACGCTCTTTATTATCTTGCAAACCTATCCAACAACACCTACAGAGTACTTCTAGTTTCATACTTGTTCTCGGTAAGGCGAATGTTAAGCGTGCGTAGAGTTGTATCGGTGGTCGATAGAACTTGAGGGAATATTTGTTCTACCTTTAGCTCCTCGTTGGGTTCGACACTCTTACTTATCGAAAGAGGCTACAATTGATCCCCTATACTTGTGGGTTATCAGGGGTTGATGCACGTTCTTGTCCTTGTTGCTTCGGTAGAAATCTTGGGGCACTCTTTGAGCTTCTTTGTGTTGGATTGAGTATTATGAATCTGAAATTGTTTGATGCATATCGTATAATTAACTCATGGATACTTGTGGTGACATTGGAGTATCTAGGTGACATTAGAGTTGGTTGATGTGTATCATATGGTGTTATTTTAGTACAAACTCTTGGATAGATCGAACGGAAAGAATAACTTTGCGTTATTTTAGTATGAACTCTTGAATAGATCGAATGGAAAGAATAACTTTAAGGTGGTTTCGTACCATATAAACAATTTCTTCTTATGTTCTCCGCTAGATAAGAACTTTGGAGTGATTCTTCATCACACGTTGAGGGATGGTTATATGATCCAATTAGATTAGTATTGTTGAGAGATTGCACTAGCAAAAGTACAGACCACTAGGCCTCATTTTCAAGCATTGGAATACCATTGGTGCTCACTTTTTTTACTTGCTACCTTGCTGTTTTTTATTGTTCCTATTACAATAATCAATATCTAATATCATTACTACACTTGTATCGCCATATATTCGTACAACTAGTGCACGTATACAATTTACCATTGTATTTGGTGTGTTGGGGACACAAGAGACTTTTTATTATTTGGTTGCAGGGTTGTTTGAGAGAGACCATCTTCATCCTACGCCTCCCTTGGATTGATAAACCTTAGGTCATCCACTTGAGGGAAATTTGCTACTGTCCTACAAAACTATGTGCTTGGAGGCCCAACACGAGTCTACAAGAACAAGTTGTGTAGTAGACATCACCAGGCCCAGACCACAAAAGGTCAAGTGATCAGTATTGTCCGGAGAGCCATGGGGGGCATGTGGCTTTGATTAGCAAACAGCTGGCATCCAACGCAGTGTTGGACTAGAGTGTGGCGCGAGTGGTGGGCCAGAAAAACCGTGCTCGAAAGGCCTTGCTTACCAGGGCCTGAGCTGTCGCGTGATGGCCACCCATATATGCCAGCATGTATCTCAGCCAAAAGTTGCTACCCCTCTTATTCAGATATGCATCTCTAGAGGACTCTGGTAGTGCTTTTCTTGTACAGTTCGCCCTCGTCGACCTTGTAGGCTTTAGAGCGCCGGAATATGCGTCATGCCTCAGTCTGGTCCTCAAGGAGCTCCTTCCATAGAAGGTAGGCAACGAAGGGCTCAGTCCATGGTGCGATTACAGCCATGGCTTCGTGAGCCGACGGTGTTTCTTCGAGCACTGTGTCGCCGATGATGTTATTGTTTGACTCGATGTACGAAGGGATGATCTGTTCGGGGCCATTGGCTGCCGCGTCCTTGTCCCCGTCCTGCCACACCACGGATGGCTTGAAAAGCCGTTCCAAGAAGGTGTTCTTAGGGGCTGGGTCATGTTTAGCGCCCATGCGTGCTAGGACGTCCGCACCTTGATTGATATCTCTGGAGACATGGTGAAATTCTAACCCTTCGAACCGGGCTAATATTTGAAGGACAACATTCCGATATGCCGCCCTTTTTGGGTCTTTGGCATCAAATTCGCTGTTGACTTGGGAGATAGCGAGGTTAATTAGAGTCTCCCCGCACCTTGAGTCGCTATACACCCATTGACATTGCCATCCGAAGATCGTGCATTAGGGCCTCGTATTCGGCTGTGTTATTAGAATCTGTGTACATAATCTGTAGGACATACGGAATGTTGTTGCCCGTGGGAGATGTAAGGATCACCCCAGCCCCCAGTCCGGCTAACATCTTGGTGACGTCAAAGTACATTGTCCAGTGTGAGTATGTACTATATTCTCGGGGGAGCTTGGCTTCTGTCCACTCGGCCAGAAAATCGGCCAACACCTAAGATTTAATAGCTCGGTGTGGTTTGTACACAATTCGAAGGGAAGGAGCACTATGGCCCATTTGGCAATGCGGCCTGTGGCATCCCTGTTGTTGATGATGTCATTCAAGGGTACCTCAAATGCCACTATGACCGAACACTCTTGAAAGTAGTGTCGGAGCTTTTAGACTGCCATGAAAACTATCTTCTGATAATGTGGATACCAAGATTTCCACGGGGTAAGAACTTCTGATACATAGTACACTAGCTTCTGCACCCAGAACTTGTGGCCCTCCGCTTCTCGTTCTACCGTGAGTACCATGCTCACCTCTTGATTTGTGGTCGAGATGTATAATAGCATGGGTTCGCCAATGCCGGGTGCTGCTAGTATAGGGTTGCCTGCTAGTAGTGTTTTTATTTCCTCCGGTGCAATGGCTACTTCGTCGGTCCATTCGAAGTTTTTGGTCTTTTTGAGCAGTCTGTAGAGCGGTAGTGCCTTTTCACCCAGGCGGGAGATGAGGCGGCTCAAGGCTACCACGCAGCCTGCCAACTTCTGGACGTGTTTAAGCTCCATGGGTATTGCTAGCTAGGATAAGGCTCGGATTTTAGCCGGATTGGCCTATATCCCCTTGTGGGAAACAATAAATCCAAGCAGTTTTCCGGCGGGGACCCCGAAGATGCATTTGTCCGGATTGAGCCATATATCGTAAGCCCGAAGGTCTGGCAGAGGTCATCCACCAGCTGGCTGGCGTGTTTGGTTTTAATGACCACGTCGTCTACGTATGCTTTGATTGTTTTGCCAATTTGTTTTCCAGACATGTTTGAATCATGCGCTGATATGTGGTGCTTGCATTCTTCAGCCCGAAGGTCATTGTGTTGAGGCAAAATGGCCCATAGGGGGTGATGAAGGCGGTTGCGGCTTGGTCGGACTCCTTTATATTGATTTGATGGTATCTGGAGTAGGCGTCGAGGAAGCACAGTGAGTCATGTCCGGCAGTGGCGTCGATGATTTGGTCTATTCGGGATAAGGGGAAGGGATCCTTAGGGCATGCTTTATTTAGGTCTTTAAAATTGACGCATAGCCGCCATTTGTCCTTCTTGGGCACCATGACCAGATTTGCCAACCACTCGGGGTGTTTTGTTTCTCGGATGAATCTAGCTTCAGGTAATTTTGTTAATTCCTCCACCATAGCTTGACGCTTGGGTTCAGAAAATCGACACAGCGCATGTTTAACTGGCTTAAAGCCCTTAATTATATTTAGGTTGTGCTCTGCTAGTCTTCGTGGGATTCCTGGCATATCTGAAGGGTGCCAGGAAAATAGTCCCGGTTCTCGCGCAGGAATGTCCGCAATGCTTCATCAACTGCGGGGTCCAGCTGGGCTCCGATGGATGCTGTTTTATTGGGATCCATTGGGTGAACTTGGAATTTGACTATTTCGTCAACTGGTTTGAACGACGTGGATTTAGGTCTTTTTACTAAGGACCACGTCATCCCTATCCACCATTGTGTGGAGTGTAGTTAATTCCTCGGCTGCGAGAGCCTCGGATAATGCTTCGAGGGCAAGTGATGTTGTTTTTCGGCTCAAAGGGCTTTATCCGGATCGCTTCTGATTGTGATCACACCATTGGGCCCTGGCATTTGGAGTTTCATATACCCGTAATGTGGTATGGCCTGAAACCTTGAGAATGCATCACGCCCCAATAGGGCATGGTATCCGCTATGGGAGGGCACAATGTGGAAGAGTGGTTACTCGGACCTATAGTTCTCGGGTGTGTCGAATACTACATCAAGAGTGACTCGTCTGGAACAGCGCGCCTCTTTTCCAGGGATGATCCCTCAAAAGGTAGTATAGCTCTGTTTGACGCGAGATCTGCCGAACTGCATTTTGTCAATTGTATCCTTGTAGATGAGACTTAAACCACTGGCTCCATCCATAAGCACCTTGGTTAGTCTAAAGTTGTCCACTATAGGGTCGGGGACTAGTGTGGCGGGTGCTCGGATGAGGCGGGCCCTTGGTTTGTCCTCTTCGTCGAAGGTGATTGGTGTATCTGTCCATGAATTTGCGGCTGTCACATGGTAGACTTGGCTGAGCTCTCGAAGGGCTCTTTTCCTGTGATTGTTTGAGGAGAATGTCTCGTAGATCGTTAGAACATCATTGTTGTTGTACGGAGGTGTTGTTGCTCGTCTGCTGGGGGCTGTGAGTTCGAGGATAGCTTCTCCACTCTTGGTCACCTGCCTAACCACCCAACAAGCTCGAAGCTTGTGGGTTGGATTTGTGTTCAGCAAGACCAAGTGTATGGGGCATGGTTTGTCCATTAGCTCATCCAGGACTGTTCTGGGGTCCGGTGAGGGATCTATTCTTCTTTTCGGTGGGCTCATGTTCGGGCGACCGCCATGGGTATACGCATTCTTCCTGAGCTTGTATGGGTGGCTCGACATGGGTAGATTCCATGCGCATTTGTTGTGCTTTCCAAGTGCTTTCCATCGCGCAATATTTGCGTACCAGGTCCGATAATTCGTTAAAGCTTTGCACGTGGCGACGGTCGAGGGCATTCAAGATTCCTTCATCTTGGCAATTATGCCGAAAGGTCACTATAATTTCTCGGTCGCAACAGTCTGCCATCTTGTCTTTGACCAGGAGGAATCTGGCCCAAAAGTGGTGGACCGTTTGTCCGGGGTGCTGCTTTATGTACATTAAATCTCATATGTCTGGGTTCCCAGAGTTACTTGGGGAGTACATGATGTGGGGGTGGGTGGTAAAAAGCTTTGTATCCCCCTGGATTGCATATCTGGAGCATTGGCGGCGGTGTCCATCACCATCATGGTATCTAGCATGCCAAGTTCGGAATCTAAACTGTTAACCGAATGTTGTTGTACGAACTCAAGGTCACGCTTCGAGTCGAGGCTCAGTTCCGGGCCCTGTTCAGGATGAACATCAGACCCTGGGTTAGAAGCCTGAGTGTCGGGGATATACCCTGCCATATGACCCGGCCGGAAGTATGACCCGGTCGGACTTGGCGATTCACTAGTGACCCGCCCTGAATTGGCGACTCACTAAGTGACCCGCCGGGATCTCTCCACTCACTGATGACCCGGCCGGGCCTGGTGACTCATTGGCGACCCGGCAGGCGAGTTAGAGGAACGACAAGACCCGGTGGCCCAGAAGGCGGCTCGTGGGAAGTCCGACTTATGTTATTGTGGGTCGGTTTAAGAGAAAAAGGCATAAGGAATATTCCCTTACAAAGGAAGCAAGACTAGGACTCCACTTGTAATAGAGTAATCCTAATCCTATTAGGACTAGTCATGTAAGCCGCCCCTTCAACTCATATAAGGAAGGGCAGGGCACCCCAAGAGGGGTAAGTTTCACAAGTTGAGACAGACAAATCAATACCTCTCGAGATAGAGGTAGCGAGATAGCACCCTTGTAATCGTGAGCATCACCATGATCAATATCAATGAAGCAGGATGTAGGCTTTTACCTCCACCGTGAGGGGCTGAACCTGGGTAAAACCTTGTGTCTCTCGATTACGACCAACCCCTTCAAGCTACTACATTG
The DNA here is from genome assembly GCF_003073215.2 of Triticum urartu. Classification (NCBI taxonomy): domain Eukaryota; kingdom Viridiplantae; phylum Streptophyta; class Magnoliopsida; order Poales; family Poaceae; genus Triticum; species Triticum urartu. Next base: position 560,467,999 of record NC_053023.1, read on the forward strand.
ATGCGTTGGCCTCACGACTAAGTCCTGACACGAAGGACATCTGCCGTGAAAAATCCACGACAGTTGGCGTCCACCGTGGGGCCTGCGCACGGTAGTGTTGAGTTTTTGAAGGGATCTCTTCTAGGGATCGAAGAGTAATTTTCCAAATGAAAAAAAATCTGCGTCAATGACGAGCAGTCGGAAAAGCATATACAAGACTGAGATCGAAGAGGATTAGGGTTGCAGTTTGTATGACACCGTGGCTGGCGATACGTCGAAATTCGATTTCTGCTGCTATTGCCACACGCCTCTGAGCCGGAGAGGAGTTCGCATTAGGGTTGCAGCTAATCCGACCAAGACCAGCAGGAAAATTCTATTCGGCGTTGCCGCTGAGACCAGCTAAGTCTATGTCCAAGATGGGTTGGCACAAGGGTTGCCCCGAAGCGAATCCATAAACCAGTTTGGTAAATGCTGCAGTTACTACTATTTATCTACTACTAGTTTTACACGAGCATGTACGGCCAGGAAGAAACCTGAATTTGGTCAAAACAACAATGACCCAGACAAGGACAGGGACTTGGATTCGGACTCTGCTGTTATCGCCTCGGACCACATCTGAGACTGCCAAGGAGCCACGACCTGGAAGACGCCAAGATGGATTCTTCCAAAACAAACACCACCGGCCGCGCCTAGAGCCACCATTGCGGATACATGCCCAGAGCCTCCGTTGCGGATACATGCCAAGTCACTACCGTCCAAGCTCTGTTTCAATCTGCCGCAGGATTGAACTACCGCCTCTTGGCCACCTACGCCACGAGCCGATGCGTGACTCGCCCTGGCCTCGCACGGCCTTTGCAGCAAGCCGCGTTGTGACCGTCTCTGAGGTCCTCCTTACCTCTGCCATGGCCCGCCAGCGCACCGCACGTCGAGAGGTGTCGGCCTTGCTCCGTTGCCGCGGCCACAGTCGCCTACTTCCGCGCCGAGCCGCCCCTGCTGATGTGGAACTAAGCCGGTGCTTACGCCACATGTCCGTCACCTCGGTCTCACGTTGTCTCCACTGTGGCTGTGTTGAGCCGGCCCAGTTGAGAAGCTTACCTCCGTGCTGCGTCACCATGCCCGGCAGCCGCCGCCACCTCATGTTTTGAGTTGCTCCCGAGCCGCCTCGTCGGTTTATTTCTTCTACTACAAACTGTCGTCTTCGCTCGCAAGCCACCACCTTGTCAACCCATCGTGGAGAAGACGGGACGTAGCGATGAGCTTTCAGGCATGTAGCCCTACAATGCCCTCGCTCTGCTACGAGTGAAGCTACTGTTGTTGAATCACAGACAAAATCGGATCCACTACAGAGTTGGGTGCAGAATTAATACAGTAGATATGGAGTTTCTACAGTTCCCTTGGTCTTGCCGAAGAGTTGCTTCTACGGTTCTGAAAGAATAGGCCACCACTGCGGTCAACGAACATGTGCTTGCTATGGAGTTTTTTTAGCTGCAAAAGCTTTACATACTGGCCTCTATGGAGCTGCATCCAATGGACGGGTTGAAGACTGCTGCTGAACTGACTGCGGGGTCAGCCGTTGCCCGCCAACACAGCCTCACCTTCCAACCGGTTGAGCCGCCACCCTCGCCGGTCGTGATAAGATGTCTCGGCCGCTTCATATCGCTTGACCTGGTGTAGCTGCAGTCTCACCTTGCCGCTGTGAGCCGCCCCGAACTTGTTCAATCTAGCTGAGCGGCCCCGTATCAAAGTCGCCGCCGCCTTGCCGAGTTGTTCGCCTCTGCTTGTGAGCCGCCACATGCAGCATCAAGTTGCTGATGACGATGCCCCGCCGGCTCGCCACGCGGGCTTCCGCTGACATGCCATGTCCCTTAGCCGCCTCCGCCTCGCCGCCCGCGCTGGGTGCGGCCACGATCCGCCACCGGCTACTACCGCGCCTCTGCACTGCATTGCCTTACTCCTACTGCTGGTTGAAAGAGAGATAAGAAGAGACCGGTTGAAAGAAAAGTCAAGTGGATGGGTGCTAAAAAAGAGTGGACTGGTCAACATGACCCGAAAGTCTAGTCAGCCGCCGACTTGCCTCAAACGAAGAGAGTGGCCAAAAAAGGGCGCTACATATGGATCATTGGTCACCCGAACAAATCAGATGATATCCATCTAAGTTTGTTTTATTAGCACATATTACTGTTTGTCAAAGAGCAGTTTATCTTTGCCTTGGCTTGCAATATTGTTTATGCAGGCCAATTGTTCACTACAAGAGCGATGGTCGTGTCATGGATGTATAGCTCGCGTCACCATTATCATGCGCTAGCATCTGACCGTGCAAGGATGCTCGACGAATGTATGTGCAAGCCGCCGCCTCTGTGGCCCAATTTACATCAACACGACATGGCTGACTTGCCGTCCGCATGGCTTACCGCACCCGCGATTGACTTGCTCGACTGCACTGGCTTACAACGCCACTGCTGACTCGTCTGTCCGTGCCCATGGCCGACTCGGCCGTGATTAATTTCAGCTTCACGTGGTGATTATCAACTCCGCGGTGGATAATTTCTGGCCTGACATATCAGGTGAAATCCATACAGTATATTTTTATATTATATATTGCTTTCTTTAAAAGAGCAATTACTCTGGCTTGCAAGTTTCTCCAATGCAGGACAAGTTGTCTACTGCAAAAGGGGCTATTATATCACTGAGCTATTGAATGACTCATACCGGTTTATATCATGGTCAAATATGGAGAATCTCAAGACAACTCCTCGAGTCGTCTTAAGACTCGGGGGCTACAATGATATGACTCAGTAAATGTTGCCAGTTTAAGCAGATTCAAGAGATCCAGGTCATTGGAGGGAAGATAACCCAGTCCTGGAGGCTCCTGCTATATTGATGAAAATTTAAAGGCCATCAGAAAATTTCCGGCTTAGAATGAAGAACTCCGGTTTAAAATCCAGCTAAAGGGAAATCTGTTTTATCACAAAGCTTTGAAGCTCTCAATATCCGGGTTGAAATTCCGGTTCAAAAAGAATTTATCTCTCGCAAGTTCGAGTTCTCAGAAAAATTAAAGGTTGCCAAAGAGAACTTGTTGCCATGATGCGCGGTTCAACATGGGTATCCTGCCTTATGGGCTCATCTTATTATGATCACTTGGGGGCTTCCTGCTCATTGAGCATAGCTATGATTACCCTTTTTGATCTGGCTTGTATGTCATGATTGCAAAATACTTGGGGGCTTCCTGCTCATTGAGCATAGTTATGATTACCCTATTCATCCGGCTTGTACGCCTGGAATGAAATATTACTTGGGGGCTCTTTGTTCAATGGACAAGAGTTTTTATGACCCTTGTAATAGGCTTGGAAGCCAGGTGTATTCACCTAAAAACCCGGGTTATCCTGCCTTTTTAAGTTTGCCACTCCGCCTAGAGTGACTGGAATGACTCATCGTACTTTTGACAGTCAATCTTATATAGACCCTGAACTTATCAAAGTTAAAATGACGATTGGTTATGTGAGGCCCGACTTATAAGGTTGCATGAAGGTTTAACTCAGCGGCTGTGCGGCCCTTTGAAAGCACTTGACTTGAAGGTTTGGCAGCCTGTGAAAGCCTTGTTTTTGTCTTTTGATTTATATTTGATTTGAACATTTTTTGAGGTTCATCTCTTGTGACATGTTAATACATGGTTGAAAACCGATGAGGGCTACGATACCTTATGGTTCATATATGAATTTACCCGGCGTTTATTAACCCGGACTCACTTTGGACATTAAGTCGACAGTATATATTTGGATTGCGCCATTGGAATTGTGCGCTTATAAATCTTTGAGATGGACACCCTCACTCGATGTGGCGATGTAAGCCGACAATTTGAGCCAATCTTCCAGGTATATTTTTAATTGTTGAATGAATATATGAGGTTTGATAACCTGCCCGGGCTTTGGACGTTAAGTCACCATTATATTTTGAATTGTGCCATTGGAATCATGCGCTTATAAATCACTGGATTGTTACCTTCACTTGATATGGCAATGTAAGCCGGCAGTATAAATCAATCCTACAGGTATGTTTTCCTGGTTATATGAATATGCGAGGTTTGATAACCTGCCCTGGCTTTTCACTTTAAAGTTCCCAGTATGTTTAGGATTGAATGGTCTTAATGCTAGTATTTTCCATAATTGCATAAGACTATATTATATTTGGGTTGTTACCCGCCCTGGCTTTTGAGGTTAAGTTGCCAGGGCGTATGTTGTTTCACCTCTGTGCAGGATTTACAAAGCTATGACTTACATATATGATTAAGTTCAAGCCCATCATCAAAAGTTGAAATTGGTATTTCAAAAGGGTTATCAATTATTGATTTTCACAAAGGCTATAAGCCGCCGGGTTACAAAAATCCCGGATTATAATCGATGCGCATTAAGTCGCCATCAGCCAAGAGCCACTAAGTATTTAAACTACGGATTTACTTGTCAACCGAAAAGGTATTCAAATCTTTAATAGCCAAACTTGGCTGGATTGTCAGGATGATATTAAATGATTGAGGTTTTCATACCGGATTATATTATTCAAATCTTGAATAGCCAACATGGCTGGATTTTTATTATGGTTATCAATAACCAGTATTATGATTGAGGTTTTCAAAGTTACTTTAGCGCAATGGCTATTATTTTATCAATGGATATGATTTATTCTACAATGATAGGAATAGTCCTGAGTCGCTGCAGGCTTACGACCCGGCACTTGGGGGCTACATTATTCAAATCATGATTATACCAAATATGGAAGTCTCATGTCGCTGCAAGTATGCACCATGACACTTGGGGGCTAATGCAAGGTCATTTCTTACTTGCCTCGTTGAAGACCCAACTCATCACATCGTAATGAGCCGGCCCTTGGGGGCTACACTGGTTGAAGTTTTCATGAGTATAAGGCAATTACAAGTCCTAGGTTGCTGCAAGCATGATAACCCGGCACTTGGGGGCTACATATTTGGAATACTCAGTTTTGACTAGTGATTGAGATGAACAACCTGGATTTCTTCAAGGTTGCAACATTTATATTGAAGCAAGTCTTAAGATGTTACTACGCTCCCTTCTTAAGACTTGGGGGCTACAAGTGATATGCATATAAGAGGTAAATTTTCAAGCTAGATGTTAGCAGCAATTATGACCCGGTGCCATCAATATTTTAAAAAAAGTAGCAATGATAAACCGACAAGTTCTACATCTTCAAGCCGGCTAAAAATCAGATGAGTATTTCAAGACCAATATTTTTGTTAAGCAATGGGAGCTGAATCAAATGAATTATTCTTCACAATATTTTTCTGTGAGAAACCAATGTCAACAAAATGATTATGAAGCTGTGCAAGTGCATCTAGTGCCACCCCTAGTTGGTTTTGGAGTATTGACGACAAACCTAGTTGAGGGACTAATGTGTTTGTGAGAATTGCAGGATAACACAGGTAGAAGTCCCTCATTGATTCGGTTTTCCTACCAGAGATGACCCCTAAAAATGTATGAAGACATTGAAGTCAAAGGTGGTATATGAAGATATTCACATTGAAGACTATGACAAGAGAAGACACCGCATGAAGCCTATGGAGCTCGAAGACTTAGATCTTTCGTAGTTCTTTTTCTTCTGTGTTGAGTCATAGGAACCACCATACTATTAAGTGGGGTCCAAGAGAACCAGTCAGAATGACTGAAGTGATGCTTAAACAAAACCTATGTCTTCGAGTGAAGACTTTGAGAGCGAATCTTGTCCAGAGTCGACAAGTCAGCTTTGCTTGTAGCCCAAGTAAAGTTGCCGTGTGAGTTTGAAATCTGACCGTTGGAACACGTGTCAGTTCCTTAGTGACCTAGGGTCATTTCGGACAAATCAGGTTGGGTTGCCAAGTGGCTATAAATAGCCCACCCCCTACAACCATAAACGGTTGGCTGCTCCGATTCAGAGTATGGCTTTTGTCGTTTGAGAGCAACCCACCTCGAAGCCTTTGAGAGAGAATTCCTTGCGAGGATAAAGCCCTAACCACCCAGAGCCAAAGAGAATTAGGCATCACTTAAGTCTTCTTGTCTGTGTGATCTGAAGACTTATTACACTTGAGGACTGTGCATCCTCCAGCCGGTTAGGCGTCGCGTTCTGAGCATCCAAGAGACATTGTGGATTGCCGGTGAACGAAGTCTGTGAAGGTTTGGGAGTCTACCTTGAAGACTTACCAGAGTGATTGGGCGAGGTCTGTGTGACCTTAGCTCAAGGGGAATACGGTGAGGACTGGGTGTCCTGAGCTGCGTGTTCAGGACTGGGTGTCCGGGACTGTGTGTCCTAAGGTTTAAATACCTAGCCGCCCTAACCAGACGTACAGTTGTCACAGCAACTGGAACTGGTCCAACAAATCATTGTCTTCAGCAAGTCACTGGTTTCATCTTCCCTTCCCTTTACTTACTGTTACTCCTTGTGAAGTCATTGTATGTTCGCACTATCTTTTGTCTTCACTGAGTGACTGTGTGTTCTGTGTGGATTCACAATATCTTCCTACCTGATCCTTACTACATTGCTGCTATTAGTCATTGTGCTTTCACTCTATTGAATACTTGACTATGGCTTGCCTAGTGTAGTCTACCTTCCGCTACAGGGTAATAGGTTTATTTCTATCGTTTGTCTTCATAACTTCCACGTTTTGAAGACTTTCATAAAAATCGCCTATTCACCCCCCCCCCTCTAGTCGATATAATGCACTTTCAAGCTGGCCTATTGACCCGGACTTTCCAGGAGAAGGAAATGACAAGGACTTAAGGATGATCAGGTGCCGACTCAGAATTTTTTTTAACCTAGAGCACAACCTGTCAAATTTGTTCTTGTGTTTATTTTGCAGGATCAGTTTAACATGGATAAATCCAAATTAAACCGGGGGTTAATGTCGGGGATATACCCCGCCATATGACCCGGCCGGAAGTATGACCCGGTCGAACTTGGCGATTCACTAGTGACCCGCCCTGAATTGGCGACTCACTAAGTGACCCGCCGAGATCTCTCCACTCACTGATGACCCGGCCGGACCTGGTGACTCATTGGTGACCCGGCCGGACCTGGTGACTCATTGGTGACCCGGCAGGCGGGTTAGAGGAACGACAAGACCCGGTGGCCCAGAAGGCGGCTCGTGGGAAGGCCGCTTATGTTATTGTGGGCCGGCTTAAGAGAAAAGGCATAAGGAATATTCCCTTACAAAGGAAGCAAGACTAGGACTCCACTTGTAATAGAGTAATCCTAATCCTATTAGGACTAGTCATGTAAGCCGCCCCTTCAACTCATATAAGGAAGGGCAGGGCACCCCAAGAGGGACAAGTTTCACAAATTGAGACAGACAAATCAATACCTCTCGAGATAGAGGTAATGAGATAGCACCCTTGTAATCGTGAGCATCACCATGATCAATATCAATGAAGCAGGATGTAGGCTTTTACCTCCACCGTGAGGGGGCAAACCTGGGTAAAACCTCGTGTCTCTCGATTTCGACCAACCCCTTCAAGATACTACATAGATGCGTTGGCCTCACGACTAAGTCCTGACACAAAGGCCATCTGCCGTGCCAAATCCACGACACTGAGCGAGGTGATCGAGAACCCTGGCGTAATTTTTTTCCAACTTTGGTGACTGAGAGTCTTGAGCCAAATCTTTGATGGTGGCGACGAGGTGTGTGACGGGCGGGATATAAATTTCCCTATTATCGGGTTTAAGCCCAACCTGATCCTAGACCAAGGACCGACCGTCAGAGAGTCCCATGGCCCGGATCTGGTCTAGTAGATTATTCAATGATGAGAGGTCTGTCGGGTCCAAACTTTCCGAGTATTCAGGGTCGACCTGCAATATGGCCGTTTTGGGGATGCTCGAAGTCGGGCCCAAACGGTATTCGGCCAGAAACAATTCGGATGAACTGACAAGGTTGGGCTCTAGGGTCGGGCCCCGCATGATGTTAGTCCCTGTTAGGCTGGCCGATCCCGAAGTTAAAGCATCGGGGTCAGCAAGCTTTTCGGCGGGAGCTGAAGATATTATCAGAGTAATATCTCCACGGGAATCATCGACGAACTCTAGGCTCCGGAAACCGATCTCCTAATCGGGGGCGAAGCTTCTAACCTAACCGAGGTGGCCTGTTAAGTCGGCGCAGTATGGCACTTCCAAAGGTGAAATTCCAGTGGAACTCTCAATGAAAGCACCAATGTCGGAGTCAAAACCGGCGGATCTCGGGTAGGGGGTCCCGAGCTGTGGATCTTGGATCAATGGGAACAAGGGGCGAAGGACACGATGTTTACCCAAGTTCGGGCCCTCTCTAAGAGGTAAAACCCTTCATCATGCTTGATTATATTTAAGTGTATAGGATGATTACAGAGTCGATCTACCATGAGATCAGATGAACTAAACCCTAGATGAGTAGGATGATGGTTGTTGTTCTAGGCTCTACCGACTAAACCCTCTGGTTTATATAGACACCAAGGGTACTGGGGGTACACATAGTCGGTTACAAGGAAAGAATAAATACGTTGAATCATCCATCTCAACTTGGAGTACACACTAAGGCACCAAAGATCTCCTGCCCGGATACGAAGCCGCCTCATAGTCCGTCCTTCCAACAGTTGTAGTGCGGCCCACCTGTCCGGCCAATGAGAGATAAGTCAGCAGCTCATGGACCCCCTAATCCAGGTCTCCCTCAATGACCCCTTCCATGAACTGGCGATTCAGCTCAAACTATTCTATCCTTCCTGCCATGTATCTAGGCGGTTGTTGAGCGCTGGCACCACGGCCACGGCCAGCGGGTCTAACCATCCTGCTAGAATGCAACATGGGGTAGTTTGGCATTGAGAAATTGTAGAGGCAAAGAATCATTCATGATGCAACATGAGCAAAGAAAAAGCGCAAACAATACATCATAGTAGTCAATCACGACATACTGATCCATGCGCGGAGTTGGATACAAATGGGCAACATGAGTTCGGAAACTCACACAGCTAGACAACTAGGTGGCACATAGGCACGCAGTGGAGGGATACAACAACGAGACATAGCAAAGGCTACATCAACATCAGAGAAAACCACTGGAACGAGGAATCTGCAGGGGACGATGCAGGGTGTCCTTGATAAAAGGATCATGTGGTCCGTGAACACTGTGAAGCAAATCCTGGCACCCAATTCGAAAAAGGGGTAAGGCAAACCTCCGAGTGGATGTGATCACGAGATCCTAATGTTAGAGTTAGCAAAATCATTTAACCCGAGTAGAAGAGAGATCAGAGTCCCAGAGTAAAGATCGAGCAGTAAAAGATCCTAATACCACCCAATTGTGATGTGGGCCTGTAAGCCACACAACAATGTTAGTAAAAGTTTTCCAAAGACTAGAGTCAACTTCGGCCAAGGAGTTGCAAATGGGGTATCCTACAAGCAGTCGGCTCTGATACCAACTTGTGATACCCCGACTTAATCATGCACTAATCATACACGCAAATGTGCATGATCAAGATCAGAGACTCACGGGAAGATATCACAACACAACTATAGACACAAATTAAAGTCATACACGCTTTGTATTACAAGCCACGTGCCTCGAGGGCTTGAATACATAATCTCGAATACAAACGAGTCAGCGGAAGCAACAATATCTGAGTACAGACATAAAGTAAACAAGTCTGCCTTAAGAAGGCTAGCACAAACGATAGCAACGATCGAAAAGGCAAGGCCTCCTGCCTGGGAGCCTCCTAACTACTCCTGGTCGTCGGCGGCCTCCACGTAGTAGTAGGCACCCTCGGGGTAGTAGTAGTCGTCGGTGGTGGCATCTGGCTCCTAGGACCCGTTATCTAATCGCAGCAATCGGGTATAGGGGAAAAGAAGTAGCAAAGCAAGCATGAGTACTCATCCAAAGTACTTGCAATACTTACATCAAAACTATCCTAAGTATGCATCGATATCAAAGGAATGGGGCTATATCTTTTGGACTGAACTGTAGAATGCCAGAAGAGAAGGGAAAGCCTAGCCTATCGAAGACTAGCATCTTGATGCATCTTGCGGCATTAGAAGAGTGCAGATTAGCATATTATAAAATATTAGTATGTTATAACAACGCCCAGACGTCCTTTCTCGATACCCTGCGATAAAGCAATCCCGGAGCCACATATCTGTTTCATATCTCCAGTCTCCAGTTCTAGTTGTATCGATCGGGATACAACTCTAAGCGTCTGTTACCGTGGATACGGCTATTTAAATATATATACTTCCCTGTAGGGGTGCACAAACTTACCCAACACGCTTGATTAACTCCGGTCGGGCACACCATTAGGTCATATCTGGCCACGGCTGATCGATACACCGTAGTCCTACTGATGAAGACCGAACCTTGTGGCGAGATTCGATCCGTTGTTGCGGCCCGACCTTTCACGACACTCCAACTTCAGCAGCAGTAGCCTCTCACCCGCGCACGTGATGTACACGGAAAAGAGGGTTTGAACCTTGCGGCTCCGCGTGAGAAAACCAATCTCGACGGTGGTACTCACACGCAAAAATAATTTCTACAAAGAAATCGCAACATAGAGATTTTCTAAAAATCCCTCTAAAACTTGATAGGGGTGTCCACCCTTGAAAACACATCGTGTCCAGTTTATAAAATAACCTCTTTTACATGGCGCACGTACATGACCTTATATAGTGGCCGACCCATCTAACTTAACCAGCAAGCTCAACAAGTCTATCTCTAATACAATCTTGACCTTCTACTAATTTAAATTGCATCTACCTTTTATAACTCAACCAGTACCAAATATAACTAAACCGACTCAAAATAAACTTCAGATAAAAAGGTATCTATCTAGACTTGTGTGCCATCTTCAAGAGCTTCCTGTGCTGCGGGTGGGCCCCATCCATGTCCTTTAATGAGAAGAAATCACGTATCAGGCTCCAAGAGTTGCCACGTTGAGAAACTTTCCTTTTACATGGAAGTGGCAAGAATAGAAATAAATCTCTCTCCTTTATATTGTTGGCTGAATTGAATATATCACAGCTCGCATGCTCCCTTTCATCAGCGTACAATCCCATCTCTTTCCAAGTATTAATACACGCTGGTTTTTCCTTGCCAAAACGAGCCTGGTTAATTTTGCATGCATATTTCCTACCTTGATCATCTATGTAATTATTTTTATCTTTATCTTTATCTTTATCTTTATCTTTATCTTTACCTACTAATAAAGCACGGAGTGCTTTCATCGGGTTCACCGTCACAATACACTTCTTTACGTAAATTTACGCTTTTACTTTGAATTTAAAACGTATATGCGAGGTGGTACTAATAAAAACGTCACACGCTAGGCTCGCTCGCCCTATTGATCCTTTTATTACGGGCCTTCTCTTACATTGATCATTTTATTATGCCTTCTCTTATGGGCCGTCCAGTATTGAAAAGAAAAATTCCTGAAAGCGCACGCATACCCGGATATCTCCTCCTCCTTCCTCTCAACACGCACGAACTCCTATTGACCAGCGTTGGCCGCCGCCGATCTGGACTCTCCGGCTCCCGTGCTCCCCTCCCCCCCCCCCCCCCCCCCCCCCCCCCCCCCCCCCCCCCCCCCCCCATCTCGCGCTGCTAAGGAAGGAAGGGCATGGCCCTGCGAGCAGCCACGACGAGGCTCGCGTCCTCCAGCCGCCGCCTCTGCCACGGCCACCTCCCAATGTTCGAGTTGCTGCTCCCGTGTCGTGATTGGAGACCGTGTCCTTCTCCAACTGCAATCAATGGATTTCCCTACCCGGATTTGAGTCGCCTGGTATAAGAAGGAAGGGTCCTCGGCCGGAATCTCCATCAGGTTGCGTCCTTGGACCAGAAGCTCCATCAAATCAATCCCATCGAAATTGCAATTTTCGTCGAAACATCCAATGTCGCCGCCGAGTTCGCTGGAGGAAGAAAACCTCCCTGCGCTCGTCAAGACGCCCTCGCCCTCGCCTACGTCATCTCCACATCGTACTTGCTTTCCCTGGCTCTGCTTGACCTCCTCCTCCTTGCTCACGTTGCCGCCGTGGCGCGCCGCTTCGGCCTTCCATCCATGTCTGCCGCCACGCGCCTTCTACGAGGTATGCTGCGTCGTTGCTAACCGTTGGAGAAGCTGCCCACTCCATGTGTAGTTACGTCAAGGCAACGGCCCTGTTGCACAACGACGTCGGGGAGCACGACCCAAAGCACAAGCTCGACGACCTTAGGGAGCAAAGGAGTGGGTACGCGGCGTCCAGAACGAGCACCCTGTCCACGGCGTCTTGTATGTCGGCCTTGGTCGCCGTTGTCAATGGCGAAGAGCACGGGCTATGCGCAGAGGTAATGCTCGAGCTCCATTTAAAGCCTCATGGCGTTTCGCTGCTTCTCCGTGAGCGGCAAGTACTTGTTCATGCCGAGGGCACAAGGACCCATCATGACCCCTCGAGGGCAGGGCCTGCGATTGCAGCCATGAGCCCATGACAGAGGATGAGTTTACCTCCTACCTGCCACGTGTGCAGACCTGAAGGCATGTGGAGGATAGAGCAGCGGGTAGCGGCGCCGCTCCTGGAGTCCTGGTTGCCGTGCAGTGCAGGAAGAAGAAGATCGAGTCAAGAAGAAGAGCGGCAGCGGGTCGCAATTTCTGTTCTATGCACGACGGATGTTCAATTTCTTCTCTGCCCGAGATGCCATCGGGAATGCCCAGATATGGCCAAGGTGCCGCCGGAGGCCGCGCCCACCTTGCACATATGCCCGGCGTCGCCACCGTTTTGGTCTGTCCTGTCAGCGTCGCCATTTATTTTCTTGGCTGAGATGTTGCTGACGCCGCCCAGTTTTGATCGGGAAGTCGTCGCCGGCGCGTTGGACAGATGCAGCTACCGAGTTAAGGATGATGTTTCTTTCCTTGAAGCTATATCTTCGTTGGTGTTCAGAAACCAGTGAACTACCAAGCGTGAAAAAAATCCCACAGCAACAGCGCTAACAAGATACTACATTGTTCAGAAACCAGTGTACCATTGATCCTACTACAATATGTACTGCCTGTTTAGATCGGTTAAGGGCCAATTTCAATCAAGCATATACTGTAACAGTTAACTGCAGCAGTAAATAATCATCTTCAGTTGGTGTTTAGAAAGTCAGAGTTTTCATTTGTTTTGCAAGATAAAATTAATACATTTTTTTGCACTTTCAGTTTAAAATTAATTAAGACATTCACCTCATAATCATGCCAAAAATATGGGTGTGAAACTAATTCCAAAATGAGTACATGCATCGTTTGGCTAGGAAGACTTCACATAGTGTGCCACCTCCTGAAAGTTGTTTAACAAAAAGGTTCTCGGTGGCCATGAACCGATGGCAATGCCCCTGATGGCCATCGATAAAATCATCTTTTCAACTGTCTCTTGATAGACAGTTAATGGTCAACTAAATAGCCGTGAAATTTTTGAGAGAGGGGAATTTTGAGTGGCATATATGGTTGAAATCTGAGTAGTAATACTCGACAAACAATAACAAACAAAATGTTCATGCTTTAAAAAATGTTTGCAAATAGTATAAAATGTTTATGAATTCAAAAAACATTCTTGATTTTAGAAAATGTCCAAAAAGTTTGTAAATGTGTTCATAAATTTGAAAAATGTTCACGATTTCACATATGTGCATGAGTTCAAAAAATGTTCATGATTTCATTTTTTTCATGATTTCAGGAAAAAATTGAGAGTGATAGTCTATCTCGGTGATGCAGCAAAATATGGTCATGCCATTAGAGATTATGGTTATTTTTTCTCCCGTTGCAACGCACGGGCCCTTTTACTAGTTCTTATTGAATACATATACATCCACGGACTTTTCTTCCTTTAAACAATTGACTTGAAGCTATATTTTGTGAATGTCGAGAACACTAGCTTTAGACATGGTTGTATCACCAGCAACAACCATCGTATCTAAATTACTCATGGTCGTATCATCCTCTTCTCCTTGAAGCAAAACCGTCCTCTGTTTTGGGTGATCTTCTTCAGCAATATTCCCATCTACAAACTGTATGGCGACCACAGAAATTTCAGTAGCTTCGACCATGTTCTTTTTTGCATCTTCCACTTCTCTTATCCTTTTCTGATGGTCTTTCCTCCAAGCAATAAAACACTCCTCACCCATGGGCACGAGGCTGCACAACTTTCCCTACTTGACGGTATATGTATGTGTGGAAAAATCATACACAACATTGTGTTTTTTGTACCATGGCACGCCCAACAACAAGTGACATGAAATTATCGGTGCCGGAATCACATCGCACAAAACCTCACAAAAGTAATTACCCAACAAAAATAGTACCTTGATTTGGTGCATAACAGTGAGCTCGTCATGACCCCAACGAAACAAATATGGTTGTGGATGTGGTGTCATTGGTAGATTCAACTTCTCCACCATCTCGATGCTTGCTGCGTTCATCAAACTCATGTGGTCGATTGTCATGGCGCATGATCTCTCTTGTACCACAACACGGGTATGAAAAATCCCAACCCATCGACCTTCCTCCTTTAATTGAAATCCATAACTTAGCTTCCATGATAATACAATCATCTCTTGCATAGTGCCGTGAACAACCTGGCTCTGATACCACCTGATGAAGACTGAACCTTCTGGCGAGATTCGATCCGTTGTTGTGACCCGACCTTTCACGACACTCCAACTTCAGCAACAGTAGCCTCTCACCCGCGCACGCGATGTACACGGAAAAGAGGGTTTGAACCTTCCGGCTCAGCACGAGAAAACCAATCTCAACGCGCGCAAAAACAATTTCTACAAAGAAATCGCAACACTAAGGTTTTCTAAAGATCCCTTTAAAATTTGATACAGGTGTCTACCCTTGAAAACACATCGTGTCTATTTTGTAAAATAACCACTTTTACATGGCGCACGTACATGACCTTATATAATGGTCGACCCATCTAACTTAGCCGGCAAGCTCAACAAGTCTATCTCTAATACAATCTTAACCTTCTACTAATTTAAATTGCATCTGCCTTTTATAACTCAACCAGTACGAAATATAACTAAACCGACTCAAAATAAACTTCAGATAAAAAGGTATCTATCTGGACTTGTGTGCCATCTTCAAAAGCTTCCTGTGCTGCGGGTGGGCCCCATCCCGTGTCCTTTAATGACAAGAAATCACGTATCAGGCTCCAAGAGTTGCCATGTTGAGAAACTTTCCTTTTACATGGAAGTGGCAAGAATAGAAATAAATCTCTCTCCTTTATATTGTTGGCTGAATTGAATATATCACAGCTCGCATGCTCCCTTTCATCAGCGTACAATCCCATCTCTTTCCAAGTATTAATACACGCTAATTTTTCCTTGCCAAAACGAGCCTGGTTAATTTTGCACGCATATTTCCTGCCTTCATTGTCCATGTAATTATTCTCATTGAATACATATACATCCAGAGACTTTTCTTCCTTTAAACAATTGACTTGCAACTGTATTTTGTGATCGTCGAGAACACTAGCTTTACACATGGCCGTATCACCAGCAGCAACCATCGTATCTAAATTACTCATGGTCGTATCACCTACCTAGGCTGAACAGAGAGGACAACAGCCGTTCTACACCCTAAGCGCGCAGGGGTCTTGGGCCCATCTACCTTTGCACTCCTGCACATTGCGTGGACGGCCCGGATCAGTCCTGGCTACCTCCTTATATAAGGCAGGTGCTTACGTGGAGCACCTGGGTGCGTGCCGCTCAATTGCTGACGTCCGAAGAGCTTTCGGAGAAACGTACGACGCAGAGTGCCCATACTTATTCCTGCAGGGTGGTCAGTGCGAAAAGGTGAGAGGTCTACTCGGGTCACATATCCAAACCATTAGTGTCTTGGGAGCGCACGGTAACGATCAATGATCCACGATATGTGGTCCCGTCGCCCCTTCTCACAGACTTACGGCAAGGGCTAAGAATGTCCGGTCGTGCCGCGTAGAAATTTTGTCGGTACCCTCTAGGTCAACCCAACTCCACATCACTCGCGGGTACACTCACAGTCAACCCAACTTCACATTTCTCTCGCGGGTACCCCTTGGGGCCGACTCGACTTCAGCATGGTTTTGTGGTAAAGTCAAAGTAATCGTGTGTCCAACAGCAAGGGGAAAACCTTAGGAATCACCCTTGATGGATCCCACTCGATGTAACCGTCAAGGTGAACTTGGAGAAATCACCCTCGAAGGGTTCACACTTGAGGTGTTGCACGATAGAGTCGTCACGGGAGTGGTGAAGGAGGAATAATCACCTTCCGTAGACCACGACCGATTAGCTACACTACAGAGATCTCATCAAAAGTGCTATACGAGGTATCACCCTCGGCACTTGATAGTAACTCTGCAGAGTCGTACAACTAAGGGGGTGTGATGTGATGTTTCGGGCTTAGGACATCGATCACGTTGATCAAGTCACCGAAGATAAAGCGGGGAAAATAGGGACAAGGTGAGGGGTCACTGATGGATCACTACCCAACCTATACTAAGCAGTTTAGGGTAAGCGGGTAGGGTAACAACTGCAAGTTACAAAAGCAGGCTATGCATCTGAATAGGAGAAATCAAATACAGTAGAAAAATTTAATGCAAGCATGAGGGAGAAGAGGTTGTGTGATATAGGAAAGATCAAGGGGGGTTTGCTTGCCTGGAAGCTCTGCTGAAAAGGTCTGGTCGTCAGGGGTGTAGTCGACGTCAGGAGCAGTGGCAGTCTCGGTGTCTACAGGAGAGAAGAGAGGGAAGAAATAATAAATATAAAGCAAACAGATGCCTCACTATGCAACACATGGCATTATGCAGTGCTAGGGGTGGCCTAACGTGGTACTACACGATACAGAAGAAGAGGGAAAACATCTGGGAATGTTTCCCGGAGTTTGACACTTTTCGGACAGATGAATCTTGGGAAAGGATCCATGTTCATCATGCTAGACGCATGTGACAGATGAACGGATTGCATATTCAGATTTGTTGCATTTTTCTGAGCAACTTTCATATATAAATTATTTTCATCCGAGTTATAGATTATTTTATATTATTTTTTAAAGTTATAAACATTTTCTTAATTTATTTTAATTACTAAATTCAAATTATCCAAAATAATAAATGCTAAGTGCATCCAGAGTTGTACCCAGTCAGCACACACAGGTGGCTGACTGGTGGGCCCTATTGACTGGGTCAACAGAGGCTGTCTTGTGGGGCCAGAGGATCCGCCCAGTCGGCCTTGACCGCTGACTAGTCAAACATACAGGTGGGGTCCAGATGTCATACACAGGGTAATCAGTGTTAATTTTAACAAGGATTAATTAGAGAGGTTGAACCTACATGTCAGGGATCCATTAGTTTAGTTAAATAGGTTTTAAATAAACCTGAGGTTAATGGGGGGAGGGGGTAGAGGCTAAACTCACGGGGCCCATGGGTCAGTGGCGTGGGGCTAATGTTAACAGTCATGTTTGCTACTAGTAGTACCCCAAAAAGATCATCTTTTCTAAAAATAACTGCTTCAAACCAATGTCAGATCGTGAGTTTGAGGTTATAAGAGCAACTCTAGCAAACCCTACAAAAAGTGTTGATCCGTAAAATAACCGCCAAAATGCAGGTCGGCAGGGAAAATCCCGTTTGAACAGACCCCGCAAAGGCGGCCGACCCGCAAAATTTTTCGAGAAGCGTGGCAAAATCTCGGCCTCAATCCGCGAATACGCAGGTTTCCCCCTTGCCGCTGCGATGCCCTGCATATAAGCAGAAGCGGTTAGTGGGAGGGGGGCATTTCAGCCCGCGCTTTCCCCACCAACCACCTCCCCTCTCCCCCTCGCCCCGCCGCCGGGCCGCCGCCCAAGATTCCGGCAAAAGCAGCCGGCGGGAGCATGCCGAAAGGCCGTCACACGCACGAGGCCTCTCCCCTCTCCCCCCTCCTGCGTCGGCGGGCCGAAAAGTTGCGGATCTGCGGCCCTTCATCGCGGGCCGCCGGTGGCTGCGCCAAGTGATGGAATGGTCGGGGAGCATCTCCCGCGGCCCTGGCAAGGTCGCATCGCCGCATGCAGGTACGGGTTCGTCCTCCCGCCGCCACCGACGATTTGCGGGTATGAATTTGTCCGGCCGTCCACCAGGCTCGGCGCTCGCGCGGCGGCTCTATGGCTCGCCGATGCCGCTCGTACAATGCGACGAATGTACGCGGACAGTGCTGCGGCTAACTTCGGGCACGCCGAAGCACCCCGGATGGGTGTTATTCAAATGCGAAAACGATGGGGTACGTGTTGTTTTCGTTCGGCTCATTTTTGATAGCTCATTCTTGGGTTCAATTGCGGTAGCTCATGTCGAACATCATCATGTGTGTAGGAAGATGGATGTTCATTTTGATTTTGGGAAGGCGAATACATTGATTTATTGATAGGAAGAAACTTAATAGACGTTGACGCACTTCTTAAAAAAATCGAAGGTAATGATACGGCTGCATGTGCAACTAAAGAGCAAGCAACGTCTTCTTTCGAACCAAAGATGAGGAAAGAACAATGTAAAATCAAGAATCCACAGATCAACAACGAATGCATGGAGAAAATATTATTCCAACTAATGAGAGCAGTTATGGAAGTTGAAAATCTTTTAAAATGCATACTTGTGGTTCTTGTTTTCTTTGGTCTTGCTATTCTAGCAAAGATTTGAAGATGTCTTATGTATCCAATGTTGTTGAAAAAGCAAAGAAATACATTATGTTGAATCAAATTAAGTTGCAAATTTAGGTTTTTCGAGTCGAGAGGAGCTGCGCCAGATCAGACCCCGCAAAGCCGACACGTAAAAAGGCATATTCCGCGAATATCTTTTTTATGGATCCGTTATGCGGGGTCTGCATTCGCGGATGTCTGCGCTAGCCCGCAAAGCGGTTTTTCCGCGAACTGCAAACACATTTTACGGACCAACCGGATGCGAATCTGCTAAAAATGCTCTAAGGTGAGAACCCTGTAAAGTCGGGTCCCTAACTACTGACGGCTGTGAGCATGCCCAATATTTCAACTTGGCAATGCCATACATCCAGGCCACGGATAAAAGCCTTTTTTCCTGCTATATTTTTCCAAAAAGGAGGTTATCGTTCGGCTTCTGTATCAGAATGATGCATGTGGTCATTTTATTAAAAAGCAAACAGTTTAACAAACAAAGTCTTAAAAAGTAAAAGAGCTCTCAAAAAGCAAAAAGAAAAAAATAGGATAGTCACGACCGACGGAATAAAGATAGATAGAAAACTAAGTATCTATTTTATTACATGACCGTCATTCGATTGAAGATAACTTATGCTACCATTTCCTAACAAATAGATTCAGTACTCATACGTTCTCTAACATCCGTCAAAGTGAATAGCGACCACATATACTCAGCGTGTACACGGGCCGAAGTGAACAACCGGAGACCGGCAGGCAGCATCAGCATCTATCGGACGTATCCACGGGAGGGGAAGGAGATACGTACCGGCCGGCGTCGGCGAGCGGCAGGCCTCGTGTCCAGGGCGCGAACTGGCTCTCCAACCGAACCACGGCCACACTCACGCCGCCACCTCGGTCTCCACGGCGACAGCGCGCGCGACACCAAACCTACATGCACGCGCGCCTTCCTCGATCCGGCCGGCGAACCATCACGGTCCTGCACGCGTACGTGCGTGCGTCTCCACCGACTCCCGCCGTCCGGTTCTCTCTTTTTTAACCGCGGCACCGCTGTACGGACCTAGGCGAGGCGACACGGCCGCGTGCGCCGTGCCGCGCCGTCCTCGGGTGAAAGAACGGCGGTGGGGGAGGTACGTGTCCCCATGGGCGATCGACATGCATGCCTCCGCCCTCAAACCGCGTCCCGGAGACGAGAAGCTTTAGTCCGAGCGGCGAATCGCCGGGCTAGCTCTAGGTGCAAGGCGCTTGCCAACGGAAAATGTGTGTGCTACGCCGCGCCATGAACCATGGTGGCCTTTTTCACTATGTAGCCCGAACATTGCTATACACACGACTCCATGTGCACGATTTATGGACGACACTGTTAATCAAGCCGTTGGTGCTAGTTTCGAACTTCAGTACATCGGCAGATTTTGCATCGTCCCTGAATCGGCCACGCATCTGTCATTCTCAAAGTAGTTTCGATGTAGCACGGCACCCTTTTTCGGCACTACTACTAATCGCCTAACTGGTACTTACTCCTTCCTAAAAAAACTTGTCCCAAATTTGTCTCTCAAATAAATGTATCTAGCATTATCTAACATCAGAAGTTAGATACATTCATTTGAGGGACAAACTTTTTCGGACGGAGAAAGTACTTGAGAGACTAATAATAACTCCAAGATGAAGAAAATCTATTTTTTCAATTAGATGCACACAATATTAGACTCTTAGTTGCTTCCTCAATCTATGGGTTGTGATGGATTGTGAGTGTTCCTCTCTTCAGATCCGATGACTGTTGTTGGCGGCTCATACTGGCACGATTGCGGGATGTAGCCAAAAGACTCGTGTGAGTTTTAACTGCTCTCACTCTTCCTAGTTCATCTTCAACAGTAAGATGCAATCTATGCACGATGGCTTAAGGCATAGGGTATAGTTGTGCAACGGTGCGGTGGAACTTTTGACCCATCGCATTTAGCTGCTAGGATTGAGTAAAGTGACAGCGACAACATTTGATTGCCTTTGATTTGATGATGCTTCTCGAGTACCCAGTCTGGAGCTCCGCGATGAAAACCCTAGGCATGAACCGAGTTTGTTTTGCCTGGCAATGGGAATGTTTTTGGGTGAAAATCTTGAATCTTCCCTTTGATAGTTGGATCTGGTGATGACAATGCTTGAGCGTTGCTTCATTCATGATGTTATTGTTGTTGAAGAACCTTTTTGAATCATACTTGGTGTCAAAAAATTATTAGTGCGGATATGATCATTGATACACCTTATTGATCGTTGTTTTTGTTGCTTCTCATTTTTGTTCACGCTTAGACATAACTTTGATCTAATATATGATTTTGTGATTTGCCAATGTGTTTATATGTATATGCTTTGATGTTGGTTGCGTGTATTTTAGCTATTTAGAGGCCAGATATACACTCATTGTATTTGTATTCCTTAATTGCTTCACTTTAAGTTAATAAAATTTGCTCCCGCAAAAAGAAAGTTAATAAAATTCATTCAATGTGGAACAAAAAGATGTGAGGGCACTTCGCCTGGAAGGTGTAAGAACATCTTCAGCCGCGTACATCAAATTTAGCCCCTCAAACATCCGCAGACAGCGATCGGTTACCCTTAAAATTTTGTTTCCATAGCCATGTTTCCCACTTTTTCCCCTGTATATCCAGTTTCATGCATGTGATTGATGGAGATGTAGAAAGAAAGACGAGAAAGAATAAACAAAGAGAACAAATGATCCGTGATGGGTCAAATGCTATGTGTGAAGGAAATATGCCCTAGAGGCAATAATAAAGTTATTATTTATTCCTTTATATCATGATAAATGTTTATTATTCATGCTAGAATTCTATTAACCGGAAACATAATACATGTGTGAATACATAGACAAACAGAGTGTCACTAGTATGCCTCTACTTGACTAGCTCGTTGATCAAAGATGGTTATGTTTCCTAGCCATTGACATGGGTTGTCATTTGATTAACGGGATCACATCATTACGATAATGATGTGATTGACTTGACCCATTCCGTTAGCTTAGCACTTGATCGTTTAGTTTGTTGCTATTGCTTTCTTCATAACTTATACATGTTCCTATGACTATGAGATTATGCAACTCCCGTTTACCGGAGGAACACTTTGTGTGCTACCAAACGTCACAACGTAACTAGGTGATTATAAAGGTGCTCTACAGGTGTCTCCAAAGGTACTTTTTGGGTTGGCGTATTTCGAGATTAGGATTTGTCACTCCGATTGTCGGAGAGGTATCTCTGGGCCCTCTCGGTAATGCACATCACTTAAGCCTTGCAAGCATTGCAACTAATGAGTTAGTTGCGGGATGATGTATTACGGAACGAGTAAAGAGACTTGCCGGTAACGAGATTGAACTAGGTATTGAGATACCGACGATCGAATCTCGGGCAAGTAACATACCGATGACAAAGGGAACAACGTATGTTGTTATGCAGTCTGACCGATAAAGATCTTCGTAAAATATGTGGGAGCCAATATGAGCATCTAGGTTCCGCTATTGGTTATTGACCGGAGACGTGTCTCGATCATGTCTACATAGTTCTCAAACCCGTAGGGTCCGCACGCTTAACGTTTCGATGACGGTTATATTATGAGTTTATGAGTTTTGATGTACCGAAAGTTGTTCGGAGTCCCGAATGTGATCACGGACATGACGAGGAGTCTCGAAATGGTCGAGACATGAAGATTGATATATTGGACGACTATATTCGGATATCGGAATGGTTCCGGGGGTTATCGGATATATACCGGAGTACCGGGGGTTACCAGAACCCCCGGGGGTTATTGGGCCTCATGGGCCCAAAGTGGTGGGAGAGGAGAGGCAGCAGGAGGTGGCGCGCGGCCCCCTTGCCCCAATCCGAATTTGGAAAGGGAAGGGGGCGCGGCCCCCCTTCTCCTTCCTTCTCTCCACCTCCTCCTTCCCCCTTCTCCTAGTTGGAATAGGAAAGGGGGCAAAACCTACTTGGAGTAGGATTGCCCCCCCTTGGGCGCGCCTCCTCCTCTTGGCCGGCCTCCTCCTCCTCCCCCCCTTTATATACAGAGGAGGGGGGCACCCCATAGACACAACAATTGATCGTTTGATCTTTTAGCCGTGTGCGGTGCCCCCCTCCACCATAGTCCACCTCGATAATACTGTAGCGGTGCTTAGGCGAAGCCCTGCGTCGGTAGAACATCAACATCGTCACTACGCCGTCATGCTGACGAAACTCTCCCTCAACACTCGGCTGGATCGGAGTTCGAGGGATGTCATCGGACTGAACGTGTGCTAAACTCGGAGGTGCCATACATTCGGTACTTAATCGGTCGGATCGTGAAGACGTACGACTACATTAACCGCGTTGTGCTAACGTTTCCGCTTTCGGTCTACGAGGGTACGTAGATAACACTCTCCCCTCTCGTTGCTATGCATCACCATGATTTTGCATGTGCGTAGGAAAATTTTAAAATTACTACGTTCCCCAACAATGTGGCGGGCATAGGACCACAAACTGGACATGCCCGGACACTCCTCATATTGCCCCATATATGGGCTGAGTACGAGGAGTGCTGGACAACCGAGCATTTAAGGAGGCTTTGCGGGGTCCGGTTGGTTCAGTTTTCTCTTTCTCTCTCTCTCTCTCTCTCTCTCTCTCATATCCGGTTAATTTGGGGGGTCATTCGGGCTCCCAAAACCACCCTATATGCCCGAACGGACGGTTTAGTCGTTGAGTAATAAACTAACCGACCCAGACAAAAATCTCATACCATCCCTATACGTTCGGGGTGACCGGCACCCTCATATCTAGCCCAAATCTAGGACGGATATGGGAAGGACCGGGCACGTCTGTCACTTCGAATCAGGCACACGCTGGCCCACTCCGACCACACATATATTCGTCCTCATCTACTCTCCGGATGAAACCTTAGCTACTCCACTCTGCCCCCAAGCCTCATTTCAATGATCTCCGGTATGGCAGGTAGTGGATCCGAGTCCTCACTCACCCGATCCATGGACTGAGAGCTCTTCCATGTGGGCCCGAGGAGGAGATGACCATCCACATTACGCTCCGCCACTCCTTGGAGGAGTCCGCTTGACAGTGGTCGGACTCGATCCGACAGGAATCCATAGCGCCCGCCCAAATGACGCTTGAATTTGTTGCAAGGAACGTCGCCGTTGCCTCGCTAGAGGCGGCGCGGTCCGTCTGGCGTCCCAACGTCGTGGCGGGGGCGCAACCCCTTCATTGATGCGTCGGGTCGAAGGGAAGGTAAACACTCGCACTTATGGCTCGTCCGATGGGGAGAGGCTAATATGGCGCGGCGTGCCCGTCGTGCGAGGCAGAGGGCGCGGGGGGGCCCTTGCGGCAGACGCCGACAAGGCGGAGTCGCACGCCATGACGCCGCTACGGGTGACCAACAACCCCTAGCGCTGCAATTGCGTCATGCTGGACGTGTCGGGCTCCCACCACGAAAATTTAAAATGTGATCGGTCACTGTCAGTAGACACACCTGTGCGTGTCCGCCGACATGTGAGAGGCCGGATTTGGTGTATCCGGATGCTCTAATACTCGTTGTGTGCACTGTAGGCTGTACCTGATCGCCGGCGTACCTAGCAGCATGCGGTTCTACGTACAAAGAGGGGATCATCCGCACAAAGAAAAGCCAACAACCACCATGTGCCGTACTGCTGCGCGTCTGAAAAGGCAACGTTCCCGAAGCAGCAGCCGGGGCGCGCGTCAAAGGCTCAAAGCTTCCCAGGCAAGGAAAAACCGGTGGTCAAAAGCCTAATCACCCTTCTGATGGCGCTGGACTCTTGTTCCCACGGAGCAGTGCCCCAGGCGATCCATGTGATCCTCGCTTTCGATCCATGAACCCCTTTTGGTTTGCTCTTGGACTCTTGGTAGTACTTACAGCAAGTTGCAAAGCTGGACCAGTGTGAATCGTGCTGCTGCTCGCGCTTCTCCCGGTGGTTTCGCGGTAAATGCAGTAAAAAGTACTAGCAGCAGCGTTCACTGCGTGTTTTCCTCCTCCTCGTGATCGAGTTGCCTAGTGCTGATATGGGAGATCTCTCAGCCTGAAACTCTTGAAAAGTAAAAATGGCATTTATACTTTTCTCTTCTATTCAGCAGATGGGAGGTTTAATAGTGTGTAGAATGGTGGTGCGTTGCACTTCCTTGCTCTGTCGCAAAGGGGCTGGAAGTGAGCGACCAGAAAAACAAGGCTAAAATTAATCATGCAGTGTAACAAACGTTGTTGTTGAGCTGAGCTTCGTAAAGAAAGAGGTGATATACGTAGTCGTATATTGATACTGATAGGGTGTAGAGGAGGGCTATCAAGACCTTTAATTTAAGTGTCTCGTGAGCAGTTGAGCATCTGAACTGTTGTCCCAACTCCCAAATATATGGCCGCTTCTTGTATCTGATAGGCTGTTAGCACAGCACGCGCGCTCATACTGTTCAAACTTTAAGCAGAATGCCATCTGATGCGACATCCCTGATCCCCTCAGAAGATTCAAAATACTATCCGCACGAATGGATATATATGGACCATATTATCATCACCGCAATGCAACAGTCGCTGATAGCAATCTTTAGGATTTGCTTATATGTCATCTTTGGGGCAGAACCAATATTCTGAACGTTCGTCAAACAGTGCATTTGCCTGCATGTCGTCTTCTGAGAGGTGCTAGTTACAAACTGCCGATCCATAGAGCGTTGGCGAATGTGATCCATCGTGAGGAAAGCGCGCACATGAAAACTGCACCAATCGAACGGCCATAGAGACAATCAATCAATATAGCAAACATATGCTGCTCAGTGGGCTCGTCTGGTTCCATTACGATTGAGATGTTACAGTAGTGCATGATCACTCCTCACTTACAGGGGAAATAACCAGGACTTCACCAAACGAATCCACATTACTACAGTACCTTCTTACAAAAGTGTAACTGAAAGACGAACACTGCTAGTGCTACCATAATAACTGCGTAAGTATATATCCTAAATTAATCAAGCTAGCAGTAATAACATTTGGTCAGGGGGCAAAATTTGCGTGCACAGATGGATCTGCACGCCGGACGCATACATACACATACTACTACCGAAGAAGTAAGAAGGTGGATTAGGAGAGCTGAGAGCTTCTTCTCGATCGCTAGCTGACTCCAGAGCTTCCCCTGCTATCACATTTCAGCAGATGGTCGCTGCCGAAGGAGCCAGAGCCCGACCGGAGATGAGAGACTCTCTTGTAGCTAGCTAGCTAGCTGAATCAGTTGTGCTTGGGCGTGCGGCGCTTGACGCGGGTGTAGTCCATGGTCATGTAGGACCTCATCTGCATCCTCTCCTCCGCCCACTGCTCCCCGTGCGTCCTTCTGTCGTGCAGCCTGATAGCACCTTCACCATCCACAAGAACAAAACAAGTTTCAGAGCACACTCATCACCAAGCAAATCGCAAACATCAACACTTCAGAATCCAGCAAAATAAAGTATGACAGATGACTTACCAACTCCCACCGCCTGGTGAACCGACGAACCGACGACCAACATCAACACCAGAGCAACAAGCCTCACAATCCCACCTAGCAACCTCATGCCTTCTCCACACCCGTTGCGCGCTCTGCTCCTCTCAACTGATTCTCACCTCAATCCAGCTAACCTGCTGCACCTGAGTGTCTATGTATGTTCGGTGCATATATATAGCCGGTCAAGGGCATTGGAGCGAAGACAGCTCGCAAGTCAAAGGACAGGAGATTTACACGGCTCTGAATTTTAATACCTGCGTCCGTCCTGTCCCCCTCCCTCCTCCTCCTCATCCTTGCCTTGGTCTTCGCATGGCATCCCACGGGAAGAATCTATAGTTCCTGGAGCTCCCGGCCTTGTTTAACCTCCCCTCCCTGCCTTTCTTTCTGGGGCCGTGAGCTGATGATCAGCTAGTTTAATGGCGCCTCACGTGAGCTCCACTCGGCCGCGCCACATGGGATTTGTTTAACCAGCTCGGTCACGCGAATACCGAAGCCGCGATTAACTAGTGATTAGTACTACTAAGTACTAACTACATGGAGTAGTGGAGTGGTGGGTGTGGTTTTGAATGAAACCATGAAAGGTGTTGCTAAGCATGGGTTTTGTTTAGTTAGCACTATTTGAACTTGATTCTTCAGTAGCTTCATGGCCTCTGGGCCTGGCTAGCTAGGTAGCCTGAATATCATCTGCTCAAGATTCCCATGCTGATTTGCCAAGCCTCACTGGGATTTGAAATTGCATTTGTTGTGCATGCCATTGGTTGATTGCTGTGCTAACGCTAGCTTAGCCTCATGGGATTGGGTGTCCTCAGGGCAGTTTTTAAGCCGAAAAAGAGGCGGTGGCTACTGCCTACTGAATGCTGACGCCGCTTTAAGTACCCTGATAGTTCGTGAAAGTGGCCACCTAGAGCTAGTAGCTAGATTGACAGTGATGGTTAGGAAGGATGGATCATGCCTTGATCGAGGGCAAACATTTTTTGGGGATTTGGTTTCCTTGGCCTTTCTTTACCTTGTCGTCAAGATCGGCATGGCACTCATGAACGCGGGCATCATTGGGTAGCTACTCTCTGTAGCTTCGTGTATTGTAGCTGGATTAGCCGTGCTCGCCTTGTCTTTAGCTGAAACCGGGGTAGAGTTGTTGCTGCCTATGGACACTTTGGTGCCCTCCTACTTTGCAAAAGCGAGTGAAATGGGTTTGTGATGGGGATTGTCTGAGTGGATATGGCATGATACTGTCGCCATTTGCTGTATCAGAATCTCGAGATCATCTACTAGTACTGTGATACGGAGTACTAATTATCATTACCATGCCCATCATGGGTATCCATAGCCCTGTTTACAGAACATCCCCAGATTTCCAGGGTACAACAGTTACTATAGTGAAGTTTTCAAATGAAAAACTTTGCGGTAAAACCATGACATTTAGTGACGGCAGCAGATTTTGAGTTACTGTACCATAACATAATTTTGACTGTTCAATACATGATTATTAATGTTGAGACCTGATTATTAATATTGTGAATATAGCACGACAGTGGCTCGAATGTACTCCCCCGTTTCTAAATACATGTCTTTTTAAAGATTTTAACAGAAATTACATACAGATGTATATAGACATATTTTAGAGCATAGATTCACTCATTTTGCTCTGTATATGGTCCCTTAGGAATCTCCAAAAAGACTTATATTTAGGATCGGAGGGAGTACATTAGTGAGTTGGTTGGAGGTTGAAATGCAGAACAATGCTATTGGTAGAATAACTGTGACTGGGTTCTGTGTATTAGTTCTAAATGCATTTCCAGAAGGTTCAAATTTCAAAAAAGGCTGAAAGAAGGGAATGCGTTAAGCAATATATTTACCTGGCAAAGAATTAATCAGTTACGCCCAATCTTATTTTGAGCTCAGTGAACTCTGTCACAATGTGCCATGCAAAAGAATTCAATTGCATGGAATAATCTGTTGCTACATTGTTTGGACTAATATACATTCAAAGTTTTGGTTCAGCGCCAAATTTCCAGATTTTGTTGCAACGCTCTGCAGAAGTACAATCTGAAGCGAACCTAAACTGTCCCGACAGGCTTGTACTTCATGGAGCCCATCTCAAGGGAAACTAACCTGTCCCACAGGCTTGAACTTCGTAGAGCTCATCTGAAAGGACACAAAAATCTCTCAACAGCTTGCACTTCATGGAGCCCTATCAAACGGGCGTGTGTCGTTGTAGCATATATTCCACACAGCCTCAATTGCATCTTTTGCAGCTGTCTCTGAACAGTAAGGGTTGTTCTTGACAGATTCCAGCGAACGTCTTTTAACACATTCCTTCAGAAATGCAGATAAGGTCACAGCAGACATAAACATTCAATTGGAAAATTTAAAATAAAAATAGGAAAAGTACGCTCATTAGCTAACAAGTCGAGAACCACATGGAAACTGTAGAAAATACCAATAATGGTTATCTATATTTAATTATTCAAAGTCTGTAACTTGCTAATAGAAGTTCGATTGAACTGAATAGGCTGTACACAAAGATGATGGATGTATGGAACTTGGAAGCTGCAGAGACACTAGAGAACGCAGGATTCGCATAGCAAAGAGAGAATCAATGTCATTATGTGGTATGAGCTCAATAACAAAAAGACAGCAAAAGGCAGTTTTGCTTTCTGTAAAAAAAACTTACTGGCTCATGCCCCCTTATCTTCAGGAAGCCTTTCATCAGTTCACGTTTGTAATGGCAATTGCCACTAAGATGATTAGCTCGAATCTAAGAATGAACAATACAGTGTAAGCCAATTAATTACCAATAGCTCACAACAAAACATAAGTTTATGTGGCACAGTAACATGCCAATAAATTCCATTTATATGACAAGTACTTCGATACCTCAGAGCAAGCATGGTGAGCGCAGTTCGTCCAGTCCATGTTCTTGCCAACACAGTCATCATAAGCATGTATTAACTCATGAGTTATGGTCTGAGTTATCTGATCGGGATATTCCATGTGATTACAGCAAACTTCTATCTGGACATAAATAACTGGAAATTATTATAGCAGTTCTCTCGTCAGTAGTTCACTTGAAAAAGAATCCACAAGGAAAGATGTAAGGCCAATCGAAGAATTTTGAGGAAAATAATATACTCCCTCCGATCCATATTAATTGTTGCTGATTTAGTACGACAACTAATACAAAGAAAAAAAATACCATTGAGGGAAAACAACAAGACTGCTATAATGGTTAGCCGACAACTTGGTCCATACAATCTTAGTTAAGGGATAACCATACAATACATAATGGGAAAATATACCACACGAACATTTGTTGTGGCTTATAGCGTGGTGCACGGCGGAGAAGGAATGGTGAAGTAGGACGAAGAAGCGAGGGGGGAGGGGCTGCCCAGCGTTAACCTCAACGGCAACGAGGTGGCTGATATCGGGGCATGGTGGCTCCCTCGACTTGCACCGCTGGAGGTGGCAGGGACAGACGGTGGACAGCAGTGCCGGCTGGCATTAGAAAAATGGAGGAGAGAGAAGTGGGAGAGGGCAAGGGTGAAGGGAAGAGTAGCACATGTTAAGCTTCATGCACTAGTGATGGAAAGGGCTAGGCAATCCACATAAACATTTCAACAGCACTGTCCTGCATGAGGCCAGAAACGGACCAAGTAGGCATGAGGCATGAAGACTAAGGGAGACATGTTTAAGGTGATAGCATGAACGCTGCCAATATAACTGAAGTTTCATTGATCCAATACACTACAACATACACATAAAGCATGCAATTTTAAGTAGGCAAAGAACTTATAGCAAATAAATCTAGAAACATAGCATCCGGTCAACCTGTACTGATAACATCAATACGGGAACCAGCTCGGTCTACCTTTGTCGAAATATTGCTGGCAGAGATGCAAACGTAAACTTTAAATAAAATTTTAAGACAAAACTCCAACAAACTACATAAAGCAGATCAACCTATCTTTTACCTATAGTACTAAGAGCATCTCCAACAGTTAGTGTATAATAGGGCGCTCAAAAGCCTCTGAGTGTCCTGAGCATTGGGTGCTCTCAAATACTCTAGACGAACACTTCAACCACTGCCTTTGCAAATTTCATGACACACAAGATTGAAGTGCTCTCTCCTATTACCAAGTGATCATCAATGAAATCTGCCGGAACACCATATGTCATCATGCATAATGATATAGTCACCTTGTGGATAGTGCTATGTCCAAGATCTCCGCCGCAATTACTCTACAACAACAACAACAACAACAACAACAAAGCCTTGAGTCCCAAACAAGTTGGGGTAGGCTAGAGGTGAAACCCATAAGATCTCGCAACCAACTCATGGCTCTGGCACATGGATAGCAAGCTTCCACGCACCCCTGTCCATAGTTAGCTCTTTGGTGATACTCCAATCCTTCAGGTCTCTCTTAACGGACTCCTCCCATGTCAAATTCGGTCTACCCCGCCCTCTCTTGACATTCTCCGCACGCTTTAGCCGTCCGCTATGCACTGGAGCTTCTGGAGGCCTGCGCTGAATATGCCC
This sequence comes from Triticum urartu, assembly GCF_003073215.2. Taxonomy (NCBI): domain Eukaryota; kingdom Viridiplantae; phylum Streptophyta; class Magnoliopsida; order Poales; family Poaceae; genus Triticum; species Triticum urartu. The sequence goes on from NC_053023.1 coordinate 560,498,675, forward strand.
AAACCATCTCAGACGATGTTGGACAAGCTTCTCCTCAATTGGTGCTACCCCAACTCTATCTCGTATATCATCATTCCGGACTCGATCCTTCCTCGTGTGGCCACACATCCATCTCAACATATGCATCTCCGCCACACCTAACTGTTGAACATGTCGCCTTTTAGTCGGCCAACACTCCGCGCCATACTCTCAAAAAAAAAAAAGATCTCCGCCGCAATTCCTCCTCGAATCACCATGCTTCGGCCTCTTGTTCTTATGCATGTACATCATCCTGATCAAAGCAATGTCCTCGTCTTCATTCATATCATATTCTACGGAGGAGAAACATCCCAAGGAGAGGACTCGAACGAACTCATTTACAACACAATACTTCCCATTACAGTCTACTCCTGTATCACGACAAAAAAACAATTTTTTTTACCTTTGAGGCTTTTGGTCTAACACCTAGTGCGCAAGGAGGAGAAATCCAGCCGGCTGCTTGTTAGGGCCGAGGTTGTCGCCGCGCCGGCTAGGAATGGCCAAGGGTTGGTCTTCTCGAGCCTCTGTCGCTGCCGCACCATCCGAAAGCCAAAAGGTCCAAGCGGTCAAGTGGCGGTCGAGGCAGCCGCTAATCAATCTCAACGGTGAGCAGTGGTGCTGCAGTGACCATTAAGGGCAGCGAAGGGGTGGCAAATGGCCAGAATCAGCGCAATCCGAGGCGGCGGCGGATCCCGAATCGACAACAGTGGCAGGGCTGTTGCGGCCATCCGGAACGGTGGGATTGGGCGGCGGAGTTACGGCTGAGCCCAGCGAGGACGGCGGGCTCGCAGCTGTGCGGCTGTGGCGTGGAATGGCGAGATCCCGCCGGCGGCGGTTGTGTGGGAGAGGTGGGTGCGGCGGCGGGAACTTTAAGCGTGACAGTTGGCCTGCACGCAGCTGCTGACGTACTTTGCGGCAGCCGGATGGAGTGCTGCAAATATGCAGCACTTGGTGCCAAAATATGGAGCTGCCCAAAAAAATTGCAGCACCATTTGCAGATACATCATCTGCTGCAGCACTGTTTTTGGGTCCAAATGGCCTAAAAAGCAGTTTTTTGGGCACTTGCCCTATTGTGCATCATCTGTTGGAGATACTAACACCTGAGAAAAATTCACAATTTTGGTTGTTCTTCCAAGTGAATGCTCTCAAGATTCAGTCAGGACAATTATCTCTTCAACCAAACCTTGACAACCAAACAATATCCTAGTTAATCCTTTGCTAAAACATGTATCCAAACAACAAAAGCGCTGTAATTTACAAAATCAGAGACCATAGTACGCCAGTTTGCACGAATTGTTATGACTTGTCAACAACCGCAGACATTTTCTATCTCCAGACATAGCGGCAATGCAAATTATTAGATTGCCGACATGAACCCTTGTAAGAGTGAGTGCCAACCATAAAGCAACGATAGTAAGGGGAGGAGGGAATGAAAGAACAGCGTACCCCCTCGCGGCTTGCGTAGCCCCCGGCAGAGGCGCAGGTGGCCGCCCGGATCAGCATCGGCCACACGGTGCACCCGGCTTTCTCCATCCGCTCCCTCAGGAACCGCACCGTCGGATCTACCCACCAAAATCGACAAGGCGAGTCAGGGGATGGAGTTCACAGACACGTCGAGAGGAAGGAAGAAGCGGCGGTGGGTGAGTAGGGGCGTAAGCAAGCGCGTACCTTTGAGAGCCGAGCGGACGCCGGCGACGCACTCCTCGTGCGGCATGATATGCCGGGGTACGGGCGGGTCAGAGGCGGAAGGTGCCTCCCCTCTGGTAGTTTTCTGCGGGACGCTGCCGCCGTCACCCGCGGCGGCCGCCATTGTTTTCTACCTCTGCCGGCGGCTGCGTCGTGGGCTCCCGAGGCCGAGAAGACAGAGGGGGTTTAGGTCTTCAGAAAGTTCGGATCTCTAGCGATTTTTTTTTTGAGGGAAACGATCTCTAGCGACTGATCCCTTCGGGAAGTGCAAAACTGGATGGGCCGGAAGGTAATTGGGCTAAGCAAGAAAGCTAATGCTGGGCTGCGCGATGTAGGGAGGCGTTGGCCCTCCTTGCTAGCGATTTATCTCTCCATCACTAAAAAAATGAGACTGTCTCAAAAAAAACTAAAAAAAGAGCCGCTATTTGTAGGTCGCCTGATTTTTCTAGGTGCAAGTCAATTTTTTTTGGCCGTGGACTGCTAGCATACTTTGCTTTGAGCTCGTCTGGCATATAGGTTGTGTTCGTTTAGTTTCACATTCACAGAACCTATTTTATCGGTATATTGACCTAAATTTGAAAGTTAAGCTTAAATGTTATAATTTTCTAATCACCTTCCTCATTTTCGTCGACCTCTCGATCCTTTCGGATACTCTGCGTCATTGTGGCAGTTCGAGACAAAGCTCATGAGGCATGCCGACATCTACACATGTATCCAAAGGGTCTTGTTGCAATTTTCTGTTTTGTTTGTGGCATATGTTGTAAAGTGAACTGTACTCTGTTGAGCCTTCTTTTTCGAATGTTAGCTGGAGACCTGCCAGATCCATTGATTAGAAAAGGAGTATTACAAGTAACAACCTGGTACGAGGAACGCACTGCATAATGCAAGTGCCAAAAAAGAAGAAGAAAAAGGTTGATCGGTTTATTCAGGAATACTGAGTGAAAACTTAAACATCACCTAGCTTGACTAGGCCAAAAACAGCACAATAATATGACACGCCAAAAGGCAAACAGCCCACTACACACCCATGTCGGGCACTTAAGCACCTTCAATGCTGCCAGAGTGCACACCGAAAATGTTGTATCAATCCAGGCTGGACAAGCATATCCATGAAACCCAATGACATCCAAGAAGAAAGCTATGTCCGATGGAGCAAATATACGACAATCTGATCCCACGAGGTGGCCACGTAACCCACCTGGCGCTGCTTGCATGTGGAGGGTACTCCTGATGCCTCCACGGAAGATGTCACGCTAGCCACAACCGACCACCTCCGCGAGCCCCAAATCCAACTACAAGACGATGCCCAGAAACACAACGCCTCGCAAAGCCAATAGCGACATCATCATCCGACCTAGGAGACCAGATCTAGGGATTCTCCATAGCATACTACTCCCTCCGTTCCGAATTATTTGTCGCAGGTATGGATATATCTAGATGTATTTTAGTTCTAGATACATCAATTTCTACGACGAGCAATTTGAAACGGAGGAAGTAGAAAAGTTAAAGAAAGAACTGCAACATCAATGCCTCCAGCAAGGAAACAGTGCCTGTATCATCGTCGACTATTTTGGTCGCCAACAGCCTCACCTGCCCAAACCCATGACCCAGCGAGCCCATCCTACCTTCCACCTTCACAACGCGGAAGCAGCACATCACTCTCGCCCTTGCGCAGCCCAAAGATGGCATGCAACAAGGACCCCGACAACGCACCATTGCACGCAGTAGCTCAGGCCCGATCGCTGACGCACTAAACCGACACGTCCTCTTCTCACCAGGTCTGAGCAACCCAAGGCGTTGCCCAGGCATCTAGGCACCAATTCCAGGCTGCCTGAACACCCAACGAGCCAACACAACGCCTCCCTGCACATCCATGCCGCACCACCACACGCCCTCGCATGCCCACACAGGGCACACAAGCCAACCGACGCCACATTGTCAGCATCCCTGTAGTTCTAAATGCATTTCCAAAGGGCTGAAATTTCAAAAGGGAAGAAAAAAAGGGAATATCTTAAGTAATATTTAGCTGGTATAAAGAATTAATCATTCACAGCCACTCTTATTTATAGCTCAGTCAGCTGTCACTATATGCCATGTAAAACAATTGCATTACATGGAATAATCTGTTAGATTGTCTGGACTAATGTCATGGCATTCAAAGTTTTGCTCCAGCACCAAATTTCCAGATTTTGTTGCAACGCTTTGCTAAGTACTTCATGGAGCCCGTCTGAAGAGAGACTAGACTGTCCCACAGGATACACTTGATAGAACCCGGCTGGAAGTTAACAAAACTGCCCTGGCAGCTTTCACTTCATAGAGCCTTATCAAACGGGCGTGGGTCGTTGTAGCACATATCCCACACCTTCTCAACTGCAGCTTCTGCAGCCTTTTCTGAACAGTGCGGGTTGTTCTTGACAGAAAGCAGCGCACGTCTTTTGACACATTCCTTCAGAAATGCAGAAAACGTCACAGCAGGCATAAACATTCGATTGGCAAAATAAAAATGAAAATAGGAAAATCACGCTCATTAGCTAACAAGTCAAGAACCACAGGGAAGCTGTAAACAATTTCAATAGTCACCAATAGTGATTCACTATATTTAACTATTCAAAGTTTGTAGCTTGCTAACAGAGAACCAATGCCATATGTGGTGTGAGCTCAATAACAGGACTACAAAAAGGCTGTTTTGCTTTTGCTAAAAAAAATACTTACTGGCTCATGCCCCTTTATCTTCAGGAAGCCTTTCATCAGTTCACGTTTGTAATGGCAATTGCCACTAAGATGATTAGCTCGAATCTAAGAATAAATAACACAATGTAAGCCAATTACAATAGCTCACAACAGAACATAAGTTTCAGTGGCACAGTAACATGCCAATAACTTCCATTTATATGACAAGTATTTCACTACCTCAGAGCAAGCCTGGTGAGCGCAGTTTTTCCAGTCGATGTTCTTGACAACACAGTCATCATAAGCATGTACTAACTCATGAATTATGACCTGATTTATCTCATCTTGCCTTCGCATGTGATTACAGCAAACTTGTACCTGAACATAAATAACTGGAAAATATTAGAGCAGCTCTCTCATTGATAGTTCACTTGAAATAGAATCCACAAGGAAAAAGGCCAATCAAAGAATTTTGAGAAACTAATGTAAGGTCAGGCAATTGCACTGAGAGCATCTCCAACAGCAGCCCTATAATAGAGCAGAAAAAAAGTGGTTGGAATAAAATTTGGGGCACCAAAAAGTTGTTTTTAGAGCACCAGAAAATGTTCATCTCCAACAGCTGCCCTCAAATTGGTGCCCTAAGATACATCAGGTCGGTCTTTTTGTGGGTGTCCTATTTTAGGGCAGCTGTTGGAGCAGCTTTTTTGGCACACAGTGATGTAAAACAGCTGCTTTTTTATCGTCCTGCATGGCCCCCCACTGCCCTAAAATTTTGTGGCAGCCACGGCTGCTGTATATTTGCAGCACTTGGTGTTGTATTTTAGGGCTGCCCAAAATTTTTTGGAGAAAATTTTACAAATAGGGCAGCAGCAAATCCTGTCAACATGTACCGATAACAAGAAAACAGGAACCAGCTCGGCCTACCGTTGCCGTAAATGTTGCTGACTGAGGTGCAAACGTGAATTTTACATACATTTCAAAGAAAAATTCCATTCATGTACATAAAACAGATGAACCTATCTTTTGAACACTTCAGTTCAAATATTTAACACCCAGGTAGAATTCACAACTTTGGTTGTCCTACCAAGTGAATGCTTTCAAGATTCATACAAGACAATTATCTCCTCACCCATATCTTGACAACCCAATATTATCCTAGTTAATCTTTTGCTAAAACATGTCCCCAAACAACAAAAGCACTATAATTTAGAAAAGTATACAGTAGTACACTCTGGTTTGCATGGAATTGTTATGAATTGTGACAACCGCAGACACTTCATGACTCCAAACATAGCGGCGACGCAAATTATTAGATTGCGATTGTAAGAAACTGGTAACCAAAAGAAAGAAGAGTAGACTACCACTTGCCCATAATTGCTCTCTCAACACCTGTTGCCTCCTCACCACCTACCCCTATCCACCCCGCCTAGCTCACCGTGCTTCTCCCCACTCCAATGAAATCCACCATACGTCCTCTCAGGCGTTCTCTCGCCTACCTTGACATACCCTCTCGCCTCGCTGAGTCGGTCTCGGGGTTGCGCTTGGTGTGTCTCCTGCGAGATATGGTGATTTGAACCTGGGCTCGCCAAGTGATCCCCAGGGAGTATTTGTGGATCCGCATGGAAGGGGGAGGCAACTGAAGGGTCAGGAGCTCTTAGCACTGATGGACGCGGTAGCTTGCGCAGATCGAGCGGCGGAGAAGATCAGGCTCAAGCTGGCTTCACGGATTCTGGACAGGACTACAGTGGAGTCTGGAGTGAAGTCGCTTGTTCCAACAGGGCAAAGCACTGGCACCGGAGCAGCTTCTGACGTGGGCTACGGCAGAGGCCATGTTGACATTCAGAGTTCAGCAAGCACGAGGGAGGTTGTTCAGGTTAGATTATGCGTCTTGGATTTGCCACCATGTTCTCTCCTCTACCTCGGCATACCCTAACACCTCGTTCAAGATTGGGCCTCGGGGTTGTGCTTGGCGTGTCTCCTGATTTAAATCCTGGGCTCCCTAAGTGGTCCCGAGGGAGAATCTATGGATCCGCATGGGAGGGGTGGCAACTGACGGGTCAGGAGCTCTTAGCGCTGATGGATGCGGTAGCTCGCGCAGATCGAGCATTGGAGAAGATCAGGCTCAAGCTGGCTCTGTGGATTCTGGACAGGATTACAGTGGAGCGAGGTCGCTTGTTCCAACAAGGCAAAGCATTGACAGCGGAGCAGATTCTAGCGCGGGCTGCAGAATAGGCCACCTCAACATTCAAAGTTCAGCAAGCACGATGGAGGTTGTTCAGATTAGATTAGGCGTCGTGGATTTGCCGTCGGGGACGATGGAGGGTGCATTTGGGTTCTAAGTCAATTCCTACAGAGGATAGTGCTGCAATCTCCAGGTGCTCGACATATTGCTGGTCATGTTGGGATCATGTTTGCGGATTCGCCATTGTTGGTCCTTGATGACTCAGTCGGTTTCCAATTCAAGGGTTGCTGGCGCGGACGAGGAGAACGCTACCGTGAGGGTTTCTAGGGTTGGGGTGCGTTGGATCCGGCTGTCAGCGTCTGCGGTGGGGTTAGACCATTTTGGACAGTTGTGGGAGCCTTTTTCCCCAATCACTCCTTCACCCCTGCCAAAACCGAGAGAAGTCACAGGTGGCGGTGTGGATCCAGCAAGATTTGTTTGTTGCATTGTGATCGAGGATTGCTTTCCTTTTGGGATCTGGGACAAGGAATTCGGTGAGAATGCGAGTTCAGCTGCTCGTGATCATCTGGGACAAGGAATTCGGTGATAAGGTGAGTTTCAGCTGCTTGCGAACATCTTGGGTTGGGAGCGCCTTGATTTCCAGCTTCTGCTGCTTAGGGTTAGGATAGCTAAGGGGAACAGAGGTAGAGGAGGAAGGGAGAGGGGGGCACGCGTGTACAGCAGCCGCCTCCTCCTTCGCAGTTTGATTACCTGATGGTTCTTATCCTCAGTACCCACCTCCTGTGTCTCCGCAAGGCAATCAGTGGGTACCTCTTGGTCAGCCTCAACATCAGCAACAGCAGAGCTAGGAAGGGCAGCCCAAGGATGCTCATAAGGAGAACCCCGAAAAACCACCCCAGATGGCTGCAGGAAACCCCAATGGTGCTGGTACTGGCAGAGAGGTTGGAGAGGAGTTTACTGAGTATGCTCAGGTGATGTGTTTCAATTGTGATAACCCAAAACATCACAAAACCCATGTGTAAGAGACCTAAAATCTGTTTCATATGCAAATCAAGTGCACACCAGGTGGATAGCTAAGCTAGGTTTTAGCACATAGAAGTGCAGGAGATGGGTAACCTTGCAATTGGGTCTTTCAAGAATTGTGGAGTTGCATATACTGAGTCTGGTGAGATTTCTAAGGATGAACTTGCCAAAGAGTTCTCTGTAATATATAAAACCAATTGGCCTTGGCAGATTAGAGAGCTTGATCAGTGGTCCTTCTTAGTTAAGTTCACTCCTCATATTCAAGTTGAACAGGTGGCTGGCTATCCCTGTTTGGGGCTGTCAAAGGAAGACATGACTGTCAGAGTTGCAGTTTGGAAGGAAGAATTAGAAAATTTTGAGGAATTAACTGAAACTTGGATCCAGCTTAGAGGTTTATTATTGCCTAAAGAGAGAAGTGCATATTTCAACCCCGAACTCTTGCCCTAGTCTAATTTACAACCCCGAACTTCAATACCATCTAAATTACAACCCCCAACTCTCAAAACCGGTCAGAATTCAAACCTTCTCTCCCCGTTGACCGGTTTTGACCTAGTTGACCGGGTTTTGACCCCTTGACTAGCCAACAGTAAATTTAAAAAAATAAAAATATACAAATCACAAATAATTTATTTTTTTCACAAGGTGAACAGTAAATTTTAAAAAGTAAAAAAATTCAAAAAATAATTTTGATTTTTTCACCGTCTGAACAGTAAATTCAAAAAACAAAAAAGTTAAAAAAAGAATATTTTTTTCATGGAAGATGTATCAATGTGTGAGGTCCGTGCCAATTTTCATCGTGTTCGGACATCTGAGTAGCTCTCAGCCAAAAAAACAAAATCAGCCCGAACAGTGCACGACAGTTAACTGTTTCACAGACTCCACATTTGTCTTTTTTCTGAGAACTACTCAAATGTCCAAACAAGCTAAAAAATTGTAACTTAAAAAAATACTATTCACCATGTGAAAAGAAATAAGAAATAGATTTTTTTTTTAATTTACTGTTCACCTAGTCAATGGGTCAAAACCGGTCAACTTGGTCAAAACCGGTCAAGAGGTAGTGAAGGGTTGAATCCTGACCGGTTTTGAGAGTTGGGGGTTGTAATTTAGACGGTATTGAAGTTCGGGGTTGTAAATTAGACTAGGGCAAGAGTTCGGGGTTGAAATATGTACTTCTCTCTTGCCTAAATGGTGTGAATGGTCCATCCTTGATCAAGTAGTGTCTGCTTTTGGTCTGCTGTTGAATGTAGATAGGCAGAAAATGTTCCATAGTTTATTTGAAGTGGTCATGGTGAAAATTAAATGCAGGGATACTAGTAAGATACCATATGAAAGATTGTTCGAGTTAGAAGGGAAGATGTCTCAGACCAGAATTACTGTGGAATTACCATTAATGGGACAAGTTGAGAAGGTTACCAGTGAAAGTGGATCTGATGATGGTAATGATGGCAACCAACAGTCCAAAGAAGGTGATATGGAAACTGACAAAGGAAATGCTGGGTCTGATAGAATGTCAAATGAGAGTAATGCTAATTCTAGGAGTAGCAACAAGAGTGGAGGTAGCTTCACTGGTGGTGGTTCTCAGAGAGGTGGAGGTGCGAAGGATAACATCCAAGGAAGTTGCTGAGGATGACACACCAATTTACAAGAGGGGTGACTTGCTTTCGAACAAGGTTGCTCTGGGGACAACAAGTCGGTTAGCGTTGTGGCATCTGATGATGGGGTCGCTATGCCTGCTGAACATCCTGTTAAGGAGATTAGTAGGTTCCTTCTTACTGAAATGGAGCAAGCCAGTGATGAGGAAGAACAAAATATTCAGTTTACGGTATCCAATGGTGCAGCACAAGAGGAAGGTGGCACAGGATCTAATGCAGATGAGGGTGTTCAAGCAGAGCAACAATATAGCTTGAACATTGACTTACCTGATGATATTATGCCTGTTTTTGAGAGCCTGGAGGTTGGTGACAGGGACCAGACACTGGAAGACAAGCAAGAAGATCAGGATGGGAAGAAACAAAAGAAATAGAAGCTCTGGGGGCCTATTCAACCTGCCAGGAAAAGTGTTGAGTAACTGGCAGCCAGCATGTGATGGAAAAGGCCAAGCTGCTCAAAATGCAACAGAATCTGGCAATTCCAAACAAAAAAATCAAAGGTATAATTAGCTCAAATCCTTTAATAGTTTTACCAGTTGATGATATCCTTGAAAGATTTAGTAACATTTGTATACAGATCAAAGGAAACTTAGGAACTGCGGTAGATGATCATGTAGTTTGCGATAATGGATTTGTTGTCTTACAGGCCAGCTGTTGGCTGGTTCTGCTAGTGTTGATTCAGAGTACGTGGAGAATGGACTCATGTTGGGAGACATGGGCAGGGCAAGCACCCTCAGAAAATAGTTTTAAAATGAATTTATCTTTTGGAGTGCTAGAGGGGTGTCTGCAACTGGTAGAAAGAAACGCATAGATGATACAACAATCCCGCATAATCCTGCATGTGTGGGATTCCAGGAGACTAAAAAGGAAAGTTTCTCTAAGTCCTTAAAAACCTTTTAGGTAATAGGACCATTGATGCTGGTGGCATCCTGGTGGGAATAGATTTAGATGTTTTAAATATTGTTAGCTGGAAAATTTCACAATTTCTTGTTAGTGTAGTCCTTCGTGATAAGAGCACTAATATTATTTCTAGAATAACTACTGTGTATGGCTCTGCCTATGAGGAAGGCAAGCAAGAGTTCATCTCTGAGTTGCGTAAGCTCTTTTTAAATTGGGATGGCCCTGCTATTGTTCAATTTCATTAGGAAACAGGAAGACAAAAGGAATAGTATAGTTGATTTTAAACGGGTAGATAAATTTAACAGTTGGTAGATTTTCGGTCCTGATAGAAATTGGTATGTCTAGTAGAAATTATACTTGGGTTAATAATCAAGAGGATTTGATCATGTCAAAAGCAGATAGGGTTTTCTGCTCTACTGAGTTTGATAACCTCTGTCCTTTAGCTAGTGCTACTGTCTTACCTAGAGTTGGAAGTGACCACACTCCGATTGTGTTGTGTGGGATTCTGGAACTGGGCAAAACCTTAGAAAATCTAGCTTTAAATTTGAAAAATGGTGGCAGACTAGACCTGACTTTAAGGATTTAGTTACCAATAGCTCTAATGTAGTGAATGTTTGGCAGCATAAACTCAGATATTTCAGGAAGTTGGCTATGGTTGGAGTGCTAACATAGAGGCTTTCCTTAGGAAGCACAAAAAACAGTTGATGGAGCAATATGATAAGCTGGATATTGGTGCTGAGAATCATTCAGTCTCGGATGGAGAGAGGAATAGTTGTAGATTATTATAAAGATCTTTTTAGAGCAGAACCTAGACCTGAGATTTCTCTCGGAAATGATTTTTTAATGTAGACGAACAAGTCTCTAGTACAGAGAATGTCTTGTTAGAAGCTATTTCTAATGAGGAAGAAATTACATAGGCAGTTTTTGGTTCATATGTTGATGGTGCACCTGCCCTGATGGCCTTCCTTGTGTTTTCGTTCAATCCTTTTGGGATATAGTTAAGCAGGATTTGATTAATATGTTTAAGGCTTACTATGATCACTTTATTCCCCAGAGAAAGCAATGCTAGAACTATGAAGAAATTTAGACCGTTTGTTTACTTAATTGTTGTTTCAAGATCTTTACTGAGGTCTTTGTTAGAGTTGTATATATTTCCCACGTAATATCCCCATTGTATAAAGGGTTCCCAACATATTTACCAAACATGTACATGTAAATATATTGACCCATGGCCACCTGGAAATACAAGTTGCATATGTCCCAACATGGTATTGGAGCCCTTGGTTATTTCTTTCACACACACAACTGTCCCCGATTCAATCTCGTGCTGTCATCATCCTCTCTGGCCGGCTCTTACTCTTGATCCAATTCACGTCGCCTTTGTTGACTTCTCAAGGACACCTGTCTTCAGATCGCGTCTGGGAGATCCTCACGATCGTTGCTGCCATCTCCCTCCTCAAGCTAGTGCGCCTCCTCCAAATCAAAGCCCGATGCACCTCCAGATCGACAACCGCGGCCCTCCTCCTAGCCCGCCGCCACCACGCCCTCCTGCCCTGCCACCACCAATAGCGAACATCCGGTTGCCGACCGTCCGGTGACCTCCCGCCAGTCAACTTCTCAATCGCGCGCTCGGACTCTGTTTCCTTTTGATTCAAGGTTGTCTATTCGGTTGACTTGACCGATTACCAAAAAAAACAGGTGCAATGTCTTCGTCGTCGGGCTATGTCGCCATCCCTCGCTCGGTGATTTTTCATGGTACTAACTACACACAGTTTGTTGCCTTTATGGGCATTCATGTGTGGCATTTGTCTCGAGGGCGTTCTTTCCGGCGAGGTCGCATGTCCGCCGCGCCAGGTTTCTCCTATGGCTCCTACCCCGTTGACGCCACCAGATCTTGTTGCGGATGCTTCTTAGGCTAATAAGGATGCAGCTAAGGTTGTTGATGATGTTGTCGTTCATGCTTATGAGGAGGCTCTTCCCACTTACCGTGATGCCATGTCTGCTTACACTTAGTGATTTGATGACAATGCTCATGCCGCAGCTATTCTCGCTTCTACTGTTCTACCTCAGTTTGTCTCTGAGTTTATGGGCCTCATTATCATCTTCGAGATGTGGACCCATCTTCACTAGTGCATGTCTACGGTCCGCCAAGAGCAGGCTCTTCAACAGGGTGACTCCACGGTTGATGATTTCTATGCAAAGAGTTCTGCTACCTAGCCCCAGCTAGACTCTTCGCATTGCTGGTTGTGGTACTTGCCAGCGTTGCCAAGTTGTGCGGTCAGACTTAAGAGTTTCAGCACGTATACGAGTTCTTGTCTCGGCTCCCTAATGAGTTTGAGCCGCGGTGTGCATCCCTATTTGCTTGTGGTCGTGTTTCCGTTTTGGAGGCGCTTTATGAGAATTGTGTTAAGGAGACTTGTCTGCATGTCGCTGATTCACTTGAGGTTCCCTTTGTGCTCTCCTGCAACGCCGCCTGCTGCACCCGCTCTAGTGCTCCGCCGCTCATGTTCACTACTTGTGGTGAGGGTCGCTCGTACTCATTGTAGTTACTGCAACAAGGATGGTCACCCCGAGTCTGATTGCTTCAAGAAGAAGCAACACATGCGCAATAAGGAGCACACATCTTCTAGGACTCATGCTTCTACTTTGACACCCTTAGTTGTCTCCTTGACTGAGTAAGATATTGTGAGATTTAAGCATCTGCTTGCTGCTTCAGGTTCTTTTTTGACGAGTGCTGCATGTTCTGCGACTGATGCTTCTAGCACTAAGCGACCACCGTCTACATAGTCAAGTACATCCCCGTGGGTTCTGGATTCTAGAGCTTCCTTTCATATGTCTTCTGATTCTTCAACCTTGTCCTCTCTTAGATCTCACAATTTTCCTATTCATGTTCTCACAGCTAATGGTACACCTCTTTCTGTTGCTAGTCGAGGTACTCTTACCGCTTCTTTTTCTCTTCCTGGTGTTGCTCATGTTCCTCTTACCATGAACCTTTTTCTGCTGGTCAGCTTACTAGTTATCATGTAATTCTTGACATTGATTCTTGTTCGGTTCAGGACCGTCGCACACTTTTGGTTGGGGCTAGCCCTCGCCTTCATTACTCTCAGGGTCTTTGGAAGTTAGACTGGCTTCATGTTCCTTCTGCTGCCACAACTACCACCAGTCCCTTTGCTTCTGTCGCTTCAGCTATTGGCTCCTTCCAACAGTGGCATCATCGACTTGGTCCTCTTTGTGGCTCTTGTCTGTTATCTTTAATTCATTGAGGTCTTCTGGGATCTGTCTCAAGATATGTCTCTTTGGAGTGTCATGGTTGTAGGCTTGGCAAACAGATTCAGTAACCTTATCATACTAGTGAGTCAGTGTCTCAATGTCCTTCTGATTTAGTTCATTCCGATGTATGGGGTTCAACTCCCTTTGCTTTACAAGGGGCATCAAGATATGTTATATCAATAGATGATTTCTATATTTTATGTCTTCTCGCGGTGAGGTTATGTCTATATATAAGCATTTTGCTGCAGTTCTCTACGCCTATCCATGCGTTTTGTGCTAACCCTTGCTGGAGAGTGTATCTTCAAGACAGTGTGCGTTGTCTTGTTGAGCAGGGTACTCTTGCTCAGTTTTCTTGTCCTGGTGCTCATGCTCGAAATGGTGTGGCTGAGGCTAAGCATCACCATCTTCTTGAGACGACTCATGCGTTGATGATCTTGCCTCTTCCGCCTCACGTTTGGGTTGAGGTTGTTTCCAGTTCTACCTATCTCATTAATATCCAGCCATCCGCTGCTCTGCAAGGTGGCATTCCTTTCGAGTGTCTTCTTTATCGTTCTCCTGATTATTCGGTACTTCGTTTGTTTGGTTGTGTTTGCTATATTCCTCTTGCCCCCCGAGAATGCACCAAACTGACCGTTCAGTCTATTGAATGCGTCTTCTTGGGATACAATGATGAGCATAAGGGCTATCGTTGTTGGGACCCTATCAGTCGTTGAATGCATATTTCTCGGGATGTGACTTTTGAGGAGTCCCGTCCCTTCTACTCACGTCCATCTTCCCCCACCTTTTCAATGGTGGACACCTCTTTCCTCACTTTTCCCGACACACCTATCACTCTTGTTGAGCCCTTGTGTACGCATCCCACTACTCCTGCTTCTCACACTATTGCAGATCCGACGACACCATCTCCTATGGTTTCCTCACCTCACTTATCACATATTCACAGGATTATGGACCGCCATCCTTGGTGGCATCCCCGTCTCCATCACTTGAATCTATCACGATGGTTCCTCCTCGTATTTGTCCCTCTTTTTGTCACTATTATACTCATCGTACACGTGTTGTTGATGAGTTGAGTTTATTGATGAGCCATCTACTTCTCATGTTCCATCTTCCTCGTCTTAGCCTACCTATGGCTTACATCATCGCCCGCTTTCACCTGTCGATTGCTATGGTTTTTAAGTGCTAGCGCTGCTGTTCTTGAGCCGACTTCTTATCGTGATGTTGTTCATCACAAATGGCAGCTTATCATGCAGAGATTGCTACTCTTGAGCGCACATGCACGTGGGATCTTGTTTCTCTTCCTCCCCGGGTTCATCCCATCACTTGTAAGTGGGTCTACCAGGTTAAGTGATGAGGAACAATAGATGAGAGAAAAAGAAGAAAAACACATGCCAGATCTGTTTGGCTACTTCTAGAGTTCTAGATGCTTCCACTCCAGTGTAGTATTTCTTTTTTGTTCTTTTCTACCCTACCCACTGTCTTCTAGAGTCTTCTAGTTGTGAGTAGCTGTGAGTAGAATGGTGGAACTTAAATAATGTTTTCTAGAGTATTCTAGCTATAAGTAGAAGTATGTGAAGGCTTCCCAAAGCCCTATAAATAGAGGTCCTCACCTCTACGTTGTACCCAGACTATGCACCCACTACCTATAATAGAACTGGTTGTTCTTATCTAAGATCTTGGAGTAGATCTTGTGCCCTAGGAGTTCTGGATTGAACTCTTGCTGCCCTATCGGCCTACATTCGCCTCTAGAGCGATATCTAACACAGCACGTTGAAGTTGTTCCTTCAACACTTGTGTTGTACACATTATAGCAGCAAGGTGGAGTTGCTCCTCCACAACCTTTGTGCTGCTTCATTAAGACTTGCTTCGCTGATTCTCTTGAGCACTACAAAGTTCGTCTTGTGGCTCGTGGCTTTCAGCAGGGGCATGGTCTTAATTACGATAAGACTTTTGCTCTAGTGACCTATATGACCACTACTCGCACACTTCTTGTTGTGGCTTATGTTCATCATTGGTCTATATCTCAGCTTGATGTTAAGAATACCTTTCTTAATAGTGAGTTGTGAGAGGAGGTTTACATGCAGTCACAACCTGAGTATTCTGTCCCTGATGGCATGCTCTGTTGTCTTCATCGCTCTCTATATGGCCCTAAGCAAGCCCCTCATGCCCGGTTTGACCGTTTCACCTCTGTGGTGATTGTTGTTGGGTTTTTTGGCGAGTGCTCATGATCTTGCAATGTTTGCCCACCTTTCTGCTCATGGCCTGACTCTTCTTTTATATGTTGATGACATGATCAACACTGGTGACTACCCTGTTTACATTGCCTTTGTGAAGGCACATCTTAGTGAGCAGTTTCTTATGTCTGGTCTTGGCCCTCTTCATTGTTTTCTTGGGATTGAGGTTTCTTCTACCTCTGATAGCTTCTTTGTTTCCCAAGATAAGTATATCTAGGATCTTCTTGCCCGTGTTGCTCTTACTGATATGTGCAATGTTAAGACTACCATGGAGCTCAATGTTCACCTATGTGCTTTTGATTGTGACCCCTTGTTTGGTCCGGCGTGTTATCGTCTTGTTGAGAGTCTTGTCTATCTAGTTGTCACTCGTCCAGATATCTCCTATCATGTCCATATTTTGAGTCAGTTTGTTTCTGCTTCCACTTCAGTTCATTATAGTCACCTTCTTCGTGTTCTATGATATCTTCATGGCACGACTTCTCCCCGTCCTTTCTTTCCCCGCTCCAGTTCATTACAGCTTCAGGCCTATTCAAATGCTACGTGGGCTAGTGGTCCCTTTTGTTCACTTTCTACTTACTGTGTTTGGTGGTTCTCTCATTGCCTGGAAAACGAAGAAACATACTACAGTTTCCTATTCGAGTACAGAGGCTGAGTTGCAAGCTATGACTGTTTTGACGGCATAGGTGACTTGGTTACGATGGTTACTTAAGGAGTTTGGTGTTTCTGTTACTACACCTACTCCCCTCTTGTTAAAGGGTACATGTGCTATAAGTATTTTGTGTAACCCTATGAAGCATAAGCTCATCAAACATATTGGTGTTTATGCTCCTTTTGTGAGCGTTGGTGTGCATGATCAAATCATTGCTCTTATTAGCTACAATGCATGGACACGGCAAAAGTTGCCGAATCCCCATGCTGACACGGCGGGACACGAGGACACGCGGGGATACGCGTATCCCGCCGTATTTCCCGAATTATTAAGAATTAAAAGAAAGAAAGAAAAGGGAGGACACGGCTGGGACACGGAAAGGATACGAGGCAACGCTGGATCTGGAGCACCCTCCCGCTGCCGCGCTGCTGCGCCCTCGCCGCCGTGCTGCTACTGTGCCCTCGCCGCTGCGCCCGCGACGCCGCCGCCGCCGCTGCATCCCCCACTGCAGCGCTGGCCGCTGCTGCTGCGGCGGCAAGAGGAGCACGCTAGGAGGAGAGCGGTGGCGAGAGCTGCTGGCCTGCTGCGGGGTAGATGAGAGATCCATCGCTGGGAGGAGAGTGGCGGCTTGGTCAAAGCGTTAGGGCAGAGAGAGATAGGGTTTGAGTTTTTGACGGTGCAAATTAATCTGTAGCATCCGCTTGCTCTTGAAATGGCCCAACTACTAATGGATCATCTTCTTTGTGGCCCAGTTACTGCTGAATGGGGCAATCTCTTTCTCGTTATTTTTTTTGTCTTTAACTCTATATTACATGGCATATTTTTATTTATTTTTATATATACTTGCCGTGTCCCCGATGGGCTGTTTATGGAAAATGTCATATCCCGTGTCCCCGTATGCGTGTCGCCGTGTCCGTGTCCCCATATCCGTGCTTTTTAGCTTATTAGAGTTACAGTTGGCAGATTTCTTTATGAAGGCCCAGACTAGAGCATAGCACAACTTCTATCTCTCCAAACTTAGTGTTGTTGATCCACCCTAAGTTTGAGGGGGGTGTTAGAGTTGTATATATTTGTCATGTAATATCCCCATTGTATAAGGGGTTTCCTGCATATTTACCACACCCGTACATGTATATATATTAGCCCATGGCCACCTGGAAATACAGATTGCATATTTCCTAACAGCTCTGATTATTAGTAGGATGATCTCAGAACACTAGTCTGCTCCCATTAGAGGTAGATACATCTTAAAGAGTGTAGTGACTGCACATGAAATTGTTCATGTGTGTCCAATCTTCTAGTGATAAAGGGCTAGTGTTTATAAGGGTCTGTTTGGATAGTGTCCACACTGAATCGTGCTTGGCTTGGAGCCTCCCTGAACTGTGCCTGGACAGTGTTTGTTGCTGTCCTGCAAAAGTTGTTGCTAGCCTGGCCTGGTTACCTGACATTTTGCTTAGCCTGGAATTTGACCCAGGCAGTCCGCTTAGCCTGGACCAGGCACTCAAAAAAGGATGCCTGGGTAGCTGCCTGGGCACTGTTTCCCTGCCTCGTTGAGCTTATGGGCGTTCAATCTCCATCAATCATGCTAGTAAATTATTTAAATATTTCACCAGGCCAGGCCACCAACAAAACACATGATGTCCAGGCAGCCACACCATGCATAAAAGCAAGGGAGTACCAGGCGGATGGCAGGCAGCCTCTTTTACCAGGCATGAAGCCCAGGCCAACAACCAAACATGCCCTAAAATTGACTATGAGAACGCCTATGACAAGGTTAACTTGGACTTTCGAGGTTTTGGTAGTAAGTGGATTAACTGGATTGACATGATTGCTCAAAATGGTACCATAGGAGGCAAGATTAATGGGGAGAGTGTTCTTTACCACTAGTAGAGGGCTTAGGCAAGGGCACCCTCTTTCTCCCTTGTTTAATCTCGTTCTGGATATTTTTGACGAAATGCTAGTTAAAGGTGGAAAGTAGGGCTCATTAGAGGTCTTTGTCCAAACTTTATTCCTGGGGGTGCTTGTTTAGAATATGCTGATGATACTTTCCTATGAAATATTTAGGATTACCTTTACACTTTGAGCAGTTGAGGAGAGAGGATCTTCAACCTTTAGTGGATTTTATGTTAGCTAGAATAGCTGATGGAAAGGCAAGTTACGTTCTATGTTGGGCAAAGTGACTTCAATTAGGTCTTGTTTATTCAGTATTCCAAATTACATGCTTTCCTTCTTAAAATTCCCTAAGTGGGCTATAGCTTTAGTGAATTCTCAAATGGCCAAATGCATGTGGAGTAATAGTGAAGGAAATAAAAAAATCATCTTGCAAACTGGCCATCTCTCTGCATAAGGAGTACGGGGGTTATGGGAGTGCCAAATATCCAAGGCCTTAACATGATCATGAGGAAGGAATATGGGGGTACGGGAGTGCCAAATATCCAAAAGGTATATTGCAAGGGAAGGAACATTGTGGAGAAAAGTTATAGATGCTAAGTATAATACTAGAAATCCTAATGTGCTCTGCTGCCATGACTCTCACCCCTCTCAGTTCTGTTAAATCTGGATACAAGTGGCATGTAGGTAATGGTAGATCAGTTCGTTTTGGGGAAGACATTTGGTTTGGCAACTCTCCTCTGGCCACACAATTTTGGGATATCTATTGTGTGGTCAATGAGACAAATAAGACTGTTTGAGCTCTGGGATGGGATTCAGTTGAAGTGCACCTTTAGGAGGACCTTCACTGAAGATCTCATG
This sequence comes from Triticum urartu, assembly GCF_003073215.2. Taxonomy (NCBI): domain Eukaryota; kingdom Viridiplantae; phylum Streptophyta; class Magnoliopsida; order Poales; family Poaceae; genus Triticum; species Triticum urartu. The sequence continues at coordinate 560,517,707 of NC_053023.1, forward strand.
GCCATGTGGATAGACTTAGAATCTGTTGTATTTGTAGAGCAGGAGGAAAGCTTAGTTTGGTAGTATCTAGTATGAGTCTAAAGGGGTATGTTCCTATAAATCCCTATATGCAATTGTGAACTTGAGAGGGGTCCAACCTGTCCTGTTACCGGCTGTCTAGCAACTTAAAGTCCCCCCTACGATTCAGGGGTTCTTGTGGCTCTTATCACCTGTGATAGCCTGAGGAGGAACGGCATGACAAAACCTCTGGAATGTAGACATTGTAGTGAAATTGAGTCAGTGTACCATCTGTACATTGAATGTTTGAATGTATTGTTGCCAAATCCATTTAGAATGATGCTGAGCTTATCTTTGGTGTTAGCATTGTAGATTTTAGATCTTTAGCTGTTCACTGGCTTTAAAATAAGAAAAACTAAATTATGTTTCTTATGCTGTCCTGTGGGGACTTTGGAACTGCAGAAATGGCTTAGTTTTTTTACCAAATGCACCTGGATCTCTGTGAAAAAACAGGTGTGGCATCTGACAGTAGGGTTCCTGGGATACTATCTTTAACAAATGCACCTGGATCCCTATGAAACAGGTGTGGCATCTGATAGTAGGGTTTCTGGGGGACTGGGCAAAATCCCTCAAAGAACCATTTGGGGAAAAGGCCATCTTTTTTCAGGGAATTGATGCTCAGGAAACTGTGCGTCAATCCTGGGCTGAAGCTGCTGTTAGTGTTGAGCATGGAGGGCGTGCTTCTCTGAGCCCCTGTAAGTGGAGTGCCAACATGAACCGGGGGCGAGGCTCCTTTTGATCGATTTTTTTTTATTAGATTGCCAACGTGAACCCCTGTAAGTGGAGCGCCAGCCATAAAGCACCGATAATGAGGGGAGAGGGAATGAAGAACAGCATACCCCCACGCCGCTTGCGTAGTTCCCGCTGGACGTGCAGATGGCCGCCCGGAAAAGCGTCGGCCATACGGTGCACCCGGCTTTCTCGATCTGCTCCCTCAGGAACACCACCTTCGGATCTATCACCAATTGACAACGCGAGTCAGGAGATGGGAGGAAGAAAAGAAAGGGCGATGGGTGAGTAGAGGCGTAAGCAAGCGCGTACCTTTGAGAGCCAATTGAACGCCGGCGACGCATTTCTGCCACGGCATGGCATTGCGGGTCACGTGCGGCCGAGAAGCGGGAGGCGCCTCCGCTATTGGGGTCTTCGGCGGGACGCTGCCGCCGTCGCCTGCGGCGGCCGCCATTGTTCTGTACCTCTGGCGGCAGCTGCGTCGTGGGTTCCAGAGGCCGAAAAGTCGAAGCGAGATTGGTCTTCAGGGTCGCTAGGGTAAAGTTGGGATCTCTGGGCCGGAAGGTGATTGGGCTCAGTTATCAGAAGACCACCACGGGCTGTGTTGGCCCTCCATCATTGAAAAAGCAAATGAAATCGGATGCCTAAAAAAAAGTGAAATCGGATTGCCTAAAAAAAGAAAATGAAATCGAAAAAAAAAAAACACCACGGGACTCTAAAAGCACAGAATCGGAAAAAGCCTAGTGAAAAATGAAAAAGACACCAAAGACCCAAAAAGAAAAGGCGAAAGAGGGTTGGTTTTCCTTTTTTTGCGAAATCTTCTCATCTATTTATCTTCAACTATGACAGTACAACGAACACCAAAAATAATAAAATACCCCATCCGTCTGTCCGAAAAAGAGGTCGATGTGGCAATGTTTTGAAAACCCCCTCCACAAATTGCCGACACAACCTGCACTCCCCGCTCTTCTCCCCTGCGTCGGAGCTTCCCTGCTCGACTCACACGTGCAGCTTCCCCGGGCTTCGTCGGAGCTCCCTCGCCCCACGCCTCCGTTGCGTTGGTTCACCCTCGTTTGCCGCATTGTTTCCCCGGGTGAGGAGAAGGCTCGTTTTTTTCGATCTGCTCTCCAACGGATGCATCCTTCCACCATGGTGGCGAGCCGGAGCTGGCCCTGGCCATCGTCAATCTCGTCTACCTCGCTGCTAACCTCGTCCATCTTGCCATCAACCTCGTCCATGAAGTCGGTCCACGCAGATCGACCGATGGGAGGCAGGAGGCTCATGGAGTTGTACAAGCCGGATCCCAGCCAGCGCCTCACGTACCACAATGGCAGCATGCTCAGCGATGATATCCCGTGTGCATTACCACATCAAGACTGAATTTTACTCCATCTGTCCCCAAACATATGTCCCTAAACTGTCAAAAATGAATTTTGCTCACTGAAAATTTGATAGTGAAGTACTGTTAAAACTGTACTACTCATTGAAAACGGTGGAGTGTACATTTCTAAATTTCATTGCAGTCAAATTTTATGAAGTTGGGAGCTTGATAGATATACTCTGATGCTTTATGATACTCAAATTTTTGTGTCCTGGTGCTTTATAAAAGTAGAGGAGAAGCTCAATTTTTTGTATCCTGATGCTTATAGTTTTGTAACCTGTAGATGCCATGCTCAATTTTTTGGTAAAGCTCCTGGAGTTGCCAGCAAATTCCACTTTCATTCTTATTCTTACTGTCAAAATTAAGAGGAAATTCAAGTGTGTTTGTACTGCTTGTGGCTATAGCTAAGCAGAGGTCTTCGAGCAAAGCAGCAAAGATCTCGGGAACAGTCGAGTACGAGCAGACCGTTTTATAACTGTTGCGCGGCGTCGTGCGTGCACGGACAGCACGGTGCGGTGCCATGCACGGTTGCCGCAGGTGGTTCCAGATCGACAGGAATAGGAATCCAAGCCTTCCCGTCGCTCAAGAATCCAAGGGAGGCCGTGCGGCGTGTAAAAATAATGGCCGCTCACACCTCACTAGTTCCTGTTTGGTCGACTGACTCGACGTGACAGGTCGAGCTCCTTCCAAGAATCACTTGCAGTTGATGTGCACTATTAGTTTCGTGTATATGTATGCTTAGCAAAATGCTTTGCCTCATCGATTCGATTAATTAAGAAGAAAAAAATTGTTCGGTTAATTTATGGAAAACCGGACGAAAAACAGTACAAGCGGAGTATGGGCTAACTCTTCACGCGGCAAGAAACCTCACAACTGTACAGGCGGCCTCAACCAGACTCTCCGAATACACAACACCTACAAACAGGGCCGGGCCGACAAAAGCCGGGGCCCTGTGCGAAACTAAAAAATGGGGCCCTATCTCACAAAAAAATAAACTAACGAGCAATTATAGTATATATATCTTGCAGAAAAAAATTCTAATGTATATAAAATAATGTCTTACACAAGATAAAGAACATAAATAAAATAAAATTAAAGTTATACAGTAGCATATATCAATTGGAGTTGGAGATCATGCATAAATGTTTAACAATTAGACGAACTGTGACTCATCTAATTTTGGGTCCTGTGATCTTTAACCGAGGAGGTAAGAAGTAAGAATCAATCTCTAACGAAGTAACGATCCATGCCAATAGACAATAGTTAATTACAAAATTAGGAATTAGGAGTAGGAACTGAAGTTAATCGAAAAGGACTCGCTAAGCAGTAAGCACCTGGCAGGAGGCTAGAATCAGTCACCGATCAATCCAAATTTGAGAGAGGACAAAGGAGGCTTAGGAAGGCAACGGCGGCAGCGGCCGGTCGCCCTGTGATCTGATCGATCTAATGACCAGGCAACGAGACATTCCTTTCCTTCCTGTAGCCACGACCCCACGGCCGTCGCCCCACGATCGAGAGCTTTCACGATCCCGAATTCCCGATGTAGCGATCTAGAGAGGAGGGGTCTAAGAGATCAGGAGAACCATCCCCGATCGGCTGATCCCGTTTCAGCGCTGGTCGCTCGTAGCTAGATGGCTCGATGCCCTCGTCGCTTCGACTCTAGCCCAGAGCCCACTCCAGCGGCCAGCGCCCCGCAGCCCAGTAGCCTATAAATTCTTTTTTTAATACTAGGTCTATGTAAAAAAATTGGGACCCTCCAGAATTTTGGGCCCTGTGTGGACCGCACCTTTTGCACCACTATGGGCCCGGCCCTGCCTACAAACCCCGACATTGCTACTACGTCAAAAAAAAACCCGACAAAAACACCTCAACACAAGACATCATGCACCTCCCAACCCTCAAAGACAACACAATCAAACCGGACCGGCCGAGAGATCAAAGGTCATCCATCAAGCAGCGAGATACGTCTTGCTCATGGCGCCACTCTCTCCTTTGGCCACCCAAAATACATGCTTTGACCACTTTGCATTCACATTTTTTCATGGTTCTTTTTTCCCCTTCCTCCCGGTTCGCACGCGCGTGCGGCTCCGGAGGGCCTCCAAACCCTAGAAAAAAGAGGGCCCCAATCTCCTTCCCTTGGTTGCTGCCGCCGCCGGCGCTGGCGCTGGCGGCCGAGCCCGGCCGACGAAGGCGGCGGGTGCTGGCGGCGCGCCCCGACGGCCCTCCTTCACGCAGAGGCGGGACGTCACAGGGGCTGCGGTGATGTGGCCGGAGGCGCGAGATCTCGGTGGAGCTCGGCGGCGCACGACGGGAGCGCGGAGGAGCGGCGGTGCCCGGCGGGGTAGGCATCAGAGAGGAGGAGCAGGGTGGTCTATCAGCACGAACTAGTGGCGGCGGCATGTGCTCACGGCAATGGAGGCGGCGGCGCTGAGGAGGCCCAGCCAGAAAGGAGATCCTGGCGGGCAGCTGTTGGGGAACGTAGTAATTTCAAAAAAAAAATCCTACGCACACGCAAGATCATGGTGATGCATAGCAACGAGGGGGAGAGTATGATCTATGTACCCTTGTAGATCGCAACGAAAGCGTTGACACAACGTAGAGGAAGTAGTCGTACGTCTTCTTCCCGATCCGACCGATCCAAGCACCGTTACTCCGGCACCTCCGAGTTCTTAGCACACGTACAACTCGATGACGATCCCCGGGCTCCGATCCAGCAAAGCTTCGAGGAGGAGTTTCGTCAGCACGACGGCGTGGTGACGATCTTGATGTTCTACCGACGCAGGGCTTCGCCTAAGCACTACAACGATATGATCGAGGTGGAATATGGTGGCAGGGGGCACCGCACACGGCTAAGGAACGATCTCAATGATCAACTTGTGTGTCTAGAGGTGCCCCCTGCCTCCATATATAAAGGAGCCAAGGGGGAGGGGTGCGGCCAGCCCTATGGAGGCGCAGGAGGAGTCCTACTCCTACCGGGAGTAGGACCCCCCCCCCCAATCCTATTCCAAATAGGATTCCCAAGGGGGAAAGAGAGAGAGAGGTGGCCGGCCACCTCTCCTAGTCCTAATAGGACTAGGGGAGGGGGGAGGCGCGCAGCCCACCATGGACAGCCCCTTTCACCTTTCCACTAAAGCCCAATAAGGCCCATATGGCTCCCGGGGGGTTCCGGTAACCTCCCGGTAATCCGGTAAAATCCCGATTTCACCCGGAACACTTCCGATATCCAAACATAGGCTTCCAATATATCAATATTTATGTCTCGACTATTTCGAGACTCCTCGTCATGTCCGTGATCACATCCGAGACTCCGAACAACCTTCGATACATCAAAATGCATAAACTCATAATAACTGTCATCGTAATGTTAAGCGTGCGGACCCTACGGTTCGAGAACAATGTAGACATGACCGAGAATAACCAACAGCGGGACCTGGATGCCCATAGTGGCTCCTACATATTCTACGAAGATCTTTATCGGTCAGACCGCATAACAACATACGTTGTTCCCTTTGTCATCGGTATGTTACTTGCCCGAGATTCGATCGTCGGTATCCAATACCTAGTTCAATCTCGTTACTGGCAAGTCTCTTTACTCGTTTCGTAATACATCATCTTGCAACTAACTCATTAGTTGTAATGCTTGCAAGGCTTATGTGATGTGCATTACCGAGAGGGCCCTAGAGATACCTCTCCGACAATCGGAGTGACAAATCCTAATCTCGAAATACGCCAACCCAGCATCTACCTTTGGAGACACCTGTAGTACTCCTTTATAATCACCCAGTTACGTTGTGACGTTTGGTAGCACCCAAAGTGTTCCTCCGGCAAACGGGAGTTGCATAATCTCATAGTCATAGGAACATGTATAAGTCATGAAGAAAGCAATAGCAACATACTAAACGATCGGGTGCTGAGCTAATGGAATGGGTCATGTCAATCAGATCATTCAACTAATGATGTGATCCCGTTAATCAAATAACAACTCTTTGTTCATGGTTAGGAAACATAACCATCTTTGATTAACGAGCTAGTCAAGTAGAGGCATACTAGTGACACTCTGTTTGTCTATGTATTCACACATGTATTATGTTTCCGGTTAATACAATTCTAGCATGAATAATAAACATTTATCATGATATAAGGAAATAAATAATAACTTTATTATTGCCTCTAGGGCATATTTCCTTCAGCAGCTGGCCGCCTTGATACGTCTTCGTCGTATCTATAATTTTTGATTTTTTGATGCCAATATTATACAACTTTCACATTTTTTTGGCAACTTTTTATATGATTTATTGGACTAACCTATTGATCCAGTGCCCAGTGCAAGTTCCTGTTTTCTGCATGTTTTTTGTATGGCAGAGTATTCATATCAAATGATGTCCAAATGCAATAAAATTGTACGGAGAACTATTTTGGAATATATGTGATTTTTGGGAGTTGGAATCACCGCAAACGGAGGCCCACACAACCCACAAGACACCAGGGCGCGCCAAAGGCCCCTGGCGCGTGGTGGTGGGTTGTGCCCTCCTCGAATGTCGGTTGGAGCTCTACTTCGGGCGCAAGGAAGCTTATATCCGGAAAAAAATCGTGTTAAAATCTCAGCGCAGTCGGAGTTACGGATCTCCCGGAATATAAGAAACGGTTTTTGGCCAGATTAGGGAAACACAAAACAGAAGAGAACAGAGAGGGAGATCCAATCTCGGAGGGGCTCCCTGATGAAGCTATGTACCTAAGGTAGGGGCATGGACCTGTCCTAAGAGCCCTACCCAAGGACATCCTTGGAAGAAGTCACCTTTCAATCGACTTGAAGGTATCCCACTCGACGGATTCAAGGCACTCGGCTAGGAAGCCATCACTCGACCACGAAGCCAACCACTCGACTGCCAGGAGATCTAAAGTCACTCCGCAGGCAAACGGTCAGTCATTAAATAGTCTTTATGGTCATCATAACACTTTATTAGGGGCGTTACCAGTAACGCCCAACCTTAATGTACCTTAAACCCTATATTACTGAGGGCAGGAGAGGGCTGGCGAACTCTATATAAGCCACCCCCTCCTCAGTATGAAGGGTTCGCACCCCTGTTATTCACACGCCTATAATCCAATCGACCGCCTCCGGGCACCGAGACGTAGGGCTATTACTTCCTCCGCGAAGGGCCTGAACTCGTACATCTTGGTGTGTTTACAACCTCTCCATAGCTGAGATCTAGCCTCTCCATACACACCCCCCTACATCACTGTCAGAGTTAGAACCACGACAGTTGGCGCCCACCGTGGGGCAGGAATCTTAGCGCCTAGTTGGAGAAGTTGCGATTTTTTCGATCCCTTTGATCATGGTTTCGTGCGGAGTTTTGGTGGAGGGCCGCGAGATCCGTCTCGGCGCGCTCACGTTCATCACCGACGACTCCGCTTGGCTTCAGGAGGCTCCACTCGACATCGACGCGCTCCCCGTCCGCGGAGCGACGCACTTCCGCGCATGCGTTCGTGGCGTCCTCCTGCGGCAGCCGTCGACCCAGTATCGGTCGGCCCCCATGTCGTCTTCCCGCCCTGTCTCCCACCAGCGCAAGCGCTCCGGTCGGTCGAGACTTCAGAGGTGGGTGAGGCATGCCGTGGCTCGCCAGTCGGCCGCCCAACAAGTCGCGGCAATCGAGCCCGACGAATCCCTCTACGGCCTGTTCGACCTGTCGACTGGCTCCGCGGAGACCGCATCCGAGTGCGACAGCAGCGACCCAGCGGTTGAGGTTCTGGCGGTCGATGGAACACACAGTCGTCCCGGTTTCCCTCACGCTGATGGAGGCGCGGGTGGGGGCGACCCGTCGCATCCCCACGATGAGTATCTCCCCGAACCTCTCACGTCATTACAGCGAGAGGAGCTTCGCCACCGGAACATGGACGCACTCCACACTCCTATCGTCGGAGAAACCCCCGAGGCCCGGGCCTTGGAGGACGCGCGCTTGGCTAACTTGGCCGAGCGCACTCAACTGGAGAATCTCCAACGAATACTCGACGAGCAAGCGCGTCAGCGAGCTCCCGAGTCCAGTCGACGTCAGCTCTTCCCGCCGACACAGGTATATCGAACCCCAGTTCAGAATTTGGCCGCCGCGGCCCGTATAGCAGAATCTATTCAGCCCTCCCAGTCAGAGGCTGGCAGAGGCTTGTTGCAGATCAGAGCGTTGCTCCGGGCGGCGGGAAACTAGAATTCCGCTGTTTCTCAGTCACGGAATAGGATCCACAGTCGATCCGTTGCAACGGATACAGTCCTGTCGGCTCACAGCCCGAGATCGCCCCCGAGGCATGAGGGACGTGGAGACCGGCACGATCAGTACAGAAGAAATGAGCAGTATGATCACCGATTCGATCGTGATGATCGACGTCGAGTGCCAACCCCTCCCCCGAGGAGTGGGTCGTATGCGCCTCGACAGCAAGATGACAGATGCCCTCATAGTGTTGGGCGAAGGATTCCAGTCGACCCCAGAGACCCAAGCTTTGATGCGAGATCCATCCTCGTTCAAGGTTTGGTTGACAGGAACATAGCTCATCGAGAAGGCCACGACAGAGATGCACCTGCCAGCAGCAGAGTACATGCTTCGGGGCCAGAGTGTTTCAGTCGAGCCATCAGAGCCGCGGTGATTCCTCCCAACTTCAGGTTGGCGACGGGAGTCAGCAAGTTCACCGGTGAGTCTAAACCTGACACTTGGCTTGAAGATTACAGAGTGGCTGTACAGATTGGCGGTGGCAATGATGAGGTGGCTATGAAGCATTTGCCTCTCATGTTAGAGGGCTCAGCCAGAGCGTGGCTAAATCAGTTGGCACCCAGCAGCATCTACACTTGGGAGGACCTCTCCCGAGTGTTTGTCACAACCTTTGAGGGAACATGCAAGCGACATGCAGGCCTTACAGAATTGCGGTCTTGCGTGCAGAAATCGAATGAAACTCTGAGGGATTACATTCAGAGGTGGATCACATTGCATCACACAGTTGAGAATGTACCAGATCATCAAGCAGTTTGTGCCTTTAAAGAAGGCGTTAAGTACAGAGAATTGAATCTGAAGTTCGGTCGAACTGGAGAGATGTCTCTGAATCGGATGATGGAGATTGCCACCAAATACGCTAATGGTGAAGACGAAGATCGACTCTGGAGTGGCAAGCACAAGGCAGTCGCCCAAGAAACCGGAGGAAACTCTAGTCGGAAATAGAAGCGGAAGGCCGAGCCAGCCGCCCCTGGGGAGGCCCTGGCCGTAACCCAGGGAAAATTCAAGGGAAAACCCAAGGGGCCCTGGAAGCCCAAGAAAGTCAAGGATCAAGATGGAAATGATGTTTTGGACCTGCCATGTCACATCCACACCAAGAAAGATGAAGAGGGTAATTTTATTTACCCAAAGCATACCACTCGATAGTGCCGGCTCCTGATCCAGCAGTTTCAGGGCAAGCAGTCCAAAGATAAGGAAAAAGAGTCGGGCAGAGTTGAGGACAAGGAAGATAGTGACGATGGATACCCCCAAGTCAATTCCACCCTGATGATTTTTGCTGATGTCGAAAGCAAAAGTCGACTGAAAGTCATTAACCGTGAGGTGAATATGGTTGCCCCGGCAACACCCAGTTATCTGAAGTGGTCTCAGACTGCCATCACATTCGACCAGTCTGATCACCCTACGCACATTGCCACCCCTGGGAGGCAAGCTTTGGTGGTCGACCTAGTTGTCGAAGGCACTCGATTGACCAAAGTCCTGATGGATGGTGGCAGTGGCCTGAACATACTATACACAGAAACATTGAAAGGGATGGGCATTCCGATGTCCAGGCTCAGTACCAGCAACATGAGCTTCCACGGAGTCATCCCTGGGAAGAAAGCCGTATCACTCGGCCAGATTTCTCTTGATGTGGTTTTCGGTGATTCGAAGAATTACCGCAAGGAAAAGTTGACATTCGAGGTCGTGGACTTCCAAAGCGCTTATCATGCCATTTTGGGCAGGCCAGCTTATGCACGCTTCATGGCTCGATCGTGTTACGTGTACCTCAAACTGAAGATGCTTGGCCCCAGAGGTGTGATCACTGTTACAGGCAATCGAAAGAAGGCAGAAGAGTGTTTTCAAAAAGGCTCAAAGATCGCTGATGCTCAGATGGCAGTGGTCGAGCTACAAGAGTACCAGAAGACCGCCGATCCGAGTGAATTGTTACGAGCCAAGAAGCCTGCTTCAGAATCAGCTTTTCAGTCGTCCGGCGAAACAAAGCCAGCCCACATTCACCCGACCGATCCCAATGCTGCCCCGACTCACATCTCAACGACGCTCGACTCCAAATAGGAAGAAGCGCTCGTCCAGCTCCTCCGTGAGAACTGGGACATCTTCGCATGGAAACCCTCTGACATGCCTGGAGTTCCCAGAGAGCTGGCTGAGCACCGTCTACGAGTCGACCCAAAATTCAAGCCTGTGAAAGAACATCTTCGATGGTCCGCCGTCCAGAAGAAGAAAGCTATTGGTGAGGAGGTGGCTCGGCTCTTAGCAGCGGAGTTCATCCGAGAGATTTACCACTCCGAGTGGCTCGCCAATGTCGTCATGGTCCCCAAGAAGGACAAGTCACTTGGCATGTGCATTGATTTTAAACATATCAATCGGGCCTGCCCGAAAGATCATTTTCCTCTCCCTCGCATCGACCAAATAGTCGACTCGACCGTGGGGTGCGAGAGATTGTCTTTTCTAGACACCTATTCCGGGTACCATCAGATCCGTCTGTATGGACCCGACGAGGTCAAAACGGCTTTCATCACTCCATTCGGATGCTTCTGTTACGTCACCATGCCGTTCAGCCTCAAGAACGCCGGAGCCACGTTCATGAGGATGATTCAGAAGTGTTTACTCACTCAAATCAGTCGGAATGTGGAGGCATACATGGATGATATTGTGGTCAAGTCACGGAAAGGTTCCGACCTGTGGACTGACCTTGCTGAAACCTTTGCCAACCTCAGGAGGTATGATATCAAACTCAATCCATCAAAGTGCACATTCGGAGTTCCAGGTGGAAAGTTACTCGGTTTTCTCGTTTCCGAACGGGGGATCGACGCCAATCCTGAAAAAGTTGGTACCATACTCTGGATGAAGCGTCCTATGCGTGTGCACGATGTCCAAAAGCTTACAGGCTGCTTGGCCGCTCTAAGTCGATTCATTTCTCGTCTCAGTGAAAAGGCGTTGCCTCTTTACCGACTGATGAAGAAGTCTGACAAGTTCGAGTGGACTCCAGAAGCTGATGCAGCATTTGCAGAGCTCAAAGCTCTACTCTCCACCCAGCCGGTGCTTGCTGCCCCAATCAGCAAAGAGCCTCTGCTGCTTTACATTGCAGCCACAGGACAAGTTGTCAGTACATTACTTACGGTCGAGCGGGAAGAAGAAGGAAGGGCCTTCAGAGTTCAGCGCCCAGTTTATTATGTGTCTGAAGTTTTGACCCCTTCAAAACAAAGATATCCTCATTACCAGAAGCTTGTATATGGGATTTATATGACCACGAAGAAGGTTGCACATTACTTCTCTGACCACTCCATTACAGTCGTCAGCGACGCCCCACTGTCAGGGATTCTGCACAACAGAGATGCAATTGGTCGAGTGGCTAAGTGGGCGATTGAACTCCTTCCCTTAGATATCAAGTTTGAAGCAAAGAAGGCTATCAAGTCCCAAGCAATCGCAGATTTCGTCGCCGAGTGGATTGAACAGCAACTTTCGACTCAAGTTCACTCGGAGCACTGGACCATGTTCTTCGATGGATCTAAGATGCTGAATGGTTCCGGTGCTGGGGTAGTATTAGTCTCCCCCCGAGGAGATAAGCTCAGATACGTTCTCCAGATGCACTTCGATTCCTCCAATAATGAAGCAGAATATGAAGCACTTTTGTATGGGTTGCGCATGGCCATTTCACTCGGCGTCCGTCGCCTCATGGTCTATGGCGACTCAGATTTGGTGGTTAATCAAGTGATGAAGGAGTGGGACGTCAGAAGTCCGGCAATGACTGGTTATTGCAATGCAGTGAGAAAGTTAGAAAAGAAATTCGAGGGGTTAGAGCTTCATCACATCCCCCGACTAAAAAATCAGGCGGCTGACGATTTGGCAAAGATAGGCTCCAAGAGAGAAGCCATTCCCAGCAACGTGTTCCTGGAGCACATCCACTCGCCGTCGGTCCAAGAAGATCATTTTACAGAAGAAGCCCCGCAGCCGAAAGGTGCATAGATCCGACTGAAGTCGAAGTCCCTGCTGTGGTCGACCTAATCATGGAAGTCTTGGCAATCACTCCCGACTGGACGATACCGTACATCGCGTATATCCTAAGGAAAGAACTCCCGGAGGACGAGGAAGAGGCTCGACAGATTGTCTGCCGATCCAAGGCCTTCACAGTCATAAAGGGACAGTTGTATAGAGAAAGCGCGACTGGAATCTATCAGAAGTGCATAACACCAGAAGAAGGTCAGATAATCCTCGATGATATCCACTCGGGGACCTGTGGTCACCATGCGTCTTCTCGGACCATTGTGGCTAAAGCATACCGAGCGGGATTTTACTGGCCAAAGGCAAACGAAATGGCAAAGGAGATAGTCGACAAGTGTGGAGGGTGCCAGTTCTACTCCAACATGTCAGACAAGCCTGCGTCAGCCCTGAAGACCATCCCACTCATCTGGCCCTTTGCTGTTTGGGGACTGGACATGGTTGGTCCACTGAGAACAGGCAGGAGCAGTTTCACACATGTGCTTGTGGCAGTCGACAAGTTTACCAAATGGATTGAAGCTAAGCATATCAAGAATCTTGATGCTTGCACTGCTATCAGTTTCGTCAGGGGGCTAACATTCAGATATGGAGTCCCGCATAGCATCATCACTGACAATGGGTCAAACTTTGATTCAGACAAGTTCAGAGCTTTTTGCGCCTCTCAAGGCACACGAGTCAACTACGCATCGGTCGCCCATCCCCAGTCGAACGGACAAGCTGAGAGGGCGAATGGTCTGATTCTCAAAGGGCTAAAGCCCCGGATGATGCGTGATCTCAAGCACGCAGCGGGCGCATGGGTCGACGAGCTTCCGTCAGTTCTGTGGGGATTGAGGACCACCCCAAATCGGTCGACCGGAAGAACTCCGTTCTTTCTGGTTTATGGAGCCAAAGCAGTTCTGCCGAGTGATCTTCTTCACAACGCGCCCCGAGTCAAACTTTATACCAAAGATGAAGCAGAACAAGCCCGGCAAGACGCAGTCGACCTCCTAGAAGAAGAGAGGGAAATGGCCATGATCAGATCGACCATTTATCAGCAAGACTTGCGTCGATTCCACGCCAGAAATGTGAAGAGTCGAGCCTTCCAAGAAGGAGATTTGGTCCTCCGAGTGGATCAACAGAAACCACACAAGCTCGCTCCTACTTGGGAAGGCCCCTTCATCGTCACCAGAGTCCTCCACGATGGAGCTTATCACCTCTACAACGTTGATCGCCAGATCGATGAGCCGCGAGCTTGGAATGCGGAACTGCTCCGCCCCTTTTACACTTGAGTTCTCCCTTGGACGAGATGTAATAAGAAAAACTTCTGCAGTTCATTTTTATCAAAGACAAGAGTGTTCCAATAATTGCTGTCACTTTTGTTTGCATACGAAATCCCCCAGTGGGTGACTTAGCTGCGAATCCGTTTCGCCTAAGTCTGAAAAATCCTACCGAGTGGCGAGCCGGACTCCCACTCGGGGGCTTAGCTGCAGCCCAGTGCTCGCCTAAGTGTTTAAAAATCCTACCGAGTGGCGAGCAAACCTCCCACTCGGGGGCTTAGCTGCAGCCCAGTGCTCGCCTAAGTGTTTAAAAATCCTACCGAGTGAGAGCAAACCTCCCACTCGGGGGCTTAGCTGCAGCCCAGTGCTCGCCTAAGTGTTTAAAAATCCTACCGAGTGGAGAGCAAACCTCCCACCCGGGGGCTTAGCTGCAGCACCGTGCTCGCCTAAGTGTTTAAAAATCCTACCGAGTGGCGAGCCAAACTCCCACTCGGGGGCTTAGCTGCAGCCCAGTGCTCGCCTAAGTATTCAAAAATCCTACCGAGTGGGGAGCAAACCTCCCACTCGGGGGCTTAGCTGCAGCCCAGTGCTCGCCTAAGTGTTTAAAAATCCTACCGAGTGGCGAGCAAACCTCCCACTCGGGGGCTTAGCTGCAGCCCAGTGCTCGCCTAAGTGTTTAAAAATCCTACCGAGTGGGAGAGACTCCCACTCGGGGCTTAGCTGCAGCCCAGCGCTCGCCTAAGTGATTAAAAATCCTACCGAGTGAGAGCAAACCTCCACTCGGGGGCTTAGCTGCAGCCCAGTGCTCGCCTAAGTACCGAGGAAGCCACAACCCAATACGCAAGGACGACGAGGCGCAAGTCGACTGCTACCTTCTCCTTCGGAGTTACGCCACAAATACAAGGTTATTCCGAGTGAAGATCAAGTTCCACTCGACGGATCAAACCATGAAGATATTCAACGAGAAATCAAGTTCAGATAAGGCCTAAAGGTCCCAGACCTCAGATCAAAGTACTCGAGCCCTCGGCTCGGCAGAGTTTAACGGTTACAAATCCACTCGGCATTCCGAGGCAAATTTAAAGTGAAGCATAAAAGTTTTTCATTCCTCAAGCGGAGGGCTGGAAGGGGCGACGAACTCGTCCAAGTCGATCCCGTCTGCAATACGAGTAGCAGCAGCGATGAAAGTCTCCATGAAGTCTTGAAAGCTGTGCTTCCTGGTATTGGCAACTTGAATGGCGGCCAGCTTTTCTTCTCGCGCCTCCTTGCAATGGACGCGGACCAGAGACAGAGCGACATCAGCACCACATCTAGCACAAGATTTCTTCCATTCCGCCACTCGACCTGGGACTTCATTAAGTCGAGCCATCAGGGACTCGAGGTCGTTCTGAAGCGTCGTCCCAGGCCAGAGTGACGTGTCGATCCGCGACATCGCAACCTTCAGCCGGGCAAGATAGTCAACAACGCTGGTAACACGAGACTCCAGTCGGAGCACGTTCATAGCAGCCTCGTCCTTCACAGAGAATTGACGGGATCCAAGCCTGGCTCCACTCGACTGGTTTCCTCTTCGAAGCTCTGGCAGAATTCTGCGAACACGATTCAAGAATAAGACAGTGACCCTACACGGGCTTGGTAACTGGAAGACAGTCGGGTCGGAGTAACTACCTTCGAGCATGACGAACAGCTTCTTGGCGAGTCCACCAAGATAAGCCTCCAGATCGTTCACCTTCCCCGCCAGCTCACCCGCCTTGTCGTGCAGAACCATCTTGTCGTTCTTCAGTCGGCTGGCCTCTTGATTAGCTATCTCGAGAGCAGCTTTCAGTCTGGAGTTCTCCTGCTCAAGAGTTCCGACCGAAGCCAGTTTCTCTTCTGCAAGCTTCGTTTTGCTCGAGGCCTCCTTCTGCGCTTCGGCAAGATCTCGATCCTTCTTCTTCAGAGCTTCCTCCAGTTTATCTACAGAACGTCGAGTGAGCTCAACATCAAGAATGGGCAAGAAAGAAAAGTCACTTGTCAAGAATGAGAAACCTCATCAGCCATACCTTTTGCTTCTTCTTGCGCCTTCTACAGGTTCTGTTGAGCAAGCTTCAAGTCAAGGTTGAGTTGGATCTGTTTGTTCTCCAACTTCAGTATAGAGAGCCACAAGTCCACAGGATTTCTGCAAAAATCAGTCGACAGAGGTCCAAAATAAGTTACTTCCGAGTAACCAAGAGACAATGATGGCGCTTCTAAGACTACAGCTGAATCAAAAACATTCAACAGTAGTCTCGGGGACTACACCCAGTGGGTGCACTCAGCGTGCCCCCACTGGTTTTGCAAAAAACAAATTGACTGCCCGCAGTCGACCGGATACAGTTTCACTCGACATGGCCTGACCAGACCGAGTGAAGAAATACAACTACTGCAACACAATATAAAGACTACAGTCGACTGCCAGCAGTCCACCGTAGTCTCGGGGACTACACCCAGTGGGTGCACTAAGCGTGCCCCCACTCGTCCAAGACTTAACAGACACACCCACTGGGTGTACAGATTTAAAGATCTTCAGAAAAGAGATTCTTCAGACAACATACCCTAACAGAACAAGCAGTGAATCGACTGACCTGGACATTACTCTAAGAGCTGAATCGCGTCATAAGCTGCTTGGCTGGCTTCTCGAACCACCTTGACCTGCTCCATCATGATCCCTGCCTGGCGTACAGCTTCCTTAGCTGCATCCACTTGGTCCTCAGGGACGTGGTGTGTGGCGAAGAGCGAAGGCGGATCCGCAGTCGACGTCGAGGGCCGCACACTCGTCAGAGGAATGGCGAAAGTCACAGAAGCCCGAGTGGTTCACCACCGTCTCGAGCTACGGCCTCAGGCACCGGAGTGGATCGTGGGGTCTCGCCAGCCGCGCTCTCCTGTTCCGCCTCACTCTTGGTTGCACTTCGTCGTCGTCGTCAGGGAGGTTAATGACATGAGAAGGAGCTACGAGAAAAATTTAGTCGACCGGAGTTATGAGAAATCATCAGTCGATTCAAGGCAGAACATCAGTAATCATACCGGGGTTGGAAGTAACAGCATCCTCCATCTCTTGATCATCGTCCTTGGCGGAGATCTCAGAAGTAGCAGTACTTCAAATTTTGAAAGACAGTCAGTTGGCTCAATGAATCGACCAAGGATCTGTCCACGGTCGACAAAGGAAAACAAGTTTTATTATTACCCAGAAATGGTGGGGACGGTCATCTTCATCTTGGGCAGAGCCTTGGGCGGCTTGGACGGCATTGCGCGTGGATGCTTGGGAGCCTTTTCGGTCGGCGTAGGAGAAGAGGTCCGAGGGCGTTTCGATGACTGCCCACCAACAGGAAGCAGTCGCCTTACCACGTTCCCGCGCTGGATCGTGTATGAGCTTGGATCGCCCCTCCGGGCTAGGGGGGTTCAACCTCCTCCTCCTCCTCTTCACTGGAGTCGACGTCATCGTCTCCCTCTCCTTCGCCATCGGATTCCCACTCGCCTTGTTCGTCTCCACTCTCACCTCCGCTCTCTTCCCCTTCCTCAGTTGGCTCCTGTGCCCCGTTGGGTGTCGAGTACATCTCAGTAGTTGCCTGGAAAACAACAGACAAGACAAAAGTCAATCGACCAATTCAAAGAAGACCAATGAAGAAAACAAGATCTCAGTCGGGAGCATAAAGTCGGACCTGGTCCACTTCGTATGTGTTGTTGAGTGGAGGAACCCTCCTGGCTCCTCGGGGGTTGTCTTTGTTTCCTGTGATGCTTGACAGCCACCCCTCCAACATCTCATCAGTGACCTCCTCCGGGTGGATCCGAGTGGTGTCTTCGAGACCCGAGTACAGCCACATTGGGTGGTCACGAGCCTGGAGCGGTTGGATGCGCCTCTGAAGGAAGACCTCCAGCAAGTCCATGCCAGTCACGCCATCGCGGACAAGCTGAACCACTCGACCAACCAGCACTTTGACTTGGGCCTTTTCTTCCAGCGCCACTTTTAGAGAAGCAGGTTTTTGAGCTCGGTCAAGAGAGAAAGGGGGAAGCCCAGTCGACTGTCCTGGGGTCGCCTGGTCTTTACAGTAAAACCAGGTCGCCTGCCAACCATGGACCGACTCTGGGAAAGTGATAAATGGAAAACAACTCTTTCCCCTCGTCTGGATCGTCAGGCCCCCGCACAGCTGGATCACCTGCGTCCTTTCGTCACTCGACTTGGCCTTCTTGACCGATTGGGAACGACAAGTGAAGATGTGCTTAAAGAGTCCCCAATGGGGGCGGCAACCCAAGAAAACCTCACACAAGGAAATGAAAGCGGCGAGATACATGATAGAATTGGGAGTGAAATGGTGGAGCTGCGCTTCGAAGAAGTTCAGAAAGCTCCGGAAAAAAGGATGAGGAGGTAGAGAAAACCCGTGATCGATATGGGTGGCAAGGAGGACACACTCACCATCACGAGGTTGGGGCTCGACTTCTCTCGCCGGGAGATGCGCAGCTTCGTAAGGAATGACTCCTCGCTCAACCATATCATCAAGATCTTCCTGCCGAATCACCGTCGGCATCCAGTCGCCCTGGATCCAGCCTCTGGGCAGAGCAGTCCTTGAGGAAGATCCGCCCCGAGCGGACTTCTTCCCTTTCCCCTGCGCCGCCGCCTTCATCGCGCGCTCCAGAGCGGACGTCTTGTCCTTCACCATCGTCACCGGCAAATCTCGAACAGGCCTGCGGCGCTAGGGTGAGAGCGGAGGTGGCGGAAGACCTTTGCGAAGGGAGAAAGAAAGGAGAGAGCACACTGTTTGGAAACCCCGAGCCGGCGGCTTATAAGAGGCCGCTTCCGAGTGGCTGACTGGTAGGCCCAGGCTATCCCGTCAAATCCCGCAGCAGACGCGCGCGCAGTACGTGGCAAAAAAGGTGGCGCGAAAATCGAGGAGCTTCCGCCTTATCACATCCGATTACTGCGGCCGCGCTCGTCCCGCTCGCTTCCCGATGTTCAAATCCTGCGAAATCCGCGGGCTGCGGAACAACTCATCAAACAGAAGATCCCGCTCGCGCCAGCACTCGGTATTTCACAAGTAAGGAAATTCACTCGACGAGAGACCAAGAATGGATCAAGGTGACCGAAAGAAGTTGACAACGTCGTCCGTGGCGATTGATCCAGTGCAAGACATTCATATGGCGCTAAGAACCAGTCGGAAGGACCCCCAACTCCTTCCCCACTCGAACCTCGATCCATTCGGGGGCTAATGATGAAACTATGTACCTAAGGTAGGGGCATGGACCTGTCCTAAGAGCCCTACCCAAGGCCATCCCTGGAAGAAGTCACCTTTCAATCGACTTGAAGGTATCCCACTCGACGGATTCAAGGCACTCGGCCAGGAAGCCATCACTCGACCACGAAGCCAACCACTCGACTGCCAGGAGATCTAAAGTCACTCCGCAGGCAAACGGTCGGTCATTAAATAGTATTTATGGTCATCATAGCACTTTATTAGGGGCGTTACCAGTAACGCCCAACCTTAATGTACCTTAAACCCTGTATTATTGAGGGCAGGAGAGGGCTGGCGAACTCTATATAAGCCACCCCCTCCTCAGTATGAAGGGTTCGCACCCCTGTTATTCACACGCCTATAATCCAATCGACCGCCTCCGGGCACCAAGACGTAGGGCTGTTACTTCCTCCGCGAAGGGCCTGAACTCGTACATCTTGGTGTGTTTACAACCTCTCCATAGCTGAGATCTAGCCTCTCCATACACACCCCCCTACATCACTGTCAGAGTTAGAACCACGACACTCCCACCCCTCCGCCGCCATAGGAGACCATGGACCAGAGGGGGAATTCTCCTCCCCATATAGGGGGAGGCCAATGAAGAAGAAGAAGTAAGGGGGCTCTCTCCCCCTCGCTTCCGGTGGCGCCGGAGTGCCGCCGGGGCAACGATCGGGACGGCGATCTACATCAACAATCTTGCTACCGTCAACACCAACTCTCTCCCCCTCTATGCAGCGGTGTAACACCTCTTCTCCCTGCTGTAATCTCTACTTAAACACGGTGCTCAACTCCATATATTATTTCCCAATGATCTATGGTTATCCTATGATGTTTGAGTAAATCTGTTTTATCCTTTGGGTTAATCGTGATCTTGCTTGGTATGATTGTATATTTTATTTATGGTGATGTCCTACGGTGCCCTCCGTTCTCGCGCAAACGTGAGGGGCCCCTGCTGTAGGGTGTTGCAATATGTTCATGGTTCGTTTATGGTGGGTTGCGAGAGTGACATAAGCTTAAACCCGAGTAGGTGGGCTATGGCGTATGGGATAAAGAGGACTTGATACTTAATGCTATGGTTGGGTTTCACAACCTTAATGATCTTTAGTAGTTGCGGATGCTTGCTAGAGTTCCAATCATAAGTGCATATGATCCTAGTAGAGAAAGTATGTTAGCTCATGCCTCTCCCTCATATAGAATTGCAAGAATGATTACCGGTACTTGTTATCAATTGCCTAGGGACAAATAACTTTCTTTTTGACACAAACCTTTTTTATAAACACCTAACTTTTATTATCTTGCAAAGTACTTCTAGTTTTATTCTTGCAAAGTAGTTCTAGCATCACACCTACAAAATAGTTTCATACCTTTTTCCGATAAAGCAAACGTCAAGTGTGCGTAGAGTTGTATCGGTGGTTGATAGAACTTGTGAGAATATTTGTTCTGCGTTTAGCTCCTCGTTGGGTTTAACACTCTTATTTATCGAAAAAGGCTACAAACGATCCCCTATACTTGTGGGTTATCAAGACCTTTTTCTGGCACCGTTGCCGGGGAGTTATAGCGTGGGGTGAATATTCTTGTGTGTGCTTGTTTGCTTTATCACCAAGTAGTTTTTATTTCTTGTTCTAAGTTTGTCTCTATCTTTAGTTATGGATATGGAACATGAAACGCCAAAAACATTAGTTGTACCTGCTACTCATGGAGATGGGGAACCTCCTAAAACCCTCGATGATCGTTATGTGAAAGATATTATGCACTACTTTGATAATCTTGAGAAAACCCCATTTAACTATATAATGGGAGTAACATTGGATCAATGTGAATACTTTAGGGTTACGCTTGACTCACAAAGGGAAATTGTTATGGGATCAAATTCATATATTGGAGTGGTATGCTTGGAACCTATGCTCTAGATATGATTATACTTGTTGCTCTAGGATGAATGCTCCACATCTTCCCTTTTCATGCAAATTTAATGATAATGAAACCTTAGCTTCTTATGCTAATGGTATATATGATTACTATGATGTGGAACGAATAGAAGAATTTGTTGCTTTTAAGGGTGCATATGAAATTGAATCTTTGTTTGAAAAGTTTGAAGATTTTGATGATTCAGTTTATAGACCTAAAAATCTTGCCATCCTTAAATATTGTTGTGATAATTATAAATACAATTATGATATTGATGTATTTATTGAGAATATCTCCGTTGTCCAAGAAGAGACTAACATTTTGCAGGAGTCTATGGAAGAAGAAAATGATGAAACTGTGAGCTCATTGGATGAAAAGAATGAGGAAGAGAGTGAAGAACAAACGAAGGAAGAGCGGATTAGCTACCCGTGCCCACCTTCTAATGAGATTACCTCTTCAAATCATACATTATTTAATGCTCCTTCGTTCTTACCGAAGGATGAATGCTATGATAATTGTTATGATCCCATTGATTCATTTGAAATATCCCTTTTTGATGCACTTGATGCTTGTGGCCAAGATGCCAATATGAATTATGCTTATGGAGATGAACTTGCTATAGTTCCTTATGTTAAGAATGACATTGTTGCTATTGCACCCACATATGATAGTCCTATTATCTTTTTGAATTCTCCCGACTACACTATATCGGAGAAGTTTGCTCTTGTTAAGGATTATATTGATGTGTTGCCTTTTTCTGTTACACATGATGATTTTGATGAATATAATATGCATATGCTTGCTGCTCCTACTTGCAATTATTAGCAGAGAGGAACTACATCTCCGCCTCTTTATGTTTCCGACACGATAAAATTGCAAGAAACTGCTTATGCTATGTATTCACTACAAAATAAAGACACATCTGTGACATTTTGGGCCGAACGAAAAAAAATTCGGTCATACTTATGACACTTCTATGACGATAATTGTGACAAAATCCGGTATCATCATAGATGTGGTGGAGTTCTACTTCTATGACAGAAAAAGGGGCTTTTTGTCCTGGGCGGGCCGGAGACGCAGCTGCATGACATTCTTTGGGCCGTCCATGACAGAAAAAACCGTGGTAGAAGCGAGGACGCGGAAAATATCGGGGAGTTCCCGGTTACGGTGGGTGGTCGGGGGCCGAGCGATGCACGTTTCTCTCGTACACGTACACGCGTGGTCCGAGGCGTTGGACTCTAATTGAACCCGAGCGAGGCGTTGGGCTCTAACTGAACCCGAGCGATTGCACTGTAGGCTATGCGTTACTGAACCCGAGCGATCGATCGATCCCTTGCTGTTAACTGAACCCGAGTGATTTTTTCGCTACTGCTGCTAACTGAAGCCGATCGATGCTGCCTCTGGATGATCAATGAGCGTTGTTGGGGGGTTTGGATGAACAGTTCCTGGTGGGGGTTGGATGAACAGGAACCCGTGGTAGTAGAGGTCGTTGCCGCTGGATGAACAGTACCACGATCGATCGAGCCGGTGGATGAACAGGACCCCGTGGAGGGCTGGTTGAACAGTAGCCGGTGGAGGGCTGGATGAACAGTAGCCCGTGGAGAGGGTTGGTTGAACAGTAGCCGGTGGAGGAGCGCGCGATGGAGGCTGGATGAACAGGAGCCCGTGGATGAACAGTCGCAGGTGGAGGCTGGAGGACGTCGACAGTGGATGAACAGTAGCCCATGGAGGCTAGAGGAGGTCGACGGTGGAGATGAACAGTATCCCGTGGAGTCCTGTTTTGCGGTACGCACACCCCTCCCGATCAACAGGACCCTGTTTCCACCGTAGGAGGTTCGTTTCCTCCGTTTTGCGGTATGCCAGACCCCTCCCGATGAACAGGATCCCGTTTCCACCGTGGCCGGTCGAACACAAGGCTATTTCCTCCATTCTGCGGTACACCAGGCCTCGTTTCCATCAGCTGTTCCGTCCAAGCCGGTTGGCTCCCGATGAACAACATGTGTTCCGTTGCCTCCCGATGAAAATGATGCATTCCGTTGCCTCCCCATGAACACGACGACGATGCAGTTTCTCTGTTCCGACCCAGCCACAGCCATGTACACGAGCCCTGGCCGTATGTATGCGTGAGTAGGCATTCGTGACCCCGCCCGTATGTACATACGTGGTCGTATTTACTTTATTGCACCCTGGCTGTTGTACGTACGTGTACATGCTACGTGCGCGCCTCTACTACCACACATGCGCGCCTCTACTACCACACGTGTGCGCCTCTACATCGACCAGTATGTACGTATACGTTCACGACCAGAATGACAACGTTACGTACGCTTCGATCAGGTGGGTCCCGACTGTTAGGCACTTCCTTGCACGCGAAGATGTAGCTGGTGGGTCCCAGCAGTCAGGGGGGCTAATCATTTTTTTGCCCGTAATATGGACGCACTTCCTTGCGTGCGAAGATGTAGCTGGTGGGTCCCAGCAGTCAGGGGGAGAAACCATTATTTTTCAGGGTAAAAAGGATGCAGTGGCATACATGCATCCATGGGCGTGGTGCGTCCCCATTGTCAGCCTCTCACGTACAGTCATCTTCCGATGACTCTCGGTTGTTGACGACGTTGACCACACCGTGCCGAGCGCACCAAGACCGGTGGACGAGGCGAGGCCCTAGACTGGAACGACCTGGAGATGGGGAAGACGCGGCATTGGAGTCGCAGATGGAGAGGAGTGGGAAACTTGTCTGGTTCGGGTGCGCGGGAGCACTGCCGCCCACAGGAGACATGAGCAAGAATAGAGGTTGAAGAAGGAGCACGGTTGTTGGATTAACATCCAACGGTCCAGCTGCCAGAATCATTTGTTGATTAAGTTGACAAAGCCCTGCGTACACATCTGCTTAGTAGGCCCACAAGTCAGCCACCAAATCTGCCGAGTCCCAGCTGTCATCGGGAGGAATGGTTTTTTTTGCATAACAAGGTGGCACTGCCTTCCGTGCGAAGATACATCCGGTGGGTCCCAGCTGTCAGGGGGAGGAAACAACTTAATAAGGAGGAACTTTCCTTGCGTGCGACCATGGACCTCGTGGGTCTCAGCCGTCAGGCTCTCCAAGTACAATCCTCTTCTGATGACTCTTGTTTGTTGACCACGCCGCGCCGAGCGCAGCGAGGCGATGGACGAGGGCGAGGCCCCAGACTGGAATGACCCGGAGATGGGGAAGACGTGACAGTGGAGTCACGGATGGAGAGGAGTGGGAAACTTGACTGGTTTGGGTGCGGGGTGGGCCTACACTCGACAGAGAATAACAGGAGGTGCGGAGTGGAGGGATGGCCTGGCCGTCGGCGGGGTAGCATTTCGCTGAGGCGCGCAAAACAACGCCGCTGGACGCCGGAGGTTGGAGCAGGCGGTCCCGGCAGTGCTGGGGGAAGAAGACGAGAGATTGAAGAAGAATGCCGGCCATTGGATGTAAATCTAACGCCTTGTTAGGCTTCGACCTACTGGCCCACATGTCAGCCAGTCCATTTGTTTTATAGTCCATTTGGTGGGCTGGGTGAAACAATGATGTAGCATCTATGCAGCCCATTTATATATATGGTAGAATTTAAAGCCTATTTGTATTTTCCTCGAAATCCGCGGACTTGCTGGGCTGGGTGAAAATATCATGTTGGGCTGGACGGAGAAATGTTATAAAAACATAAACACATGATTGCACATCTATTACTGCATTGGTCAGTAAAAACTTTGCAAGCTTATGTACGCAATCACTAGGAGTTAACTTGCCAAGTTATATACAAACAATTATTATTATTATTATTTTGTAAGAACTTTCAACTTACGAAATAAAATATCATTTTAATTTGATGAGTTAGTAGGACGTGGGGTATTATTATTTTTTAGGCTAGACGTGGGACGGTTGAGTTGGTTCTAGGGAAAAGTAATGGGAGAAAACTCAGTTTACATCGAAAAATAAAGTGGCAGAAAATTCAGATAAAGGATTAATGAAAACCAAAAATAAAGGAAGTGGGAAGGTCTATAAAATGGTTGGACGAATGACAGGTTTAACGAAACCTTATGCTGTTTCTATTATATATATATATGTAATAAAATAAGATATAAATATAGGTTTAGTTTTGCATTCTTATAGAAAACATAGGTTCAGTTTTACATTCTTATAGAAAAATAGAACTGGGCTGTACGTTGTCTTGAAAAAACAAACATAACTTGGGCTGCTGATGTTATGGACAAGCTAGGTTGGGAGGCTTAGAGGCCGCTTGATACCTGCTGGATCCAAAAAATGTTGAAACATGTCGTGGGTTGCCCATGTTAAACAACAAATCCTAGGCCATGGACCTGGTGGGCCCGGGACTGTCAGCCTCTTGACAAACAGTTGTCTCCCGATTCTTCTTGTTTTGCTGACCATGTTGGGAATGACAGACGGCGGCGCCGCGGCGAGAGCACCAAGGGAGAGGACGACGTCGAGACCTCGGACCGAACGAACCAGAGCGGGGGAAGACGCAGGCGGAGGGGAGTACGAGGGTTGACTTGTTCGGGTGCACGGTGGGCCGGTGGAGCTGCCGCCGCCGGATAATGTGTGGGAGTAGAGGGATGGCCAGACACTGTATAGGAAGAGGACGAAAGATTGAACAAAATAAAGAACTACAAATGGATAGGTGGTTGGTCCTATATGTCTGTGTACGAGACCTGCTGGGTCCACGTAAGAAGGGGAATATGTTGGCAGGAAGGAGATTCAAAGCACGACAGCCAAGTGAACTAGTTTTTTTAAATAGACAAGTGAACTAGTTACATACATTAGCAAATAGCCACTAAAAAGCAAACAAGTTAATGTGTTCTTAAAAGAAATATTTTGGACAAAACAGATAATTACGACACATAAGCTAATGCATGAAACACTCAGATGATAAAGGTGCTTATAAATAGATAAAGTACAACATCTAGACCTTCCTGGCATGCTTGATCATGACGATGCGGCTGTCCGTGTACTCGTCGGTTACGGGAAGCAGACACGCCCTCATGTCCAAGATCCGCCTGTACATGTCGTAGCATGCGTATGCGTCCTTGGCCGCATAAGTTATGTAGGCTAGATTCAGAGGTACCTCCCACGTGTTCAGGTCCTTGGTATCGTTGTCTTCTTTCATGTTGACGTATCAGGGGTCGATGATGATCTCGGCGAGGTCAACCACGGAGTCCTTCTCCTGCCCATTGTCGATGATCTTGTATTGCTTCTGGATGTCAACAAGCTTGTTGCACCAGATGGCCGAATCGTCGCGTTCTTCCTTCTCTCTACCGTAGCGAAGATGCAGTCGACGCTGCCGATGAAACGGGCGAATGCTCCAGAACCTCTGATGGCCCTACAGCAGTGGTAGACGAGAACCTCGCCCGCACACATACCTGGGCGATGGCGATCCCCTGGTCCCTATCAGGAGACAAATGGATGGGCACAAGGTCTAAGTCCTGCGACCTTATGCTTTCTCGTCCTGTAGGTACTGCTTGAACTCGGCGAGGCAGAGCTTCACTGAGTCCGGATCATTGCTGTACATCACATTCAACTTGGTGCAGCCATAGGAATGAATGGAGAACTCAAAGGGGAACTCCTTGCTGAAGTCCATATCCAGCAGGCTCACCCCTCAAATCCCCATTGGAGTCTCTTCAAGTGAACGAGTGGGTAGGCAGCGGCATCAGCTCATTTTTCAGCTCTTGGGGAACTCGATTCAACAGTAAACTGAGTGTGTACATGCGACAACAGTTACTACCCATCCCTCGCCTGCTGCACGCCTGGCAGAAGATGCACCCTCGGCACTTCAAACGCCTCCATTAAGAAACCTACTCCGGCCACACGTATCTTCACGAGCGGGTCTGTATTGGCACTTTCACACAGATAATACTACCAAGTTTGAACTGTTTGTTATGGTTGTTGTGCTCTGCATCATTATGCCGTGTTTCCCAGCTTGCAAGATTCAGAACCAACAAATAAGATCCAAATAATAAGTACAACAAAGATGCCTACACATCTCATTGGTTCCCAGCTTGCAAAATTTATAACCAACAAATAAGATTCAAATCATAAGTACAAAAAATATGCCTACACATCTCATTGATTCCCAGCTTGCAAGATTCAAAACCAACCCATTAGAGCCTTTTGATAAAGTGAATATCGGGATTAAATCCATCTTGGCTAGTCGTGTCATACAACCAAACAAGTTGGCGAATGCTCTTGACCGTCACAACATCTGTAGTTGAGTATTACTGTTTGCACAACACAAATAAGAAGAGCCTGATTGCTATAATTGTGGCACTCCTTGAACTCAACCTGCAGCTCCACTCGGATGAGGCCTGCCTGGACTTCCATGATTCAATTCATGCGCCTTTTCTGTAGTTCGCCCGAAATGAAGCAAAGATTGCATCATTCAGCTAGCAAGAAGTACTTTCTCTTGTGAGCTAGCAGGTTCTTTAGTAGTTGCACTAAAATTGAGGAACATTAAGGTTGGTTGTCCTGCTCATGTAAGGTGCAACTATATTTTTCTAATCCTTTTGTGCAGTTCCACTAAAATAAAGTGCCATTGTGGTGACAGTGACGGCTCATCTTGCAATGACTAATAAATGTTGCACGAGATTACCAGCAGAATTTGACGGAGATTTTTGAAACTCCAATCACCATTTTGTGCAATTCCAACAAAATTGAGAGATGTTGCCCACGTGACATTTTAGTTGAACTGCACAAGACACTCATTCCAAAAAAGAGTGTTTTGTGCAGTTCACCAAAAGGTCACAATAGCAACAAGGTGAAATGGATATCCCTATCTGCACAAAAAGATACAAAGTAAACAGTTGTTGGTCAATAAGAATATACGAAACATACACGAAATGAAAAGAAGCATCTTAATTATGTTCATGGCAATCACGCAAGGACAGTAGAAATTTGAATACTTTAGCAATGCTTCATGTTACCGGAAGCATTACGATCAACAATGACATTCGTCAAATATGGGATTACTTTAATGGTGGCATTGCTTGTTTACCAGATACAGTAAATCAACAACAACTAAAGAGTTGGTTTAAGGACATGGGACCATGGGGACACCAAGACACTCAGTAGCGTAAAGGAGAAACTTACTTATCATACCGGGAAAAACAACAGGAGTACCATTTGTAACAATGTTTAATTGCATCATATCACTGGAGGCATTAGATTAACAATAACACTGGTTAGACATGTCCCTAAGGTAACAGTGTGATCGCTTTATTTTACATGCGCCCTTACATTAACAACAGTAAAAGGTTGGTATAAGGACATGCGACAGTGGATGCATTAGCGCAATGTACCTACAAGGAGACATAAAGTGGTGATGCCGAGTTTGTTCATGCTCTGTGAGGGCAGCAAATCTAATCCTAGAGACCTTTTACTATGTGAGGGCAGCAAATCTAATCCTGGAGACCTTTTACTATGTGAGGGCAGCAAATCTAATCCTGGAGACCTTTTACTATGTGAGGGCAGCAAATCTTATCCTGGAGACCTTTTACAATGTGAGGGCAGCAATTCTAATCCAGGAGACCTTTTACTATGTGAGGGCAGCAAATCTAATCCTGGAGACCTTTTACTATGTGAGGGCAGCAATTCTAATCCTGGAGACGTTTTACTATGTGAGGGCAACAAATCTAATCCTAGACATACTCTGTTGACTTGTCCACCAGCCGCCACTTTCTATCCTTTTTTTTCAACCAATAATAGATCTGTTCATTATCCAGTTTGTACTGTGTTTTCCCATTATTTCTCTTTTCAACCAAGAGATCGGTTGGGTATCCGGTCTCTACTACTTTCACCATATTATTTTCTCTTTGAATCAAGTCCTAGATTCATGCTACAACTTTCCCCCTTTCTTCGTTGTTTGAACCAAGTCCTAGATTTGAATGCATGAAGTAGCTTTACCTCTAATTGTTGGGGAACGTAGTAATTTCAAAAATTTCCTACGCACACGCAAGATCATGGTGATGCATAGCAACGAGAGGGGAGAGTGTGTCCACGTACCCTCGTAGATCGAAAGCGGAAGCGTTAGCACAACGCGGTTGATGTAGTCGTACGTCTTCACGATCCGACCGATCAAGTGCCAAACGCACGGCACCTCCGAGTTCTGCACACGTTCAACTCGATGACGTCCCTCGAACTCCGATCCAGCCGAGTGTTGAGGGAGAGTTTCGTCAGCACGACGGTGTGGTGACGATGATGATGTTCTACCGATGCAGGGCTTTGCCTAAGCACCGCTACAGTATTATAGAGGTGGACTATGGTGGAGGGGGGCACCGCACACGGCTAAGAGACGATCAACTTGTGTGTCTAGAGGTGCCCCCTGCCCCTGTATATAAAGGAGCAAGGGGGGAGGCGGCCAGCCTAGGAGGAGGGCGCGCCAAGGGGGGAGTCCTACTCCCACCGGGAGTAGGACTCCTCCTTTCCTTGTTGGAGTAGGAGTAAAGGAAAGAGGAGGAGAGGGAGAAGGAAAAGGGGGCTGCACTTCCTGTCCAATTCGAACCAGAGGGGGGGGGCGCAGGCATCCTTCCTTTTGGCCTATCTCCTCTATTCCCGTATGGCCCAATAAGGCCCATATACTCCCCGGCAAATTCCCATAACTCTCTGGTACTCCGAAAAATACCCGAATCATTCGGAACCTTTTCGAAGTCCGAATATAGTCGTCCAATATATCGATCTTTACGTCTCGACCATTTCGAGACTCCTTGTTATGTCACCGATCTCATCCGGGACTCTGAACTCCTTCGGTACATCAAAACTCATAAACTCATAATATAACCGTCATCGAAACCTTAAGCGTGCGGACCCTACGGGTTCGAGAACAATGTAGACATGACCGAGACACGTCTCCGGTCAATAACCAATAGCGGAACCCGGATGCTCATATTGGCTCCCACATATTCTACGAAGATCTTTATCGGTCAGACCGCATAACAACATACGTTGTTCCCTTTGTCACCGGTATGTTACTTGCCCGAGATTCGATCGTCGGTATCTCAATACCTAGTTCAATCTTGTTACCGGCAATTCTCTTTACTCGTTCTGTAATACATCATTCTGCAACTAACTCATTAGTTGCAATGCTTGCAAGGCTTAAGTGATGTGCATTACCGAGAGGGCCCAGAGATACCTCTCCGACAGTCGGAGTGACAGATCCTAATCTCGAAATACGCCAACCCAACAAGTACCTTCGGAGACACTTGTAGAGTACCTTTATAATCACCCAGTTAAGTTGTGACATTTGGTAGCACACAAAGTGTTCCTCCGGTAAACGGGAGTTGCATAATCTCATAGTCATAGGAACATGTATAAGTTATGAAGAAAGCAATAGCAACAAACTAAACGATCAAGTGCTATGCTAACGGAATGGGTCAAGTCAATCACATCATTCTCCTAATGATGTGATCCCGTTAATCAAATGACAACTCATGTCTATGGTTAGGAAACATAACCATCTTTGATCAACGAGCTAGTCAAGTAGAGGCATACTAGTGACACTCTGTTTGTCTATGTATTCACATAGGTATTATGTTTCCGGTTAATACAATTCTTGCATGAATAATAAACATTTATCATGATATAAGGAAATAAATAATAACTTTATCATTGCCTCTAGGGCATATTTCCTTCAGTCTCCCACTTGCACCAGAGTCAATAATCTAGTTCACATCACCATGTGATTTAATACCAATAGTTCACATCACCCTGTGATTAACACCCATAGTTCACATCGACATGTGACCAACACCCAAAGGGTTTACTAGAGTCAATAATCTAGTTCACATCGCTATGTGATTAACACCCAAAGAGTACTGAGGTGTGATCATGTTTTTCTTGTGAGAGAAGTTTAGTCAACGGGTCTGCCACATTCAGATCCGTAAGTATTTTGAAAATTTCTATGTCAACAATGCTCTGCACAGAGCTACTCTAGCTAATTGCTCCCACTTTCAATATGTATCCAGATTGAGATTTAGAGTCATCTGGATCAGTGTCAAAATTTGCATCGACGTAACCCTTTACGATGAACCTTTTGTCACTTCCATAATCGAGAAACATATCCTTATTCCACTAAGGATAATTTTGACCAATGTCTAGTGATCTACTCCTAGATTACTATTGTACTCCTTTGCCAAACCCAGGGCAGGGTATACAATAGGTCTGGTACACAGCATGGCATACTTTATAGAACCTATGGCTGAGGCATAGGGAATGACTTTCATTCTCTCTCTATCTTTTGCGGTTTTGAGTCTTACTCAACTTCACACCTTGTAACACAGCAAGAACTCTTTCTTTGACTGTTCCATTTTGAACTACTTCAAAATCTTGTCAAGGTATGTACTCATTGAAAAACTTATCAAGCGTCTTGATCTATCTCTATAGATCTTGATGCTCAATATGTAAGCAGCTTCACCAAGGTTTTTCTTTGAAAAACTCCTTTCAAACACTCCTTTATGCTTTGCAGAATAATTCTACATTATTTCTGATCAACAATATGTCATACACATATACTTATCAGAAATGCTGTAGTGCTTCCACTCACTTTCTTGTAAATACAGGCTTCATCGCAAGTCTGTATAAAACTATATGCTTCGATCAACTTATCAAAGCATATATTCCAACTCTGAGATGCTTGCACCAGTCCATAGATGGATCGCTGGAGCTTGCATATTTTGTTAGTACCTTTAGGATTGACAAAACCTTCTGGTTGCATCATATACAACTCTTCTTTAATAAATCCATTAAGGAATGCAGTTTTGTTTATCCACTTGCCAGATTTCATAAAATGCGGCAATTGCTAACATGATTCGGACAGACTTAAGCATAGATACGAGTGAGAAACTCTCATCGTAGTCAACACCTTGAACTTGTCGAAAACCTTTTTGCGACAATTCTAGCTTTGTAGATAGTGACACTACTATCAGCGTCCGTCTCGTCTTCCTCTTGAAGATCCATTTAATCTCAATGGCTCGCCGATCATGCAAGTCAATCAAAGTCCATACTTTGTTCTCATACATGGATCTCATCTCAGATTTCATGGCCTCAAGCCATTTCGCGGAATCTGGGCTCATCATCGCTTCCTCATAGTTCGTAGGTTCGTCATGGTCAAGTAACATGACCTCCAGAACAGGATTACCGTACCACTCTGGTGCATCTCACTCTGGTTTACCTACGAGGTTCGGTAGTAACTTGATCTGAAGTTACATGATCATCATCATTAGCTTCCTCACTAATTGGTGGGTGTAGTAGTCACAGGAACAGATTTCTGTGATGAACTACTTTCCAATAAGGGAGCAGGTACAGTTACCTCATCAAGTTCTACTTTCCTCCCACTCACTTCTTTCGAGAGAAACTCCTTCTCTAGAAAGGATCCATTCTCAGCAATGAATATCTTGCCTTTGGATCTGTGATAGAAGGTGTACCCAACATTTTCTTTTGGGTATCCTATGAAGATTTACTTCTCCAATTTGGATTCGAGCTTATCATGTTGAAACTTTTTCACATAAGCATCGCAGTTCCAAACTTTAAGAAACGACAGCTTAGGTTTCTCGCCAAACCACAGTTCATACGGTGTCGTCTCAACGGATTTAGATGGTGCCCTATTTAACGTGAATGTAGCTGTCTCTAATGCATAACCCCAAAACGATAGTGGTAATCGGTAAGAGACATCATAGATAGCACCATATCTAATAAAGCACGGTTACGACGTTCGGACACACCATTACACTGTGGTGTTCCAGGTGGTGTGAGTAGTGAAACTATTTCACATTGTTTTAACCGAAGGCCAAACTCGTAACTCAAATATTTTACTTCTGCGATCATATCATAGAAACTTTTATTTTGTTATGATGATTCTCCACTTCACTCTGAAATTCTTTGAACTTTTCAAATGTTCCAGACTTGTGTTTCATCAAGTAGATATACTCATATCTGCTCAAATCATCTGCGAAGATCAGAAAATAATGATACCTGCCGCGAGCCTCAGTATTCATCGGACCACATACATCAGTATGTATGATTTCCAACAAATCTGTTGCTCGCTCCATTGTTCCGGAGAACGAAGTCTTAGTCATCTTGCCCATGAGGCATGGTTCGCAAGCATCAACTGATTCATAATCAAGTGATTCCAAAAGCTCATCAGCATGGATTTTCTTCATGCGCTTTACACCAATATGACCTAAACGGCAATGCCACAAATAAGTTGCACTATCATTATTAACTTTGCATCTTTTGGCTTCAATATTATGAGAACGTGTATCACCACAATCGAGATCCAACAAACCATTTTCATTGGGTGTATGACCATAGAAGGTTTTATTCATGTAAACAGAACAACAATTTATTCTCTTACTTAAATGAATAACTGTATTGCAATAAACATGATCAAATCATATTCATGCTCAACGCAAACACCAAATAACACTTATTTAGGTTCAACACTAATCCCGAAAGTATAGGGAGTGGGCGATGATGATCATATCAATCTTGGAACCACTTCCAACACACATCATCACTTCACCCTTAACTAGTCTCTGTTCATTCTGCAACTCCCGTTTCGAGTTACTACTCTTAGCAACTAAACCAGTATCAAATACCGAGGGGTTGCTATAAACACTAGTAAAGTACACATCAATAACATGTATATCAAATATAGCATTGTTCAGTTTGCCATCCTTCTTATCCGCCAAATACTTGGGGTAGTTCCGCTTGCAGTGACCAGTCCCTTTGTAGTAGAAGCACTTAGTCTCAGGCTTAGGTACAGACTTGGTCTTCTTCAATTGAGTAGCAACTTGCTTGCCGTTCTTCTTGAAGTTCCCCTTCTTCCCTTTGCCCTTTTCTTGAAACTAGTGGTCTTGTCAACCATCAACACTTGATGCTTTTCTTGATTTCTACCTTCGTCGATTTCAGCATCACGAAGAGCTTGGGAATTGTTTTCGTCATCCCTTGCATACTATAGTTCATCACGAAGTTCTACTAACTTGGTGATGGTGACTAGAGAATTCTGTCAATCACTATTTTATCTGGAAGATTAACTTCCACTTGATTCAAGCGATTGTAGTACCCAGACAATCTGAGCACATGCTCACTGCTTGAGCTATTCTCCTCCATCTTTTAGCTATAGAACTTGTTGGAGACTTCATATCTCTCAACTCGGGTATTTGCTTGAAATATTAACTTCAACTCCTGGAACATCTCATATGGTCCATGACGTTCAAAACGTCTTTGAAGTCCCGATTCTAAACCGTTTAAGCATGGTGCACTAAACTATCAAGTAGTCATCATATTGAGCTAGCCAAACGTTCATAACATCTGCATCTGCTCCTGCAATAGGTTTGTTACCTAGCGGTGCATCAAGGACATAATTCTTCCGTGCAGCAATGAGGATAAACCTCAGATCATGGATCCAATCCGCGTCATTGCTACTAACACCTTTCAACTTAGTTTTCTCTAGGAACATATCAAAAATAAAACAGGGGAGCTAAATGCGAGCTATTGATCTACAACATAGATATGCTAATACTACCAGGACTAAGTTCATGATAAATTTAAGTTCAATTAATCATATTACTTAAGAACTCCCACTTAGAAAGACATCCCTCTAATCTTCTAAGTGATCACGTGATCCAAATCAACTAAACCATAACCGATCATCACGTGAAATGGAGTACCTTTCAATGGTGAACATTAATATGTTGATCATATCTACTATATGATTCACGCTCGACCTTTCGGTCTCAGTGTTCCGAGGCCATATCTGCATATGCTAGGCTCGTCAAGTTTAACCTGAGTATTCTGCGTGTGCAAAACTGGCTTGCACCCGTTGTAGATGGACGTAGAGCTTATCACACCCGATCATCACATGGTGTCTGGGCACGACGAACTTTGGCAATGGTGCATACTCAGGGAGAACACCTTTATCTTGAAATTTAGTGAGAGATCATCTTATAATGCTACCGTCAATCAAAGCAAGATAAGATGCATAAAAGATAAACATCACATGCAATCAATATAAATGATATGATATGGCCATCATCATCTTGTGCTTGTGATCTCCATCTCCGAAGCACCGTCATGATCACCATCGTCACTGGCGCGACACCTTGATCACCATCCTATCATCGTTGTCGTCTCGCCAATCTTATGCTTCCACGACTATCGCTACCTCTTAGTGATAAAGTAAAGCATTACAGCGCAATTGCATTGCATACAATAAAGCGACAACCATATGGCTCCCGCCAGTTGCCGATAACTCGGTTACAAAACATGATCATCTCATACAATAAAATTTAGCATAATGTCTTGACCATATCACATCACAACATGCCCTGCAAAAACAAGTTAGCCGTCCTCTACTTTGTTGCAAGTTTTACGTGGCTGCTACGGGCTTAGCAAGAACCGTTCTTACCTACACATCAAAACCACAATGATAGTTTGTCAAGTTGATGCTGTTTTAACCTTCGCAAGGACCGGGCGTAGCCACACTCGGTTCAACTAAAGTTGGAGAAACTGACACCCGCTAGTCACCTGTGTGCATAGCACGGCGGTAAAACCAGTCTCGTGTAAGCGTACGCGTAATGTCGGTAAGGGCCGCTTCATCCAGCAATACCGCCGAACCAAAGTATGACATGCTGGTAAGCAGTATGACTTATATCGCCCACAACTCACTTGTTTTCTACTCGTGCATATAACATCAACGCATAAAACCTGGCTCGGATGCCACTGTTGGGGAATGTAGTAATTTCAAAAATTTCCTACGCACACGCAAGATCATGGTGATGCATAGCAACGAGAGGGGAGAGTGTGTCCACGTACCCTCGTAGACCGAAAGCGGAAGCGTTAGCACAACGCGGTTGATGTAGTCGTACGTCTTCACGATCCGACCGATCAAGTGCCAAACGCACGGCACCTCCGAGTTCTGCACACGTTCAACTCGATGACGTCCCTCGAACTCCGATCCAGCCGAGTGTTGAGGGAGAGTTTCGTCAGCACGACGGTGTGGTGATGATGATGATGTTCTACCGATGCAGGGCTTCGCCTAAGCACCGCTACAGTATTATCGAGGTGGACTATGGTGGAGGGGGGCACCGCACATGGCTAAGA
The DNA here is from genome assembly GCF_003073215.2 of Triticum urartu. Taxonomy (NCBI): domain Eukaryota; kingdom Viridiplantae; phylum Streptophyta; class Magnoliopsida; order Poales; family Poaceae; genus Triticum; species Triticum urartu. The sequence goes on from NC_053023.1 coordinate 560,553,652, forward strand.
GACGATCAACTTGATCAACTTGTGTGTCTAGAGGTGCCCCCTGCCCTTGTATATAAAGGAGCAAGGGGGGAGGCGGCCGACCTAGGAGGAGGTCGCGCCAAGGGGGGAGTCCTACTCCCACCGGGAGTAGGACTCCTCCTTTCCTTGTTGGAGTAGGAGTAAAGGAAAGAGGAGGAGAGGGAGAAGGAAAAGGGGGCTGCACCCCTTGTCCAATTCGGACCAGAGGGGGGGCGCAGGCATCCTTCCTTTTGGCCTATCTCCTCTATTCCCGTATGGCCCAATAAGGCCCATATACTCCCCGGCGAATTCCCGTAACTCTCCGGTACTCCGAAAAATACCCGAATCACTCGAAACCTTTCCGAAGTCCGAATATAGTCATCCAATATATCGATCTTTACATCTCGACCATTTCGAGACTCCTCGTCATGTCCCCGATCTCATCTGGGACTCCGAACTCCTTCGGTACATCAAAACTCATAAACTCATAATATAACTGTCATCGAAATCTTAAGCGTGCGGACCCTACGGGTTCGAGAACAATGTAGACATGACCGAGACACGTCTCCGGTCAATAACCAATAGCGGAACCTGGATGCTCATATTGGCTCCCACATATTCTATGAAGATATTTATCGGTCAGACCGCATAACAACATACGTTGTTCCCTTTGTCATCGGTATGTTACTTGCCCGAGATTCGATCGTCGGTATCTCAATACCTAGTTTAATCTCGTTACCAGCAAGTCTCTTTACTCGTTTTGTAATACATCATTCCGCAACTAACTCATTAGTTGCAATGCTTGCAAGGCTTAAGTGATGTGCATTACCGAGAGGGCCTAGAGATACCTCTCCGACAGTCGGAGTGACAAATCCTAATCTTGAAATACGCCAACCCAACAAGTACCTTCGGAGACACCTGTAGAGCACCTTTATAATCACCCAGTTACGTTGTGACATTTGGTAGCACACAAAGTGTTCCTCCGGTAAACGGGAGTTGCATAATCTCATAGTCATAGGAACATGTATAAGTTATGAAGAAAGCAATAGCAACAAACTAAACGATCAAGTGCTATGCTAATGGAATGGGTCAAGTCAATCACATCATTCTCCTAATGATGTGATCCCGTTAATCAAATGACAACTCATGTCTATGGTTAGGAAACATAACCATCTTTGATCAACGAGCTAGTAAAGTAGAGGCATACTAGTGACACTCTGTTTGTCTATGTATTCACACATGTATTATGTTTCCGGTTAATACAATTCTAGCATGAATAATAAATATTTATCATGATATAAGGAAATAAATAATAACTTTATCATTGCCTCTAGGGCATATTTCCTTCACTAATAATACTAAAAATTTAGGTGGCCTTGGAAGAGCTGATGGGAGTAGAAAAAGATGCACATGCAGACACGTGGGGAGCTGGGGCAGTAGATCAAGGCCGCTTTCGAAGAACTTATACCTGAGGGTCGTCGGGATGTCGGCGGCGGTAGGTCGGATCTATGCAAAATACGGTAGGGTCGGAGGACCTCCCGAGCCGGTGCTGTGTCGGAGAGAACGACACGGGCAGATGATCGGGCCCCTTCGGCAGCTGTGGGTTTCCTCCCTCGCCGGCAATGACCGCATGAACAGTGCACCTAGTCCTCTACACACACCAGCCGAAGGGATCCGGCCAGATCTATGACCAACGGTGAGCAGAGAGAAAATGCTGCTACCGCTGTCTTGTTTAGATCTAGAGAGGATGAGAGAATAAAGAGAGAAACCCTAGTAAAGCAAGCGCTCAGGCCCCGGCGTACATATATAGTGGAGTGATTATCTTTTTCTCTCCACAACAAGCGTTTCAATTTGTGTACGTGGCATTAAAGAAAAGAAACTCCCTATTTAAGGTGAGTAACTGTACGACTCCTACTTACTACTACTACTACTACCTCCGTCCTGGTTTATAGGTCACCTTTGTAGTTCGTGCCAAATTTTGACCAAATATTTAGCTAACAAAATGTTAATGCATGTGAACAAAAATTATATCATTGGATTCGTATTTCAACATAGTTATCAATGATATAATTTTTGGTAAAATGCACGAACATTTTGTTAGTTCAATCTATAGTCAAAATTTAACACAATATACAATGGGGACCAATAAACTAGGACGGAGGTAGTAGTAGTGCTCGTATTGTTCACTTGTGCTCCCCGGCCCTCCATTCATTGACCAACCCCACAGATGAATACACATACAGTACTAGTATTTATATAGAATGAACAAGCTCGAACTATTTTTGCGTAGTTAAAAGTTGAGGGCGGGGCTTTTCCCGGGCAGTACACGCGGCAGTTTTCGCGTAGGCGGTTTGATAGAGAGGTGAGGAGGGTGAGGGAGTAACACATTCAACTTACTTACTGCTGGAAAGGTCGGGCTGTCCGATTTGACGACGCGTTACTGTTGGAAAGACTTGTGATATGACTACTCACAATAGTCATGAATTACTGGCGGTACGATCGGGGTGATGCCCCCTTCCGTTCCGCACTCTAATCTGGTGCATGACACGTCGACCCAGATGCTGGCTCTCCCACATGTCGGCGAAGTACGTAGGAGGAGTGCGAACCACGGCAGAGGAGTGCGAATCACGGTAGCCCAGTGAATCAGCAGTAGAAAACAATGTGCTGATATGGCCATAAAAACAATGTGCTACGGTCCAGACTGTAGCATGTACAATACTCCTCCTCCTTGGTTGGATCCCTGAGTTAGAGCTAGTTTGGGTTGAAATAGCCTCAAATTATCCAAACAGGAGGGGTTAGTTTGAGCTAGTTTGCTCTAACCTAGCTAAAAAAACTAGGGACTAGGGACTTTTTAGTTGGGACTAGAAAAAAGTCCTAGGACTTATGAACCAAACAGGGCCTCAAGCACCTATGGAGGCGACTGCCGCTCGCGTCTATCGCGTGCCAGGAGACGTCCCCATCGACGACGAGGTGCCTATGGTGCCTATTGTGCACCACGACCAAGGCGGGGAGAAAAACGAGAGAACTACATATTTATTTACGGTGTAGCTTCACTCATTTTGCTTCATATGTACTCCATCTCGGTGTAGTCCAGTCACTTGTTGAAATCTCTAGAAAGGCAAATACTCCTTTCTGGTTTACAGGGCTATACTAGCAAGTAATAGTGGGCTCACATAGCAATTTTTTCTCATGCAAGAGCCTGGCTATATGCATGCTCCAAGGTTCGAAACTGCCATGTTCGGGTTGCACTTGGCTCTTTGCCTCTTCGAGAAGAAGAACAATGATGTTACTACTACTGCTTCTACAATATTGAATCCACTGCTGCATGTCCGTCCACCGCGAGCGGGAGGGATAGCTTGTTGTAGTACTACTGTAAGCAAAAGCCTGTCCTCGTCTGTGAGCCACCGCGCGCATGGGCAAGGGAGAAGGCGAGTAGTAAAATCAAGCTTCTCCTCGTTGTACGAGTTGACATACCCGCAGTGTACAATACTCCATTTGCCGCAACCTCTAACATACCCCACCACAAATTAAAATATATATTCCTGTCTTGACCAGATGAGCGTGCAAACTACAATCACCAGGATGACAGGTAGGGCTAGAAGATTATTTTAATAAAAAAACATGGAGCCGACCCCAATGATTTTAAAGCTTACAGGCACGGTACATGCTATCCTAGACTACTCTACACATGAAACTGTCACACGAGCACGGGCTGCACTTGGCTCTTCGCCTCTTCGGGAAGTCAGACAATGATGGAGTACTACTGCAGTGGAGGAGTACTACAGTATGCTTCTGGCCATCTGACACCGATTGAACTACTGCATGTCCACCGCGTGCGGGAGGGAGAGCGTGTAGCGAACGAAAGCTTCTCCTAGTCCTGCCAGCCACCACGCTCATGGGTACGCTTCTCTTCCTGTATAACGTACTAAACTCATAGTACAAGTGTATGTGGGTGGCATTGACCTAGGGAGTAGTGATGGTGCGTGCGAGAAGTCCCGAGAGGTAGGTTTAATGTGTCTGAAAAAAGACTAGTCTATAGCTCGATATTCCTGTCGAATGCCAAGCGTAAGATATGTATCTGATGGTGCCAGTTTTTGCACGTACACAAAAGTAGAAAAGGAACTAGTACCATGGCATATGCTACATGCTACCTCTTGAGCACCGCGTTGGATTTCCCCGAAGAGGAAGGGATGATGCAGCAAAGTAGCGTAAGTATTTCCCTCAGTTTTTGAGAACCAAGGTATCAATCCAGTAGGAGGCTACGCTCGAGTCCCTTGTACCTACACAAAAACAATAGCTCAACGCAACCAACACGCTTAGGGGTTGTCAATCCCTTCACGGTCACTTACGAAAGTGAGACCTGATAGAGATGATAAATAATATTTTTGGTATTTTGGTATAAAGATGCAAAGTAAATAAAGTAAAAGCAAAATAAAAGCAAAGCAATAATAAAGTGATGGAGATTGATATGATGAGAAAGAGACCCGGGGGCCATAGGTTTCACTAGTGGCTTCTCTCAAGAGCATAAGTATTCTACGGTGGGTGAACAAATTACTGTTGAGCAATTGACAGAATTGAGCATAGTTATGAGAATATCTAGGTATGATCATGTATATAGGCATCACGTCCGAGACAAGTAGACCAAAACGATTCTGCATCTACTACTATTACTCCACTCATCGACCGCTATCCAGCATGCATCTAGAGTATTAAGTTAAAAACAGAGTAATGCCTTAAGCAAGATGACATGATGTAGAGGGATAGTTTCATGCAATATGATAAAAACCCCCATCTTGTTATCCTCAATGGCAACAATACAATACGTGCCTTGCTGCCCCTTCTGTCACTGGGAAAGGACACCGCAAGATTGAACCCAAAGCTAAGCACTTCTCCCATGGCAAGAAAAACCAATCTAGTAGGCCAAACCAAACCGATAATTCGAAGAGACTTGCAAAGATAACCAATCATACATAAAAGAATTCAGAGAAGATTCAAATATTATTCATAGATAGACTGGATCATAAACCCACAATTCATCGGTCTCAATAAACACACCACAAAAAGAAGATTACATCGAATAGATCTCCACGAGAGAGGGGGAGAACATTGTATTGAGATCCAAAAAGAGAGAAGAAGCCATCTAGCTACTAGTTATGGACCCATAGGTCTGAAGTAAACTACTCACACTTCATCGAAGGGGCTTGGATGATGATGTAGAAGCACTACGTGATCGATGCCCCCTCCGGCGGAGCTCCGGAACAGGCCCCAAGATGGGATCTCGTGGATACAGAAAGTTGCGGCGGTGGAATTAGGTTTTTTGGCTCCGTCCTCGATCGTTTGGGGGTACGTGGATATATATAGGAGGAAGAAGTACGTTGGTGGAGCTTCGAGGGGCCCACGAGGCAGGGGGCACGCCCTAAGGGGGGGGGCGCCCCTACCCTCGTGACCACCTCGTGGCTTTCTTGACGGAGGGTCCAAGTCTCCTGGATCTTATCTGATGAGTAAATCACGTTTCTGAAGGTTTCATTCCATTTGGACTTCGTTTGATATTCCTTTTCTTCGAAACCCTAAAATAATATAGAAGTGGAAAATAAAGCCCAACAATGTCCAAAACAGTAGATAATATAGCATGGAGCAAACAAAAATTATAGATACGTTGGAGACGTATCAAGCATCCCCAAGCTTAATGCCTGCTCGTCCTCGAGTAGGTAAATGATAAAAACAGAATTTTTGATGCGGACTGCTACTTGGCATAATTTTAATGTAATTCTTCTTAATTGTGGTATGAATATTCAGATCCAAAAGATTCAAGACAAAAGTTCATATTGACATAAAAATGATAACACTTCAAGCATACTAACTAAGCAATTATGTCTTCTGAAAATAACATGGTCAAAGAAAGTTCATCCCTACAAAATCATATGGTTTAGTCATGTTTCATTTTCATCACACAAGAATGCTATCATCATGCACAACCCCGATGACAAGCCAAGCAATTGTTTCATACTTTAGTAATCTCAAACCTATAAACTTTCACGCAATATATGAGCGCGAGCCATGGACATAGCACTATGGGTGGAATAGAATATAATGGAGGGGGGTTATGTGGAGAAGACAAAAAAGGAGAAAGTCTCACATCAACGAGGCTAATCAATGGGCTATGGAGATGCCCACCGATTGATGTTAATGCAAGGAGTAGGGATTGCCATGCAATGGATGCACTAGAGCTATAAATGTATGAAATCTCAACAAAAGAAACTAGTGGGTGTGCATCCAACTTGCTTGCTCATGAAGACCTAGGGCACTTGAGGAGGCCCATTGTTGGAATATACAAGCCAAGTTCTATAATGAAAAATTCCCACTAGTATATGAAAGTGATAACATGAGAGACTCTCTACTATGAAGATCATGGTGCTACTTTGAAGCACAAGTGTGGTAAAAGGATAGTAACATTGTCCCTTCTCTCCTTTTCTCTCATTTTTTGGGCCTTCTCTTTTTATGGCCTTTCCTTTTTTGGGCCTTCTCCTTTTTTATGGCCTTTCTTTTTTTATACCTCACTTGGGACAATGCTCTAATAATGATTGAGGGAGTCCTGGATTAGGGGGTGTCCGGATAGCTGGACTATACCTTCGGCCGAACTCCTGGACTATGAAGATACAAGATTGAAGACTTTGTCCCGTGTCTGGAAGGGACTTTCCTTGGCGTGGAAGGCAAGCTTGGCTATACGGATATGTAGATATCCTACCATTGTAAGCGACTCTGTGTAACCCTAGCCCTCTCCGGTGTCTATATAAACCGGAGGGTTTTAGTCCATAGGACGAAAAAACAATCATACCATAGGCTAGCTTCTAGGGTTTAGCCTCTCTAATCTCGTGGTAGATCTACTCTTGTACTACCCATATCATCAATATTAATCAAGCAGGATGTAGGGTTTTACCTCCATCAAGAGGGCCCAAACCTGGGTAAAACATCGTGTCCCCTGCCTCCTGTTACCATCCGCCTAGACGCACAGTTCGGGACCCCCTACCCGAGATCCGCCGGTTTTGACACCGACATTGGTGCTTTCATTGAGAGTTCCTTTGTGTCGTCACTTTTAGGCCCGATGGCTTCTCCGATCATTAACAGCGATGCGATCCAGGGTGAGACCTTTCTCCCCGGACAGATCTTCGTATTTGGCGGCTTTGCACTACGGGCCAATTTGCTTGGCCATCTGGAGCAGATCGAAAGCTACGCCCCTGGCTGTCAGGTCAGATTTGGAAGTTTAAACTACGCAGCGGACCTCCGCGGAGACTTGATCTTCGACGGATTCGAGCCGCAGCTGAGCGCGCCGCACTGTCACGATGGGCATGATCTAGCTCTGCCGCCGAACAGTGCCCTGGAGGCCGCACCCGCATCAGCTCCGACCCTTAATTCGTAGCCAACTGCGCCAATCGAGGATGGGTGGTTGGACACCGCCTCGGGGGCTGCAATCTCTAAGGCGATCGAGCCGAACACCAGCACTATTCTCTGCGAAGCCCGTGACTCCAAGGAGCCGGACTCCTCTCCAGACTCCGAGCCCTCTGCGCCCCTATCGATCGAACCCGATTGGGCGCCGATCATGGAGTTCACCGCCGCGGACATCTTTCAGCACTCGCCCTTCGGCATTATTCTGAATTCACTAAAGTCTCTCTCTTTACAGGAGAGCCCTGGCCGGACTATGGTCAGCAAGGTTGGGATGCGGATGATGAAGAAATTCAAAGCCCACCCACCACCCACTTCGTAGCCACTGTCGATGATTTAACTGACATGCTCGACTTCGACTCCGAAGACATCAACAGTATGGACGCTGATGCAGGAGACGATCAAGAACCAGCGCCTATAGGGCACTGGAAAGCCACCTCGTCGTATGATATATACATGGTGGACACCCCAAAAGAAGGCAATGGTGATGGAACAACGGAGGATGACCCCTCCAAGAAGCAGCCTAAGCGCCGGCGTCAGCGGCGCCGATCTAAATCCCGCCAAAGCAAAAACGGTGATTCCGGCACGGGAGATAATAACACCCCGGACAGTGCAGAAGACAACAACCTCCAGCAAGATTCAGCACAGGAGGATGGAGAAGCCATCCCTCACGAGAGAGCGGCAGACAGAGAGGTCGAGGATGATAATTATATGCCTCCCTTCGAAGACGAGGCAAGCCTCGACGACGACGAATTTGTCGTGCCGGAGGATCCCGTTGAACAAGAGCGTTTCAAACGCAGGCTTATGGCCACGGCGAGCAGCCTCATGAAAAAACAGCAACAGCTTAGAGCTGATCAAGATTTGCTAGCCGACAGATGGACTGAGGTCCTTGCGGCCGAAGAGTATGGACTCGAACACTCCTCCAAGAGCTACCCAAAGCGCAGGCTGCTACCCCGATTAGAGGAGGAAGCACCTAAACCTACATCACCAGCGCATGATGCAGCCGACCGGCCACCCCGTGGCCGCGACAGAGAGGCCTCTTGGCCCTCCACTCAAGCCGCGCCCCGGTGCCGCTCAAAAAATACCAAGGCACAGGAAAATGCGCCAGACCTGCGAGATATATTGGAGGACAAGGCAAGGCAAACAAGATCGATCTACGGATCGCGTGGGCACCCCATGGCACGAGACGGTAATCGTCACTCCGGATACAGTCAATCCGGCCGGGCCGAACACAGTAGACAAAGCTCGTTTGAGCTGTGTCGTGATATAGCCCGATACAGAGGCGCCGCACACCCACTATGCTTCACAGATGAAGTAATGGATCATCAAATCCCTGGGGGTTTCAAACCCGTCAACATCGAATCATATGATGGCACAACAGATCCTGCGGTATGGATCGAGGACTATCTCCTTCATATCCACATGGCCCGCGGTGATGACCTACACGCCATCAAATACCTCCCACTCAAGCTTAAAGGACCAACTCGGCATTGGCTTAACAGCTTGCCAGCAGAATCAATTGGTTGTTGGGAGGACCTGGAAGCCGCATTCCTCGACAATTTCCAGGGCACTTATGTGCGACCACTAGACGCCGATGACCTTAGCCACATAATTCAGCAGCCAGAGGAATCGGCCAGACAATTCTGGACACGGTTCCTAACCAAGAAAAATCAAATCGTCGACTGTCCGGACGGAGAGGCCCTAGCAGCCTTCAAGCATAACATCCGCGATGAGTGGCTTGCACGACACCTAGGACAGGAAAAGCCGAAATCCATGGCAGCCCTCACGACACTTATGACCCGCTTTTGCGCGGGAGAAGACAGCTGGCTAGCTCGCAGCAATAACATGACCAAGAGCCCTGGTAATTCTGATACCAAGGACAGCAGTGGTAGGTCGCGTCGCAACAAGCAAAAGCGCCGCATTAACGGCGACAATGCTGAGGATACGGCAGTTAATGCCGGATTCAGAGGCTCTAAACCCAGTCAGTGGAAAAAGCCATTCAAAAGAAATACTCCGGGCCCGTCCAGTTTGGACCGAATACTCGACCGCTCATGCCAGATACATGGCACCCCCGAAAAACCAGCCAATCACACCAACATGGATTGTTGGGTGTTCAAGCAGACATGCAAGTTAAATGCCGAAAGCAGAGACAAGGGGCTGCATAGCGATGACGAGGAGGAGCCCAGGCCGCCGAACAACAGTGGACAGAAAGGTTTTCCCCCACAAGTGTGGACGGTGAACATGATATACGCAACCCATGTCCCCAAGAGGGAGCGGAAGTGTGCGCTAAGGGGCGTATACGCGATGGAGCCAGTCGCCCCAAAGTTCAACCCATGGTCTTCCTTCCCGATCACTTTTGATCGAAGGGACCACCCCACTAGCATCCTTCATGGCAGATTCGCCGCATTGGTTCTAGACCCAATTATTGACAGATTTCACCTCACTAGAGTCCTTATGGATGGCGGCAGCAGCCTGAACCTGCTTTACCAGGATACAGTGCGGAAAATGGGCATCGATCCCTCGAGAATTAAACCCACTAAAACGACCTTTAAAGGCGTCATACCAGGTGTAGAGGCTAACTGTACAGGCTCAGTTACACTTGAAGTGGTCTTCGGATCTCCGGATTATTTCCGAAGCGAGGAGTTAATCTTCGACATAGTCCCGTTCCGTAGTGGATATCACGCACTGCTCGGACGAACCACATTTGCCAAGTTCAATGCAGTGCCGCACTACGCATACCTCAAGCTCAAGATGCCAGGCCCTCGAGGAGTCATCACGGTCAATGGAAACACCGAACGCTCTCTCCGAACGGAGGAGCATATGGCGGCTATCAGAGCGGAAGTACAAAGCAGCCTCTCAAGGCAATTCTCTAGTCCGGCCATTAAACGTCTGGACACCGTCAAGCGCGCCCGGAGTAACCTACAACAAGACCGCCTGGCACGATCCGAGCAAGCGTAGCAATGCGGCCCCAACCCCAGCCCTCGCGAACTTGTGAAACCAGTGTTGCGCGTACATAACTACGCTCTGGAAATACCATGGGCATAGGGGGAGGGGCACCATCACGACACGCCCGACACGCGGCTTAAACCGCACTAGGGGCTGCCGATTTCTTATTTTTCTCTTATTTTCAGGACTCCATTCTTCGGAAGGCCTGTCCGGCAGTACAATTGCCGCACAAGCGATACAACCAGGGAAGCAGAAAGCTACGCCGCACTATGGAACTCTAAGGTGGTCTCTATAACAAGTAGTATACCTGTTTCACATAACATTTCGCAGCTCGCCCCTGGAAAGGACATGTTAAATAGTCCCATCTTTCGCTTATTGCACTATTTGTATCGTTCTGCTTTGATCGCAGCCTTTTTAAATAAACAATGCATAGCTTCCGTCTATTATTGCATTACTCCTTTTTACAAATATATGTTCATTAATGACATGTTGCACCCGTACACTTTGGTACAACCAATACACCAGGGGCTTAAGTACCCCACAGTACAGTGTGAGAAGTCCGAACACTTTCACAAGTGCGGCACCCCGAACTTATAGCATTATATGCATCGACTTCGAATCATGTCTTGGGTCAATAGTTGGGTTTGCCCGGCTCCTATGTTTTGGTACCTTACGTTCCGTTATATCGGCTAAGGTAGCACTAGGAGAACTACTGCGATTGTGCACCAGTTGAGCTGGGCTAAGCACCTCAGTAGAGAAAGCTAAAACTGACTGTCATGATGAGGCGAGAGTTGGTCGCTGTTCGAGAGGTTTTCGAGTCCCTAAAGACTTATGCCGCTTAGAGCGAGGAGTCGGCTTTGTCTGGCCTAGGCATGGATAGCGCACCGAACTCGGTCTTCCGAACACTAGGGGCTTTGCCGAAATTTAAAATTATAGAATTCTATGGCTAAGTGAGAGTGTTCAAGCATTATAGTCCGATTGCCTTGTTTGTTGTGTTGAGCGCCTCCCTCGAAGGACCCAAGAATGGGAAAAAGAGCGCTCATGTTTATCCCGAACACCCCAGCACTCGTGGCACGGGGGCAGAAGCCGGCGACTCGCCATCTCTCAAATTTGATAAACGGTCGCACAGAAGGTAATATTTTAAATTCAAAAGCGTTGCTTAGTGCATATGAACAAGTTTTCAGCGTACAGGATCACAAATGCGAGTTTACTCAAAAATTACATCTTTGGAGTATTCATCCTCTATAAGGCGGGCACCCTTCAGGACGCCCTCATAATACGCTTCCAAGACGCGATGCTCCTTGCCCGGCGGCGGCCCGTCCTTCACCAGCTTCTCCGCATCCATCTTGCCCCAGTGCAGTTTAGCACGGGCAAGCGCCCTACGGGCACCTTCGATGCAGACGAAGCGCTTGATTACTTCAAGTCGTGGACAGGCATCCACCAGCCGCCTCACCAGCCCAAAGTAGCTCCCAGGCAGAGCCTCTCCAGGCCAAAGCCGAACTATGAGGCCCTTTATGGCCTGTTCGGCCACCTTGTGGAGCTCGACCATTTGCTTCAGCTGGTCGCTCAAAGGCACCAGGTGTCCGGCCTCAGCATACTGAGACCAGAACACCTTCTCCGTCGAGCTCCCCTCCTCGGCTCGGTAGTAGGCGGTGGCATCAGACGCACTACGCGGCAAATCTGCGAATGCTCCTGGAGAGCTCCGGACTCGGGTACGTAACAAGTAATTCACTTTCATGTGCTTGCTTTGCATAATGAATTCCTTACCCGCTGCTATCTTCTTCATATCTCCAATTTCTTGGAGGGCTTTCTGGGCTTCGGCCTTGGCAGACTTCGCGCTTTCGAGGGCTGCCGCAAGCTCGGATGCTTACGTCTTTGAGTCAAGCTCCAAACTCTCGTGTTTTGACGAGAGCCTGGAGCTCTTTTTGCACCTCCTCCACCCGCGCCTCCTGCTTCCCTCTCTCTGTACGCTCCGCGGCCGCTTTGTTTTTGGCCTCGGACAACGCTTTCTTAAGGGTTGCCACCTCGGTCGTGGCCCCTATAATAGCACGTTGATCCTGTCATTTTTTGCAACCACATCTTCTCTATATACTTGCGCAAGGTATTACTTACCTTCCTTCTCCTCGAGTTGCCTCTTGGCATGGCCGAGCTCGTTCTCGGACCACGCGAGGTTTTGCTTCAGCATATCCACCTCCGCAGTCAGTGCGGCGGAGGCCAGCAGCGAAGCCTGCATACGCATATTGACTTGATTATGTTAGACTCCTGTGAATGTTATTAGATCCTTTATTCGGCTTTTCTTTCGGAACGCCGAACAGAGCATCAGGGGCTACTGTCTATGTGGCAATATTTTTACATATTCTTTACTTACCTCAAAGCCTGTTAGAAGGCTGGCACAGGCTTCATTCAGTCCGCTCTTGGCGGACAGAACCTTTTGGATCACCGCACTCATAATAGTGCGGTGCTCCTCGTCGATGGAGGCGCCGTTAAGCACCTCCAGCAAATTGTCCAGTGCCTCCGGTTGGACGGAGGTCGCCGGCTCGGTAGGCTTGCTCCTCTTGGAAGGAGGCTACCTACCGGAGTCTGGAACCGTTGAAGGTTCCGGCGCGGTGTCCGGCTCAAGGCCGGACTTGGAGCCCTTGGGGGTTCTATCCCCTTTACGCCTGGAGTCCGGGAGGTTGCCTTGCGGTGCCTCCAGGACCACCTCCTCCTCGCTTGGAACCTATTGGGACGCCACCACGGCGTCGTCCGTAGGATGGGGGGAGGTAGCCGTCGGAAGCGAATTCACGTCTGACGAATCCAGGGAACCGCTCGATGACACATCGGGCCGGTCTTTGGGTGGACTGCATAAACGTGTTTGACGTAAGGAAAATATGTGCAATGGGGAAATACTATGAATCACTCTGGTATTCGGATACTTACGATCTCGCCAGGGGCTTGGCCCTGTGCGGCCACTCCTCTTCGCCGTCGTCGGCGTTGGTGGAGTAGTCCGGAGGAGGGGTCTTCCCCTTCTTGGACCCTTCGGCCTCCCCAGTTGGGGCGGCCTTCCTTTTCTTCCCTCCCCCCGCTGGAGGGGGAGAGGTCTCTTCTTCCTCCTCCTCGTCTTCATGGGAGGAGTGCGCCTTGGAGTCATCGGATGATGAATCCAACACCTCCTGGCGCCGGGCACTCTTTCGAGTCCCCGTGGCCTTCTTCTTGGCCTTCTTCTCCGGCACCACATAGGGTGCCGGAACCAGCAGCTTCGCCAAGCGAGCGTCCGCTGGGCCTTCGGGCAAAGGAGCCGAACAGTTGATCTGTCCAGACGTCTCCTGCCAATCCTGTCAAAGGTAAGGGAGCTTAGATCCTGCATGGAGTCAAACTATGAAAAACTAATACCCTGTAAAAGGTAAAAACAGCTTACCGCATGAGCGTGACGCTGTGTGCTGAATCCGCAATCCTCGGTAGTGGATGCGGAGGCCTCAGCGCCCTTGAAAAGCACCTTCCAGGCATCTTCGTACGTCGTGTCGAAGAGCCTGCTAAGAGTTCGGTGCCGCGCCGGGTCGAACACCCACAGGTTGAAAGCCCGTTGTTGACACGGGAGGATCCGGCGGCTAAGCATAACCTGGACTACGTTGACAAGTTTGAGCTTCTTGTCCACCAGGGTTTGGACGCATGTTTGGAGTCCGGTCAGCTCTCCTTTTTTACCCCACGACAGGCCCGTCTCTTTCCAGGAGGCGAGCCGCATAGGGGGTCCGGATCGGAACTCGGGGGCTGCGACCCATTCAGGGTCGCGCGGCTCGGTGATGTAAAACCACCCCGACTGCCACCCCTTTAGGGACTCCATGAAGGAGCCCTCGAGCCATAGGACGTTGGGCATCTTGCCCACCATGGCGCCTCCGCACTCCGCCTGGGTGCCGCGCACCACCTTCGGCTTGACATTGAAAGTCTTGAGCCATAGGCCAAAATGGGGGCGGATGCGGAAGAAAGCCTCGCACACGACGATAAACGCTGAGATGTTGAGGACAAAGTTCGGGGCCAGATCATGGAAATCCAGGCCATAGTAGAACATGAGCCCCCGGACAAATGGGTGGAGAGGGAAGCCCAGTCCGCGGAGGAAATGGGGGAGGAACACCACCCTCTCATGGGGCCTAGGGGTGGGGATGAGCTGCCCCTCTTCGGGAAGCCGGTGCGCAATGTCGTTAGACAAGTATCCGGCCTTCCTCAGTTTTTTGATGTGTCCCTCCGTGATGGAGGAGACCATCCACTTGCCTCCCGCTCTGGACATGGTAGGAGAAGGTTGAGGTGGGGTGTGCGGACTTGGGCGCTGGAGCTCGAGTGCGCGGAAATGGATAGGCAAAGGAGGAAGAAGGCGTGGATGAAAAGGTGGATCCTTATCCCCTTATATGGGCGGACGTGACTATGCGTCCCCATCAGCCTGGTAAAACTCGCTTATGTCCCAAGCACCGTAATCAATGGCGCGGTTGGGTTACCCACGCCCGTATTGATGAGAATCCCGGAATAAGGGGACACGATCCCTGCTTTGACAAGACGTGCCAAGGAAACCGCCTCACTAAACGCGCTGAGGTAGAACAGTAAAACGATTCGAATAAAGACTTGGCCGTGGTGTGATGTCACGCTACGGAATACGTCAGCAGATTAGATTTGTGTAAATATTATTCTCTCTATGGCAATATGTGGAAACTTATTTTGCAGAGCTGGACACTACCTTTGTGTTCAAAATCTTCTATGAAGTACTTGGAGGAGGAACCCGCCTTGCAATGCCGAAGACAATCTGCGCGCCGGACTCATCGTCATTGAAGCCTGGTTCAGGGGCTACTGAGGGAGTCCTGGATTAGGGGGTGTCCGGATAGCCGGACTATACCTTCGGCCGGACTCCTGGACTATGAAGATACAAGATTGAAGACTTCGTCTCGTGTCCGGAAGGGACTTTACTTGGCGTGGAAGGCAAGCTTGGCGATACGGATATGTAGATCTCCTACCATTGTAACCGATTCTGTGTAACCCTAGCCCTCTCCGGTGTCTATATAAACCGGAGGGTTTAAGTCCATAGGACGAAAAAACAATCATACCATAGGCTAGCTTCTAGGGTTTAGCCTCTCTGATCTCGTGGTAGATCTACTCTTGTACTACCCATATCATCAATATTAATCAAGCAGGACGTAGGGTTTTACCTCCATCAAGAGGGCCCGAACCTGGGTAAAACATCGTGTCCCCTGCCTCCTGTTACCATCCGCCTAGATGCACAGTTCGGGACCCCCTACCCGAGATCCGCCGGTTTTGACACCGACAATGATGATCATCACACTTCTATTTATTTACAACTCAATGATTACAACTCAATACTAGAACAAAGATGACTCTATATGAATGCCTCTGGCGGTGTACCGGGATATGAAATGAACCAAGAGTGACATGTATGAAAGAATTATGAACGGTGGCTTTGCCACAAATACTATGTCAACTACATGATCATGCTAAGCAATATGACAATGATGAATGTGTCATGATGAACGGAATGGTGGAAAGTTGCATGGCAATATATCTCGAAATGGCTATGGAAATGCCATAATAGGTAGGTATGGTGGCTGTTTTGAGGAAGATATAAGGAGGTTTATGTGTGAAAGAGCATATCATATCACGGGGTTTGGATGCACCGGCGAAGTTTGCGCCAACTCCCAATGTGAGAAAGGGCAATGCACGGTACCGAAGAGGCTAGCAAGGATGGAAGGGTGAGAGTGCTTATAATCCATGAACTCAACATTAGTCATAAATAACTCACATACTTATTGCAAAAGTCTACAATTCATCAAAAACCTTGGCACTACGCGCATGCTCCTAGGGGGATAGATTGGTAGGAAAAGACCATCGCTCGTCCCCGACCGCCACTCATAAGGAAGACAATCAAATAACACCTCATGTTTCAAATTTGTTGCATAACGTTTACCATACGTGTATGCTATGGGACTTGCAAACCTCAACACAAGTATTTCTCAATTTCACAACTACTCAACTAGCATGACTTTGATATTATTACCTCCACATCTCAAAACAATCATCAAGCATCAAACTTTTCTTAGTATTCAACACACTCGTAAGAAAGTTTTATTATTAATCTTGCATACCAAGCATATTAGGATTTTAAGAAAATTACCATGCTATTAATACTCTCAAAATAATCTAAGTGAAGCATGAGAGATCAATAGTTTCTATAAAACAAATCCACCACCGTGCTCTAAAAGATATAAGTGAAGCACTAAAGCAAAATTATAAAGCTCAAAAGATATAAGTGAAGCACATAGAGTATTCTATCAAATTCCAAATCATGTATGGCTCTCTAAAAAGGTGTGTACAGCAAGGATGATTGTGGTAGACTACAAGCAAAGAATATAAAAGACGCTCCAAGCAAAACACATATCATGTGGTGAATAAAAATATAGCTCCAAGTAAAGTTACCGATAGAAGTAGACGAAAGAGGGGATGCCTTCCGGGGCATCCCCAAGCTTTGGCTTTTAGGTGTCCTTAGATTATCTTGGGGGTACCATGGGCATCCCCAAGCTTAGGATCTTGCCACTTCTTGTTCCATAATCCATCAAATCTTTACCCAAAACTTGAAAACTTCACAACACAAAACTTAAAGTAGAAAACTCGTGAGCTCCGTTAGCGAAAGAAAACAAAAGACCACTTCAAGGTACTGTAATGAACTCATTATTTATTTATATTGGTGTTATACCTACTGTATTCCAACTTCTCTATGGATTATAAACTATTTTACTAGCCATAGATTCATCAAAATAAGCAAACAACACACGAAAAACAGAATCTGTCAAAAACAGAGCAGTCTGTAGTAATCTGTAGCTAGCGCAAGATCTGGAACCCCAAAAATTCTAAAATAAATTTCTGGACGTGAGGAATTTATCTATTAATCATCTTAAAAAATAATTAACTAAATAGCACTTTCCAAATAAAAATGACAGCAGTTCTCATGAGCGCTAAAGTTTCTGTTTTTTACAGCAAGTTCAACAAGACTTTCCCCAAGTCTTCCCAACAGTTCTACTTGGAACAAACACTAATTAAACACAAAAAACACAACCAAAACAGAGGCTAAATAATTTATTTATTACTAAACAGGAGCAAAAAGGAAGGAATAAAAATAAAATTGGGTTGCCACCCAACAAGCGCTATCGTTTAACGCCCTTAGCTAGGCATAACAAGCAAGAATAGATCTAGGTATTGCCATCTTTGGTAGGCAATCCATAAGTGGCTCTCATGATAGATTCATATGGTAATTTTATTTTATTTCTAGGAAAGTGTTCCATGCCCTTTTTTAATGGAAATTGGAATCTAATATTCCCTTCCTTCATATCAATAATTGCACCAACCGTTCTAAGGAAAGGTCTACCGAGAATAATAGGGCAAGAAGGATTGCAATCTATATCAAGAATGATAAAATCTACGGGCACATAATTTCTATTTGCAACAATAAGAGCATCATTAATTCTTCCCATAGGTTTCTTAATAGTGGAATCCGCAAGATGAAAGTTTAGAGAGCAATCATCAAAATCACGGAAATCTAGTAATCACACAAAGTTTTGGGAATAGTAGAGACACTAGCACCCAAAACACACAAAGCATAAAACTCATAATTTTTAATTTTAATTTTAGTATTTGGTTCCCACTCATCATAAAGTTTTCTAGGGATAGAAACTTCCAATTCAAGTTTTTCTTCATAAGATTGCATCAAGGCATCAATGATATGTTTAGTAAACGCTTTATTTTGACTATAAGCGTGAGGAGATTCTAGCACGGATTGCAACAAGGAAATACAGTCAATCAAAGAGCAATTTTTATAATTAAATTCCTTGAAATCCATAATAGTGGGTTTAGCAACATCTAGGGTTTTAATTTCTTCAATCCCACTTTTATCAAATTTAGCATCAAGATCAACAAATTCCGAATTCTTAGAACGCCTTCTAGGTGGATCATAATCAGTCCCATCATTATCAAGATTCATATTGAAAAACAACGATTTAGTAGGGGACACATCAATAACTTTTAGATCTTCATCATTATTTTCATAGGAACTAGAAGAACACGCTTTTATAAAGGCATCTTTCTTAGCACGCATCCTAGCGGTTCTTTCTTTGCACTCGTCAATGGAAATTCTCATGGCTTTGAGAGACTCATTAATATCATGCTTAGGTGGAATAGATCTAAGTTTCAAAGAATCAACATCAAGAGCAATTCTATCAATGTTCCTAGCCAAATCATCAATCTTAAGCAATTTTTCTTCAATCATAGCATTAAAATTCTTTTGCGAAGAAATAAATTCTTTAATATTAGATTCAAAATCAGAGGGCATCTTATTATAATTTCCATAAGAATTGTTGTAGGAATTACCATAATTATTAGAGGGATTTTAAGTGCATCTAGTGCCACCCCTAGTTGGTTTTGGAGTATTGACGACAAACCTGGTTGAGGGACTAATGTGTTTGTGAGAATTGCAGGATAACACAGGTAGTAGTCCCTCATTAATTCGGTTTATCTACCAGAGATGACCCCTAAAAATGTATGAAGACATTGAAGACAATGGTGGTATGTGAAGATATTCACATTGAAGACTATGACAAGAGAAGACATTGCGTGAAGACTATGGGGCGCGAAGACTTAGTTGTTTCGTTGTCTCCTTTTCTTCTTTGTTGAGTCATAGGAACCACCGTACTGTTAAGTGGGGTCCAAGTGAACAAAGTCAGAGTGACCGAAGTGATGCTCAACCAAAATCCTATGTCTTCGAGCGAAGACAATGAGAGCAAATCTTATCCAGAGCTGGATGAGTCAGCTTTGCTTGTAGCCCAAGTAAAATTGCTGCGTGTGTTTGAAATCTGACCGTTGGAACACGTGTCAGTTCCTTAGTGACCCAGGATCATTTCGGACAAATCAGGTCGGGTTGCCTAGTGGCTATAAATAGCCCACCCCCTACAACCATAAACGGTTGGCTGCTCAGAGTTAGTGTACGGCTTTTGTCGTTTGAGAGCAACCCACCTCGAAGCCTTTGAGAGAGAATTACTTGCGAGGATAAAGCCCTAACCACCCAGAGCCAAAGAGTGTTAGGCATCACTGAAGTCTTCCTGTCTGTGTGATCTGAAGACTTATTACACTTGAGGACTGTGAATCCTCCAGCCGGTTAGGCGTCGCGTTCTGAGCATCTAAGAGTCATTGTGGATCGCCGGTGAACGAAGTCTGTGAAGGTTTGGGAGTCTACCTTGAAGACTTACCAGAGTGATTGGGCAAGGACTGGGTGTCCTTAGCTCAAGGGGAATAAGGTGAAGACGCGGTCTTCTGAGATAAATCTCAGCCTCCCTAACCAGACGTACAGTTGTCACAGCAACCGGAACTGGTCCAACAAATCTTTGTCTTCAACGAGTCACTGGTTTCGTCCTTCCCATTCCTTTACTTACTATTGGCCCTGGTGAAGTCATTGTATGATTGCATTATCTTTTGTCTTCACTGAGTAACTGATTGTTCTGATTGGCTTCACACTATCTTCCTACCTGATCTATACTGCCTAACTGCTATTAGTCATTGTGCTTTCACTTTATTGAATACTTTACTATGGCTTGCTTAGTGTAGTCTACCTTCCGCTACATGGTAATAGGTTTATTTCTATCGTTTGTCTTCGAAACTTCCATGTTTTGAAGACTTTCATAAAAATCGCCTATTCACTCCCCTTCTAGTCGATCACTAGCACTTTCAATTGGTATTAGAGCAAGGTACTCCCTTGTTCTGTGTGATTCGGTTTAACCACCTGGAGTTTTAGCTATGTTGACTGCAGGGATAATTAAAGTCTCTGCTGCGTGCCCCATCTTTGATGGAACTGAATATCCCTACTGGAAGAATAAGATGCGCATGCATCTTGAGCCATTGATGTCGACCTCTGGTATGTCGTCAAGAATGGCGTTCCCAAGGCTGGTGAAGGTGTCACCGCTACTGATGTCAAGAAGTTCGTTCAACTGGATTCCACTGCCAAGAACATCATCTATGGTCATCTGACCAAAGGACAGTATGGCCGTGTGAGTGCTCTGGAAACATCCAAGCAAGTCTGGGACTGGCTCTCCAAGGTCAACGAAGGCGTCTCAACCCAGAGAGATCAAAGAATCAGTGTCCTTCGCAACCTCTTCAACCGCTTCAAGAGAAACGACAATGAGAATGTCCAGCTCATGTTTGACTGCCTCACTGACATCACAAATGAGCTTCGAGCTCTCGGCGCTACTGAGATCACCAAGCATGAAATCGTCAAGACACTCCTGAGATCACTTGACACCTCGTTTGACACCCTACCCCTGATGATTCAAGAACATCCTGACTTCAAGACACTCGATCCGTCTGACATACTTGAAAGGCTCAACACACATGAGTTTTCAGCTTTCTGAGAAAAGAGACATCTACGGTCCCAACTATGGGCGAACTCGTGCTTTGAAGGCAAAAGCTGTTTCCTCATCTGATGAAGAATCTGACTGCAGTTCTGATGATCCTGAAGACATTGGAAGGGAGCTTGCTATGCTTGTGAAGAAGTTCCAGAGATTCACCAAGAAGAAAGACTTCAGAAAGTCTTCACGATCCAGCTCAAGAAATGATGAAGCTTCTGCTCATGACTACAAGAAGAGAACATGCCACAAGTGCAAGAAACCTGGTCACTACATCTCTGAGTGTCCACAGTGGGACAATGAGAACAACAAGAAGAAGAAGAGCAAGGAGTATGATTCTGGCGACAAGAAGAAGAAGAAATACTCAAAGTCTTCTTCCAAGTCTTCCTCAAAGTCTTCATCACACAAGAAGAGCTCATCTGGCAAGGCCCGCGCGTTTGTCGGCAAGGAAATAGATTCAGAGGAGGAGTCTGCTTCTGAGGAGGCAGAGGTGGAGTCTGAGGAGGAGTCTGATTCTGGCGTTGCAAGTCTGGCTACAGCCTACGTTGCCAAGTCCATATTCAACACTGAAGACAATGACTCCGTCACCAACGCCGATGCTAATGACAAGGACAACTCCACTCCCACCTACTGCTTCATGGCACGCGGTGCCAAGGTAAACTCACGCGCCACTCACTATCAAACATCAAGTGAAGATGACTCTGATTGTGGTTCCAAACCCAGCTACAAAACGCTTGCTAAACTTGCAACTGAACAACAGAAAGCTATGGAACATATTCAAAAACTATTAGACAAAAGCGATGACCTGTTAGACGCTGAAATGACTCGATCTCAGTCCTTAATTGAAGACATAAAAAATCTTCATGTTAAGTATGAGGAACTTGAAAGTCGTCATGAAACGCTCTCAACAACTCATGAAAAGATTTCCTATGATTATCTTCAAAGGAAGCAAGATCTTGAGAAATTGAGAATGGCTCATGAAGATCTTCAAAAGGAAAACGAGTCACTTTGCGCCAAACAGACCAGTTCCGCTCAGGAAGGATTTGAACCACCATGTCTTAAATGCATTGAGCGTGATAACGCTACTTCTGTTGCTGAATGTTCTACTACTGCTACTGTTGCAATATCTTCAACTGCTGATGTGGTAACTAACCCCTCTGCTGAGGATGCCACTGCTATTGCTGATGAGAATGCTAGGTTGAAGACATTGCTTGAAACAGGGATGTTCAAAAGTCTCAAAGGGCATCAGACACTATGTGATGTCCTCAAAAGGCAGATCCTGAACCGAAACCCTAGGAAAGAGGGTGTTGGGTTCGAATGAATGCTGATGGATCTTACTAGAAACCTGAGCAGTACCCCAAAACCACATGGGTTGCTGCAAAGGAACCTTCAGCGGATCCATCCACCCTATCTGGCTTCACTTGTGCTAATCCCATTGTTATTGATGAATCTTTTGATGCAAACTATAAACTGTTTAGAACTGTTTGCCATGTATATTGGTACTAACTGCAGGAATGGGCCGCCTATGAAGAAAGTCTGGGTGCCGAAAAGATGTTTGGAGAATCTTCCTATGAATGTCGTCATGACACCACACATGAAGAAGACAAACCCCAGATCACATGCTTCATACGGTCCAAAGGCTTCATACAGACAGAGGACTCACCTGCGTCGCACTAACGCAAATGTTTTGCAGGGAAACCTTACTCAGGTCTATGAATATGAGCGTGTTTCATCAAACCACCATGTTCATAAGACCAAGAACTACTCTGCTTATTCTTATGAGTACTATTGTCCACCTGCAAGACTTTTTGCTAGGGCTCCAAAGCCAAAGTTCTCAGATGCTGCACTTAGACTCATTGCTTCGAAGCCACCCTTGAAGATGTGGGTGGCTAAGAAAGCTTAACTCCCTTTTGCAGGGAAAGGTCTCCAGCCGAAAACCAAAATCGTCTGAAGCTATTGCTGGAGACCTTAAACATCTTGTAGGGCGCAAGATCAAATGCCCAAATGGTCTTATTATGTATTTTATTCCTGAGTCGCTTGCTACTTGCCCTATCAGTCCTAACCTTGATCTAAGCTTTCATAATCCACTTGCTCGTCAAATGTTTATGCTTCACAATTCTCTTCGTGAAGCCTATCCCCCTAACTGCACTGTAGGGTATGACACCAGCTGCTTCAGAATGGATTATTGATAGTGGGTGTACTAATCACATGACTGGCAAGCAAAGTCTTCTTATAGACTCAACCTTACGTCCATCTGACAAAAGTCACATCACATTTGCTGACACTGGTAAAAGCAAGGTATTGGGTCTAGGTAGAGTTGCAATCTCAAGGGATCAACACATGGATAAAGTCATGCTTGTTGAATCCCTTGGTTTCAACTTAATGTCTGTCTCAATGCTTTGTGATTTAAACATGATTGTGATGTTTGGAAAATATCGTTGCCTTGTTCTAATGGAATCTGACAAGTCTCTAGTTTTTGAAGGGTATCGGAAAGATGATTTGTACGTGGTAGATTTCTCAGCAGGACCACAACTTGCCGTATGTCTTCTAGCAAAAGCTTCAGAATGCTGGCTCTGGCATCGGAGGCTAGGGCATGCTGGCATGAGGAACTTGCACACTCTTGCAAGAAAGAATCACGTCATAGGCATCGAGGGCGTCAAGTTCAAGAAGGATCACTTATGCGGTGCCTGTGAAGCAGGAAAGATGACGAGGGCCAAGCATCCCTCAAAGACAATCATGACAACGACTCAACCCTTCGAACTGCTCCACATGGACCTTTTCGGTCCCACTCATTACTCAACTCTTACTACTACTGCTTGTCTCTATGGCTTTGTCATTGTTGATGATTATTCAAGATATGCTTGGGTGCATATAATCCTCTACAAGACTGAAGTGCAGGATGTCTTCAGATGCTTCGCCAATCGAGCCATGAACAACTATGGCGTCAAGATAAAGCACATCAGAAGTGACAATGGCAATGAATTCAAGAACACTGGCCTGGATACATATCTTGATACTTTGGGCATCACACGTGAATTCTCAGCTCTGTACACGCCGCAGCAAAATGGCATCGTGGAACGCAAGAACAGAACACTTATTGAGATGGCCCGGACGATGCTTGATGAATACAAGACTCCAAGAAAATTCTGGCCTGAATCCATTGATACTGCATGCCATATCATCAACCGTGTTTATCTTCACAAGCTTCTCAACAAGACATCATATGAGCTCCTTACTGGCAAGAAGCCAAATGTCAGTTACTTCAGAGTATTTGGTGCCAGGTGCTTGATAAAGGATCCACATCACACTTCAAAATTTGCACCGAAAGCACATGAAGGTTTTATGCTTGGATATGGAAAGGATTCGCACTCCTACAAAGTCTTCAACCTCTTTCACTATAAAGTGGTTGAAACTGTGGATGTGCGGTTCGATGAGACTAACGGCTCGCAAAGAGAGCACCTGCCAAATGTGCTAGATGAAGTTCCATCCAGTGAATCAATCAAACTTATGGGAACTGGAGAAATCATACCATCTGAAGCTCAGCCTGAAGAGGAACTTATCATCTCCGCATCTAATCAACCTGAAGACAATGCTCAGCCTGAAGACAATCCTTCTAATGATGACAATGATCAGCAAGAGCAAAATCTTTGTCTTGTACATCCTCGTGTTGAAAATGAAGTACAGATTGAGAGAATAATTGATAGCATCAATGCACCAGGTCCACTCACTCGTTCAAGGGCAACACAGCTAGCAAATTTCTGTGGGCACTTCGCATTCGTCTCAATATCTGAACCCAAGAAAGTTGATGAAGCCTTCATGGAACCTGAATGGATTCAAGCTATGCAAGAAGAGCTTCAACAGTTTGAGCTGAATAATGTATGGGAACTGGTTAAGCGTCCTGATCCTCGTAAGCACAATATAATAGGCACTAAATGGATATATCGCAACAAGCAAGATGAGCATGGTCAAGTTGTCAGAAACAAAGCTCGTCTCGTTGCTCAAGGATACACTCAAGTTGAAGGGATTGACTTCGATGAAACATTTGCTCCTGTGGCTAGGCTTGAAGCCATACGCATACTGCTGGCCTATGCAAATCATCATAACATTCTTCTGTATCAAATGGATGTGAAGAGCGATTTTCTCAATGGCAAGATTGAAGAAGAAGTGTATGTTACACAACCGCCTGGCTTTGAAGATCCAAAACATCCTGACATGGTGTACAAGCTCAACAAGGCACTGTATGGCCTCAAACAAGCCCCTCGGGCTTGGTATGACACATTCAAAGACTTCCTGAAGAGCAAAGGCTTCAAACCTGGTTCCCTCGACCCCACTCTCTTCACAAAGACATATGATGGTGAACTGTTTGTGTGCCAAATATATGTGGATGACATTATCTTCGCCTGCACCAATCAGAAATACAGTGAAGAGTTTGGATATATGATGCAAGAGCAATATCAGATGTCCATGATGGGTGAGCTGAAGTTCTTCCTTGGTCTTCAAATACGTCAGCAACGCAATGGCATCTTTATATCTCAAGAGAAATACCTCAAAGATTGCCCGAAGACAAGATTTCAAAGGCTTCATGACGCCAATGCCAGCCAAACATCATCTGGGTCCCGATGATAATGGTAAAGAGTTCGATCAAAAGGTATACCGCTCCATGATTGGTTCCTCGCTTTATTTATGTGCATCTAGGCCAGATATCCTGCTTAGTGTTTGCATGTGTGCCCGGTTCCAAGCGGCACCAAAGGAATCACATCACTTAGCTGTGAAGCGAATTCTCAGATATTTGGCTCACACCCCAACACTAGGATTATGGTATCCAAAGGGCTCAGAGTTTGATCTAGTTGGATTCTCGGATGCTGATTATGCTGGTGACAAGGTGGATCGCAAGTCTAAATCAGGCACATGTCATTTTCTGGGACGATCACTTGTATGTTGGTCTTCAAAGAAGCAGAACTGTGTATCTCTCTCCACTGCTGAATCTGAATACATTGCTACTGGATCTTGCTGCAGTCAGCTTCTATGGATGAAGCAAACACTCAAAGACTATGGCATTCATCTGAAGTAAGTGCCACTCTACTGCGACAACGAAAGTGCCATCAAGATTGCCAACAACCCAGTTTAGCACTCGAAGACAAAGCACATTGAAATTCGTCATCACTTTCTCAGAGATCATGTTATGAAGGAAGATATTGATATCATACACGTCAACACTGAAGAGCAATTGGCAGATATATTCACCAAGCCCTTGGATGAGAAGAGGTTTTGCAAGTTACGGTGTGAGCTAAATATCTTGGAATCCTCAAATGTCCTGTGATCAGGAGCACATCCTAACACTTAAGCATGTTGATGACATAGATGTGCAACACACGAAGTAAAGTATATCTTCAATCAATGAAGACTTACATTCTGAGTGTGAATACATTAACGTGGAATTTGACTTCGGAGCGCCACGATAATTGTGCGTCGTGTCTGGGTCTAATACTTCCTATACGGTGGGTAACGCCACCACCAAATTCTTCCGTTTGAAGTGTTTTACTCATGGCGTTACATGTGCTATGTCTTCACATTTGGTTTGTCTTCAATTTCAACTTGTCTTCATGATTATCTTCACTATGTTGATTTGATTGTCTTCTGATATATACATATTAGTGTTCTGTCCTCTACAGCATTCACTTATAGCTACGTCTTCCTTGTTGAATCTTTTGAACTAAGTGAATATGATCGGACCCTAATCTCTCTATGCTTTCTATCTCAAACTCTATCTGTCCAAATCATATGCATTCTATTGAAACTGTCGAATGTCTTCTCTGCGTCCTTGTCAGTAGAAGATACAGAGACAAACATTAAGTCTGTTTTAAATGCTCTATCCTTATTGCCTGAAATCCGGAGAAGCCGGAACGACCATCCGACAGTTCGGGCGGGCGTGGGAACGTGGTACAACTCCTAGTATGTTGCATGCTTGCCATGTGTCCCTCAGATGTGAACCGCCAGGGGCACCTGCGTAATTACGTTGTGCTGCATACTTCCTTATAAATACATGTCCCCTGCGGTCAAGAAAACCTTCTTCCACCTCTCCACCTCGTCAAAACCCTAGCGCCACCTCTAGCTCTCGACGACACCGGCGACGAAGCGCTTAGCTGCCGCGACTTCCCCGACGCCGTCCTCACGCCGGCCGCGGTCATCGTCCTCTCCGCCGCCACCATAGGTGTCCTCCGTTGCCAAGTTAGGGCACGGTGGGTTGAACTGCTCGGTCTCCTACTCTTCCCATCTATAAGTTCATCGTGTGGTAAATAAAACTCTCTTTTTACCATCTTTTTGATCCTAAAAGATTCATCCTGTTTACCGAAAGTGGTTTCTGCCTACTCAATGTTAGATCTATCCTGTCTGTATCTCATATAATGCCTAGTATATTCACTTAAGCTTCATAAAGAGTTAGATTCCTCACTTGTACCTATTCCTGGATTCGTACAAATCTGGAACCAACTTCAAACACATAAGTGAATGTCTTCGCACCGTGAGGTCAATGTCTTCAAACTGATTTATCTTCAAAATCTTCTGAGAATGCATATGACCTCTCCCCTTCCTTCGCATCTCTAATGCTGTCACAGGTAGATGTCTGTGGGAGAATCCCTTGGTTCTCATAGTCTGCATTCGTTTGCAGAATTCTTACAGCATCACATTAACTCTCCCGAAGCCAGTTCCTGTTTGACCAGCAAGCGGAAGCCTTTGAAGCCTTTGAACGTGTTGAAGCCATTCAGTTTGAAGTTCATGGCTACAGAGAAATCAGCAAGGAAGGGTGGCAGACAGCGTCGAGGGGGAACATCAAGAGATCTGCCTGATGACCTCTCAGAGCTGTACAAGACAGATCCAGAAGAGGATTACAATCAGCGCAAGACACGAATCCAATGGATTCGAAGATATTGGGCCGAACAATGGTTTAAATACAAGTTTGTGACCCAGGAGTATGCTGAGAAGAATGCCATCAAGAGTCCTTGGGGTGACATTCTCTTCCGAAGCCTTCCACCCAAGACCAGAGCTGAAGCTATTGCTCAGGGTTTCTATCCCTGTATGGTCCGTGGACCACAGCCTAAAAATGCCGACCCATCATCACTGCTCTGGTGTCGTGACGATAATATCTTCAGGTGAAACTTCCAGCACGCAAAGGCATCGGCCAAGGAAAACAAGAAGTCATTGGGACTAGACTTCAACCCTGGTCCTTCTGCTCCCCGAGCTGACGGCACACGCGATGCTGAACCCAATATCATCGGACCTTTCTACAACCTTGATGGCCTTATCACTCAAATTTCTGTTCAAGGTGCCAAAGTGGATCATTCTGATGATGATGCCGACATTGATGAAGCCCAGCTCCTACTCCAAAGCCGCAGAAGCAAAAGAAGGCTAAAGCTTCAAAGTTAGCTGCTCCTCCAAAAGCTTCACGTGCGAAGACACTGGCTACTGCACCTCCTGAAGACAGTGTGCAATCTGAAGATCTATCACGTATCTCCAAGAAGACGGAGATGAAAAAGAATACTGATCAGGCATTGACCCCTTCTGCCATTCTGCGAGACGAACACATTGATCTGTCCAGTGATGAAGATCTTGCTGTAAGTGCATCTAGTGCCACCCCTAGTTGGTTTTGGAGTATTGACGACAAACCTAGTTGAGGGACTAATGTGTTTGTGAGAATTGCAGGATAACATAGGTAGAAGTCCCTCACTGATTCGGTCTTACTACCAGAGATGACCCCTAAAAATGTACGAAGACATTGAAGCCAATGGTGGTATATGAAGATATTCACATTGAAGACTATGACAAGAGAAGACACCTCGTGAAGCCTATGGAACTCGAAGACTTAGATGTTTCGTAGTTCTTTTTCATTTGTGTTGAGTCATAGGAACCACCGTACTGTTAAGTGGGGTCCAAGAGAACCAGTCAGAATGACTGAAGTGATGCCTAATTCAAATCCTATGTCTTCGAGCGAAGACTATGAGAGCAAATCTTGTCCAGAGTCGGACAAGTCAGCTTTACTTGTAGCCCAAGTAAAGTTGCCGTGTGAGTTCGAAATCTGACCGTTGGAACACGTGTCAGTTCCTTAGTAACCCAGGGTCATTTCGGACAAATCAGGTTGGGTTGCCCAGTGGCTATAAATAGTCCACCCCCTACAACCATAAACGGTTGGCTGCTCAGATTTCAGTGCATGACTTTTGTCGTTTGAGAGCAACCCACCTCGAAGCTTTGAGAGAAAATTCCTAGCAAGGAGAAAAGCCCTAACCACCCAGAGCCAGAGTAAATTGGGCATCACTTAAGTCTTCTTGTCTGAGTGATCTAAAGACTTATTACACTTGAGGACTGTGCATCCTCCAGACGGTTAGGCGTTGCGTTCTGAGCATCCAAGAGACATTGTGGATTGCCAGTGAACGAAGTCTGTGAAGGTTTGGGAGTCTACCTTGAAGACTTACCAGAGTGATCGGGCGAGGTCTGTGTGACCTTAGCTCAAGGAGAATACGGTGAGGACTGGGTGTCCTGAGCTGCGTGTTCAGGACTGGGTGTCCGGGACTGTGTGTCCTTTGGTTTAAATACCTAGCCGCTCCAACCAGACGTACAGTTGTCACAGCAACTGGAACTGGTCCAACAAATCATTGTCTTCAACGAGTCACTGGTTTCATCTTCACTTCCTTTTTACTTACTGTTACTCGTTGTGAAGTCATTGCATGCTTGCTATATCTTCAGTCTTCACAACGTGACTGTATGATCTGTTTGGCTTCATAACTTCTTCCTACCCGATCCTTATTACACTGCTGCTAATTGTCATTATGCTTTCACTCTATTGAATACTTGACCATGGCTTGCCTAGTGTAATCTAACTTCCGCTGCATAGTGATAGGCATATCTCTACTGTTTGTCTTCATAACTTCCACTTTTGAAGACTTTCATAAAAATCGCCTATTCACCCCCCTCTAGTCGATATAACGCACTTTCAATTGGTATCAGAGCTGGGTGCTCCCTTGTTCTGTGTGATTCGGTTTAACCACCTGGAGTTTTAGCTATGTCGACCGCAGGGATAATCAAAGTCTCCGCTGCGTGCCCCGTCTTCGATGGAACTGAATATCCCTACTGGAAGAATAAGATGCGAATGCATCTTGAAGCCATTGACGTCGACCTATGGTATGTCGTCGAGAACGGCGTTCCCAAGGCTGGAGAAGGTGTCACTGCTGCTGATGTCAAGAAGTTCACTCAACTGGACTCTACTACCAAGAATATCATTTGTGGTCATCTGACCAAGGGACAATACGGCCGTGTGAGTGCCTTGAAGACACCCAAGCTGGTCTGGGACTGGCTCTCCAAGGTCAATGAAGGCATCTCAACCCAGAGAGATCAGAGAATCAGTGTTCTTCGTAACCTCTTCAACCGCTTCAAGCGAAATGACAATGAGAATGTCCAGCACACATTTGACCGGCTCACTGACATCACAAATGAGCTTCAAGCCCTCGGCGCTACTGAGATCACCAAACATGAAATCGTCAAGACGCTGCTGAGATCACTTGATAGTTCGTTTGACATCCTAGCCCTGATGATTCAAGAACGTCCTGATTTCAAGACACTCGATCCATCTGACATACTTGAGAGGCTCAACACACATGAGTTTTAGCTTTCTAAGAAAAGAGATATCTATGGTCCAAACTATGGGCGAACTCGTGCCTTGAAGGCAAAAGCTGTTTCCTCATCTGAAGAAGAATCTGACAGCAGCTCTGATGATCCTGAAGACACTGGAAGGGAACTTGCAATGCTTGTGAAGAAGTTCCAAAAGTTCACCAAGAAGAAAGGCTTCAGAAAGTCTTCACGATCAAGCTCAAGGAATGATGAAGCTTCTGCTCATGACTACAAAAGGAAAACATGCCACAAGTGCAAGAAAACTGGACACTTCATCTCTGAGTGTCCACAGTGGGACAATGAGAACAGAAGAAAGAAGAAGAGCAAGGAATATGACTCTGATGACAAGAAGAAGAAGAAATACTCAAAGTCTTCTTCCAAGTCTTCCTCAAAGTCTTCATCACACAAGAAGAGCTCATCTGGCAAGGCACGTGCGTTTGTTGGCAAGGAGATGGATTCCGAGGAGGAGTCCGCTTCTGAGGAGGCAGAGGTGGAGTGTGAGGAGGAGTCTGATTCTGGCATTGCAAGTCTAGCTACAGCATACGTCGCCAAGTCCATCTTCAACACTGAAGACAATGACTTCATCACCGACACCGATGCAAATGACAAGGACGACTCCGCTCCTACCTACTGCTTCATGGCACGCGGTGCCAAGGTAAACAAACACACTACTCACTATCAAACACCCAGTGACGATGACTCTGATTGTGATTCAAAACCCAGCTACAAAACACTTGCTAAAATTGCAACTGAACAACAAAAGGCCATGGAACATATTCAAAAACTGTTAGACAGAAGCGATGATCTATTGGGTGCTGAAATGACTCGATCTGAATCCTTAATTGAAGACATAAAAAATCTTCACGTTAAGTACCAGGAACTTGGAGATCATCTTGAGACTCTCTCAACTACTCATGAAAAGCTTTCCTATGATTATCTTCAAAGGAAGCAAGAACTTGAGAAGTTGAGAGCGGATCATGGAGATCTTCAAAAGGAAAACGAGTCACTTCGAGCCGAACAGATCAGTCCCGCTCAGGAAGAATTTGAACCACCATGCCTTAAATGCATTGAGCGTGATAATGCTACTTCTGTTGCTGAATGTTCCACTGCTACTGCTGTTGTAATATCTTCAACTGTTGAAATGGTAACTAACCCCTCTGCTGAGGATACCACTACTATTGCTGATGAGAATGCTAGGTTGAAGACATTGCTTGAAACAGGGATGTACAAAGGTCTTAAAGGGCATCAGACATTATGTGATGTCCTTAAGAAGCATATTCTGAACCAAAACCCTAGGAAAGAGGGTGTTGGGTTCACAAGGAAAATAAATGCAGATGGCTCTTACTGGAAACCTGAGCAGTACCCCAAAACCACATGGGTTGCTGCAAAGGAATCCTCAGCAGATCCATCCAATCTATCTGGCTTCACTTGTGCTAACCCCATTATCATTGATGAATCCTTTGATGCAAACTATAAACTGTTTAAGAATCAGAATGGTGAAGTGTTTGCCAGGTACATTGGTACTAACTACAGGAATGAATCGCCTATGAAGAAGATCTGGGTTCCGAAAACGTGTCTGGAAAATCTTCCTGTGAATGTCTTCATGACACCTCACATGAAGAAGACAAACCTCATCCCAAAGGCTTCATACAGACAGAAGACTCACCTGAGTCGCACTAACGCAAATGTTTTGCAGGGAAACCATACTCAGGCATATGAATATGAGAACGGTTCATCAAACCGTCATGTTCATATGACCAAGAACTATTCTGCCTATTCTTATGAGTACTGTTGTCCGCCTGCTAAACTGTTTGCTAGGGCTCCAAAGCCAAAATTCTCAGATGCTGCACTTAGACTTATTGCTTCTAAGCCACCCTTGAAGATGTGGGTGGTTAAAGAAGCTTAACTCTCTTTTGCAGGGAAAGGTCTCCAGCAGAAAACCAAAATCTTCTGACGCTATTGCTAGGGACCTTAAAAATCTTGTAGGGCGCAAGATTAAATGCCCGAATGGCATCACTATGTATTTCGTTCCTGAATCGCATGCTACTCTTCCTATTAGTCCTAACCTGGATCTAAGTTTTCATAACCCACTGGTTCGTCAAATGTTTTTGCTTCACAATTCTCTTCGTGAAGCCTATCCCCCTAACTGCACTGTAGGGTACGACACAAGCGTCTTCAGAGTCTTCATAATGGATTATTGACAGTGGGTGTACAAATCACATGACTGGCAAAAGAAGCCTTCTTATGGACTCAACCTTACGTCCATCCGACAAGAGCCACATCACATTTGCTGACACTGGTAAAAGTAAGGTATTGGGTCTAGGTAGAGTTGCAATCTCAAAGGATCAACACATGGATAAAGTCATGCTTGTTGAATCCCTTGGCTTCAACTTAATGTCTGTCTCAATGCTTTGTGATTTGAACATGGTTGTAATATTTGGAAAATATCGTTGCCTGGTACTAATGGAATCTGACAAGTCTCTAGTGTTTGAAGGGTATCGGAAAGATGATTTGTATGTGGTAGATTTCTCAGCAGGACCACAACTTGCAGTTTGTCTTCTGGCAAAGGCTTCAGAATGCTGGCTTTGGCATCGGAGGCTTGGGCATGCTGGCATGAGGAAACTCCACACCCTTGCGAAGAAGAAGCATGTCATAGGCATCAAGGGCGTCAAGTTCAAGAAAGATCACTTATGTGGTGCCTGTGAAGCAGGGAAGATGACGAGGGCGAAACATCCCTCGAAGACAATCATGACCACTACTCGACCCTTCGAACTGCTTCACATGGATCTCTTTGGTCCCACTCACTACTCAACTTTTTCAACTACTGCTTGCCTCTATGGCTTCGTCATTGTTGATGATTACTCTAGATATACTTGGGTGCACATAATCCTTTACAAGACTGAAGTGCAGGATGTCTTCAGACGCTTCGCCAATCGAGTCATGAACAATTATGGCGCCAAGATAAAGCACATCAGAAGTGACAATGGCACTGAATTCAAGAACACTGGCCTTGATACATATCTTGATACCTTGGGCATCACACATGAATTCTCAGCTTCGTACACGCCACAGCAGAATGGCATCGTCGAACGCAAGAACAGAACACTCATTGAGATGGCCAGAACGATGCTAGATGAATACAAGACTCCAAGAAAATTGTGGACTGAAGCTATTGACACTGCATGCCATACAATGAACCGCGTTTATCTTCACAAGCTTCTGAACAAGACACCTTATGAACTCCTAACTGGCAAGAAGCCAAATGTCAGTTACTTCAGAGTATTTGGCGTAAGATGCTGGATCAAGGACCCACACCACACCTCAAAGTTTGCACCAAAAGCACATGAGGGTTTTATGCTTGGATATGGAAAGGATTCACACTCCTACAGAATCTTCAATCTCTTTCATTACAAAGTGGTTGAAACAGTGGATGTGCGGTTCCATGAGACCAATGGTTCACAAAGAGAGCAACTGCCAAATGTGCTAGATGAAGTTCCAGCTAGTGAATCGATCAAGCTTATGGGAACTAGAGAGATTATACCTTCTAAAGCTCATCCTGAAGAAGAACTTATCATCTCAGCACCTAATCCATATGAAGACAATGCTCAGCCCGAAGACATTCCTCCCAACAACAACACGGATCAGCAAGAGCAAAGTCTTCGTCCTGTACATCCTCGTGTTGCCAATGAAGTGCAGATTGACAGAATAATTGATGGCATCAATGCACCTGGTCCACTCACTCATTCAAGGGCAACTCAACTAGCAAATTTCTGTGGGCACTTCGCATTCGTCTCAATTTCAGAACCCAAGAAAGTTGAAGAAGCCTTTATGGAACCTGAATGGATTCAAGCAATGCAAGAAGAGCTTCAACAGTTTGAGCTGAACAATGTATGGGAACTGGTAAAGCGTCCTGATCCACGGAAGCACAACATAATAGGCACCAAATGGATATACCGCAACAAGCAAGATGAGCATGGTCAAATCGTCAGAATCAAAGCTCGCCTCGTTGCTCAAGGATATACTCAAGTGGAAGGCATTGACTTCGATGAAACATTTGCTCATGTGGCTAGACTTGAAGCCATACGTATACTGCTGGCCTATGCAAATCATCATAATATACTTCTGTATCAAATGGATGTGAAGAGTGCCTTTCTCAATGGCAAGATTGAAGAAGAAGTGTATGTTGCACAACCACCTGGGTTTGAAGATCCAAAACATCCTGACATGGTATACAAGCTCAATAAGGCACTGTATGGCTCAAACAAGCCCCTCGGGCCTGGTATGACACACTCAAATACTTCCTAAAGAGCAAAGGCTTCATACCTGGTTCCCTAGATCCCACTCTCTTCATGAAGACATATGATGGTGAACTGTTTGTGTGCCAAATATATGTGGATGACATTATCTTCGGCTGCACCAATCAGAAGTATAGTGAAGAGTTTGGCTATATGATGCAAGAGCAATATCAGATGTCTATGATGGGGGAGCTGAAGTTCTTCCTCGGTCTTCAAATACGGCAACAATGCAACGGCATCTTCATATCTCAAGAGAAATATCTCAAGGAGTGCCTGAAGAAGTTTGGTATGCAAGACTGCAAAGGCTTCACAACACCAATGCCAGCCAAACATCATCTGGGTCCCGACGACAATGGTAAAGAGTTCGATCAAAAGGTATACCGCTCCATGATTGGTTCTTTGCTTTATTTATGTGCATCTAGGCCAGATATTATGCGTAGTGTTTGCATGTGTGCTCGATTTCAAGCGGCACCAAAAGAGTCGCATCACTTAGCTGTGAAGCGAATTCTTCGATATTTGGCTCACACCCCAACTCTAGGATTATGGTATCCAAAGGGCTCAGAATTTGATCTGGTTGGATTCTCGGATGCTGATTATGCTGGTGACAAGGTTGATCGGAAGTCTACATCAGGCACATGCCACTTTCTGGGACGATCACTTGTATGTTGGTCTTCAAAGAAGCAGAACTGTGTATCCCTCTCCACTACTGAATCTGAATACATTGCTGCTGGATCTTGCTGCGCTCAGCTTCTGTGGATGAAGCAAACTCTCAAGGACTATGGCATTCATCTGAAGCAAGTGCCACTTTACTGCGACAACGAAAGCGCCATCAAGATTGCCAACAACCCAGTTCAGCACTCGAAGACAAAGCACATTGAAATTCGTCATCACTTTCTCAGAGATCATGTTGTGAAGGAAGATATTGATATCATACATGTCAACACTGAAGAGCAATTGGCAGATATCTTCACCAAGCCCTTGGATGAGAAGAGATTTTGCAAGTTACGGTGTGAGCTAAATATCTTGGAATCCTCAAATGTCCTATGATCAGGCACACATCCTAACACTTATGCATATTGATGACTTAGATGTGCAACACACGAAGTAATGTATATCTTCAATCAATGAAGACATTCGTTCTAAGTGTGAATACATTAATGTGGAAATTGACTTCGGAGCGCCACGATAATTGTGCGCCGTGTCTGGGTCTAATACTTCCTATACGGTGGGTAACGCCAGCACCAAACGTTCTATTTCGAAGTGTTTCACTCATGGCGTTACCTTGCAATGTCTTCACATTTGGTTTGGCTTAAATCGCAACATGTCTTCATGATTATCTTCACTATGTTGATTATATATATATATATATATATATACTAGTGTTCTGTCCTCTACAGCATTCACTTATAGCTATGTCTTCTTGTTTGAATCTTTTGATCTAAGTGAATGTGATCGGACCCTAATCTCTCTATGCTTTCTATCTCAAATTCTATCTCTCCAAGTCATATGCATTCTATTGAAACTGTCGAATGTTTTCTCTGCGTCCTTGTCAGCAGAAGACACAGAGACAAACTTTAAAACCGTTTTCAACGCTCATTCATCCACAAGAAATCCGGAGAAGTAGGAACGACCACCCGACAATCCAGGCGCGCGTGGGATGTGGAACTGCCCCCGAGATTCTGCATGATGGCCACGTGCTGTTCAGATGTGAACTGCCAGGGGCACCTGTGTAATAGCGCAGTGTCGCCCCTGCAACTATAAATACACACACACTTTAGTCATTATCTCCTTCTTCCTCCCTCGCACGAACCCTAGCGCCACCGCTAGCTCTTGACGACGCCGGCGGCGAAGCGCTTCACTGCCGCAACCTCTCCGACGCCGTTTTCACGCTGACCGCGGACATCGTCCTCTCCGCCGTCGCCGTAGGTGTCTTTCGTCGCCAAGTTAGGGCACGGAGGATTGAACTGCTCGGCCTCATCTCCCACTCCGTCTAGCAGTTCCAAGTGTGGTAAATAAATCTTCTTTTTACAGCCCCTTTTGATCCTACGGTTCTGTCACTTTCTGCCATGAGAAGTTTCTATTCACACAAGTTAGATCTCTATCAGTCTGCATCTCAAAACATGCCTAGTATATTGACTTGTGCTTCATGAAGTAGTTAGATTCCTCACTTGTACTGATCTGTGGGTTCATACAAATCTGGAACCAACTTCTTTTCTATGAGTGAATGTCTTCGCACGATGAGGTCAATGTCTTCTAAACCGATTTATCTTCAAACTCTTCTGAGAATGCATATGACCTCTTCCCCTTCCCTCGCACCTTAATGCTGTCACAGGTACATGTCCGTGGGTGAATCCCTTGGTTCTCATAGTCTGCATTCATTTGCAGAGTTCTTACAGCATCACATAAATTCTCCTGAAGCCAGTTCCTGTTGGTCCAGCAAGAGAAAACCTTTGAAGTCTTTGAACGTCTTGAAGCCTTCAAGTTAAAGTTTATGGCTTCAGAAACAGCATCAAGGAAGGGGGGCAGACAGCGCCGTGGCGGCACATCCAAAGATCTGCCTGATGAACTGGCAGAGATGTATAAAACTGTTCCTGAAGAGAATTATGGTCAGCGCAAGACCCGAATCCAATGGATTCGACGCTACTGGGCAGAGCAATGGTTCCAATACCGCTTCGTCACCCAGGAGTATGCTGAGAAAAGTGCCATCAAGAGACTGTGGGGAGACATCCTATACAAAAATCTCGTACCCAGGTCCAGAGATGAAGCCATTGCTCAAGGCTTCTACCCGTGCATGGTTCGTGGACCACAGCCCGCTGAAGCACATCCGTCGTCACTACTCTGGTGTCATGATGACAATCTGTTCAAGCGCAACTTCCAGTTTGCCCAGAACTCTGCGAAGCAAAACAAGAAGAAGTTGGGGTTAGACTTCAACCCTGGTCCCTCCGAACCAAGAGCAGATGGTACACGCGACGCAGAACCCAATATCATCGGTCCGTATGCCAATCTTGAGGGCCTCATCACCTGCATCTTAGTCCAAGGGACTGCCGTGAATGACCCTCCAGCTGACTTTGAATCAGATGAAGCGCCTGCTGCACCGAAGCCAAAGCAGTCGAAGAAGCCAAAAGCTTCAAAACCGGCCCTCTCAACCAAAATCTCAAGGGCGAAGCCATTGGCAACTGCACCTCCTGAAGACAATGTGCAGTCCGAAGACGTATCCCGCGTCTCCAAGCCCCAGAAGGCCAAGGTGCCTCAGCCACACACCGGCAAAGAGCTCACAGCTGCCGCCATTCTGCGCAGTGAAACCATTGATCTGTCAAGCGATGAAGATCTTAGAGATGACGCGCTTGAGCAGCTCATCAAAAGCAAAGAAGAAGCAGAAATCTTCAACAACCTGCCTCTCTTTGATGTCGCCATCATCCACAACTTCATCGATGAATGGTTTGCCACACCAAACATCAGCTTCGAAGATCTTCAGCTGCCCGTTGGCCTCAGCGTCGCTTTCCAAGGCGCTATTGCTTCAGAACTTGCAATTGCTCAGCGCATTGTTGAACTGAAGCAGAAAATTGATTTTGAAAAGGCTCAGTTCAAGAAGCACATGGCCAAGCTCAGCGTGCAAGAAGTGAAGAACTTCAAGATCATGTTTCACGAGCTAAAGGAAAACTTTCTGAAGAAGCGTGCAGAAGATCAGGGTTCAAGTGAGCGGATGAAGACTCTGGCAGACAGATGCGTGCAAGCCTATAACGAGGCTGAGAAGCACAAGGCACTTGGGCGTCCTGGCATCGACCCCAAGATGTCCGCAAAGAAAAAGAAGACTGCCACCGCTGAACCCGAGGTGCCAAGGCAAGAAGCTGTTCCGGTTGTCTTCCCAACTGCTACGACTGGCTCGAAGCCAAAGAGCCGGTCAACCGCTTCAGAGCTCAAGAAGACACGGACTGCAGAGGCTGAAGCTAGGAAGAGGAAACACTCTGAAGCCTCTCCTTCTGACCCCACCAAGAAGAAGCGCAAGATCAAGAAAGCTCGGGCTGCTCCCACAGAGCCCTTGATGGTTGAACCCCTCTCTGTCATCTATCCTGACGCAGAACGTCAGCTGACAGTTCATGAGCCTGCTCCCACAGAG
The DNA here is from genome assembly GCF_003073215.2 of Triticum urartu. Taxonomy (NCBI): domain Eukaryota; kingdom Viridiplantae; phylum Streptophyta; class Magnoliopsida; order Poales; family Poaceae; genus Triticum; species Triticum urartu. The sequence continues at coordinate 560,592,522 of NC_053023.1, forward strand.
GCTCCTGAAGCTGAAGATATTCCAGCAGCCGACCGTATCGCTGCTGAAGACATTGGTCATCAGGATAATGTACAAGATGATGCAGCCCTTCCTCAGCTTGAAACAAGTGAACTCATCAGCATCGGTCGTCCTCTGACGCCAATTGCACAAGCTGCGTCATGGGCGGATCGCCCATAAGTGGAAGAAGAATCTGAGGTCCAGCCCTCTCCAACTCCATAGGCGTCGTCTGCATTCCGCAGGCTTTGCAAAGGACCACGGCCTCACGATTTGGCTAACGACATTCCGGCTGCATCAGCCGAAGACACTGAAGAAGTACCACAAGCTCCAACTCCCCCGCTCCAACAAGAAGCAGTTCTCCAGGAGAACATGCCTGAGTCTGACCCTCCAACTCATCAAGTGGAGGCTGAAAATGTTGCGGCTGCCACAACCAACACCGAAGCCAATGTGGAGCTCTCCCCACCCAAAGCTTCAGAAGACAGTGAAGCTACTGATCCAGACACGTCTGTTCCTGAGTCTGCTGCAGGCCCTCAATTTGATTACCATGTTGAGCACAGGCCTCAAGTCCAGACGCCAATCCCACGACTGCCAAGGTTCCCAGGTCCTGCATCAGCTCCTGGCTCCTTCAACATCACTAGCTTCAAGGCAGATAACACGTTCTTCAACAGCTCCAAGAACCCCTATTCAAGGGAAAGGATTGTATCAGATAGGTTCTGGAGCTATCCTCAGCGCAGCTACTATTCATGCATCCTATACAACCAAGGTCGCATCTTCCCGCACAAGCGCCTTGATGTTGAAGCCATTGCTAGTCTGCCCTTCTTAGAGGAAGCTTTGGACTTCTTTAAGCAAGTGGGTCTGCTGCAGTTTGTGACAGATGAAGAGCACTGGAACGAAGAGCTTCTGCTGCAATTTTATGCCACCCTCCATATTAAAGGATACAACAGAGATCCAAAGACTTGGGTCCTGGAGTGGATGACCGGCAATGTCCATCACGAAGCCAATGCATTTGACATCATTGAGCTTACCGGCCTGCCCACTCCTGGCGAATTCTTCGAGGAAGGCTGTCAACTACATGCTGAAGCTCTTGAGAGCATATTCCAGAGGCCTGAACCAAATATGAGTCAGATGCTCTCAATGATGAAGCCATTGCCCCATGATGCACCTTATCCAATAGAGTTTTTCATTGAAGACCTAGAGTACCTGCCCAGAACCATATATCACATCATCCGGCGGACTCTCTAGCCCATTAAGGGACACTCTCCACATGCCAAGATTGAGGGTGCAATGAAGACTCTGATATTCTATATCCTTCATGGCAAATGCTTCAACGCACAGGATTTCTTCATACGCCAACTTGCGGCATCAGGCTCAGATTTATTTGGTTTGAAGTTCTATGCTCCGTGGGTAATGAGGCTGATCAAGCTTCACTCTGCGATTTCATATCAGCCCTCAGCCCGCAACCATTGGATCTTATTGCCAGATGTGGATACCTCTGCTGAAGCTATATATCCTGAGCCTGCCAAGCAACCTCTGTGTCTTCAGAATGCAGAACACCAGAGCTTCACTCAGAATGTTGAAGGTGTTGAAGCCATCTCCAGAGTGTATCCGTTGGCTGGCACTACACATGCACCTGCATCCACTGAAGCCACTGACAGCACAACTGCTCAGCGACCCAAGAAGCGCGCTCGTGCCCTCAATGACCGAGAGCTTCTTGTGGCTCTTCATCAAAAGAAGGATAGGCATCACGACTGGTTGAAGAGACAGATGAAAAGCCTCTTGGTGGATGTCAATCGCATCAGAAATCTTGCCACCAAGAATGCATTCGTTGCTCATGAAACTTGTCGCCGCACCTGGAAAGGACTCACAATGCTGTGCCCTGAAGCTGATCTTCATGAGGATGGCTTCAGAGAGAGATTCAAGTTTGACTCCACACCTCCCAGAAGGGCTGTGCTGCGCGGAACTCCATCACTTGAAGATTCTGAGTTCTCTTCATCTGCTGCCACGGTGACTGCAAGAATCATCAAGGAAGAAGACGACGCTACATCACCACCACCTCCTTCAGCGCGCGTCGACTCGGCCCCAAGCTCTTCAGCACCGCCAAACAACTCCAACGACCCTGCTGCGCCTGGGAACGCGTAGAACACTCTATGTTTTCAAACCTTTTTGGTCATCACTGACAAAAGGGGGAGAAGCATATGATGTTTTTAGTCTTCAAGCGGGTCACTATGGGCGGGTGCCTTATATTTTGCTACATTTTGCTTCGTGATTACAACTCCCGTTCTGCTACATTTGCTTCTTTGGGTTGTAACACTTAGACTCGATGGTCGTCTGCTACTTGTCTGCCACTCTGTTTTGCGAAGATAAATTCCGCATGTGCGATGATAAATTCCGCACTTAGATCATTCTGCAGACGTCCATTTGTCATTATGCATGTCACTATCTTCATATACTCTTACATGCATAGTGAATTGTCATCATAAGTTGAAGTGGATCTCCACAAGTACAACCTGCCATGTGCATCTGCATTCAAGAAGCAAATTACTTATATGCACATCTTCAGGGGGAGCCCTTGCAGCTTATGAAGACAATTCCTTACAATTTCACAATTCCCCGTTGAAAACTTCAACTAGTTTGTCATCAATCACCAAAAAGGGGGAGATTGTAAGTGCATCTAGTGCCACCCCTAGTTGGTTTTGGAGTATTGACGACAAACCTAGTTGAGGGACTAATGTGTTTGTGAGAATTGCAGGATAACACAGGTAGAAGTCCCTCATTGATTCGGTCTTACTACCAGAGATGACCCCTAAAAATGTACAAAGACATTGAAGCCAATGGTGGTATATGAAGATATTCACATTGAAGACTATGACAAGAGAAGACACCACATGAAGCCTATGGAACTCGAAGACTTAGATGTTTCGTAGTTCTTTTTCATTTGTGTTGAGTCATAGGAACCACCGTACTGTTAAGTGGGGTCCAAGAGAACCAGTCAGAATGACTGAAGTGATGCCTAATTCAAATCCTATGTCTTCGAGCGAAGACTATGAGAGCAAATCTTGTCCAGAGTCGGACAAGTCAGCTTTACTTGTAGCCCAAGTAAAGTTGCCGTGTGAGTTCGAAATCTGACCATTGAACACGTGTCAGTTCCTTACTAACCCAGGGTCATTTCGGACAAATCAGGTCGGGTTGCCCAGTGGCTATAAATAGTCCACCCCCTACAACCATAAACGGTTGGCTGCTCAGATTTCAGTGCACGGCTTTTGTCGTTTGAGAGCAACCCACCTCGAAGCCTTTGAGAGAAAATTCCTAGCGAGGAGAAAAGCCCTAACCACCCAGAGCCAGGGTAAATTGGGCATCACTTAAGTCTTCTTGTCTGAGTGATCTGAAGACTTATTACACTTGAGGACTGTGCATCCTCCAGACGGTTAGGCGTCGCATTCTGAGCATCCAAGAGACATTGTGGATTGCTAGTGAACGAAGTCTGTGAAGGTTTGGGAGTCTACCTTGAAGACTTACCAGAGTGATTGGGCGAGGTCTGTGTGACCTTAGCTCAAGGAGAATACGGTGAGGACTGGGTGTCCTGAGCTGCGTGTTCAGGACTGGGTGTCCGGGACTGTGTGTCCTTTGGTTTAAATACCTAGCCGCTCCAACCAGACATACAGTTGTCACAGCAACTGGAACTGGTCCAACAAATCATTGTCTTCAACGAGTCACTGGTTCCATCTTCACTTCCTTTTTACTTACTGTTACTCGTTGTGAAGTCATTGCATGCTTGCTATATCTTCAGTCTTCACAACGTGACTGTATGATCTGTTTGGCTTCATAACTTCTTCCTATCTGATCCTTATTACACTGCTGCTAATTGTCATTGTGCTTTCACTCTATTGAATACTTGACCATGGCTTGCCTAGTGTAATCTAACTTCCGCTGCATAGTGATAGGCATATCTCTACTGTTTGTCTTCATAACTTCCACGTTTTGAAGACTTTCATAAAAATCGCCTATTCACCCCCCCTCTAGTCGATATAACGCACTTTCACTTGCAGATGATGCTCTTGAGCAACTGATTAAGAGCAAGGAAGAAGCAGAAATCTTCAATGATTTGCCTCTCTTTGACGTGGCAATCATCCACAACTTCATTGATGAGTGGTTTGAAACCCCCAATCTCAGCTTTGACGATCTGCAACGTCCAATTGGCCTCAGCGTCTCTTTCACTGGCGCCATTGCTTCTGAGCTAGCTCTAGTTCAGCGCATCGTTGAACTGAAGCACAAGATCGACTATGAGAAAGATCAGTTCAAGAAGCACATGGCAAAGCTCAGCGTGCAAGATGTCAAAAACTTCAAGGTTATGCTGCATGAGCTCAAGGAAGCTTTTCTCAAGAAACGAGAAGAAGCTAAAGGTTCTCGTGAGCGCATGAAGAGTCTGGCTGACAAGTGCGTGCAAGCCTACAATGAAGCTGAGAAGCGCAAGGCTCTTGGGCGTCCTGGCATCGACCCCAGAATGGCTGCAAAGAAGAAGAAGCCATCAACTGACAAATCTGCACCTTCAAGGCGGGAAGAACCTCGCATTGTCTTCCCAAGCAGCATGTCCGGCTCGAAGCCAAAGGTCAAGTCAACCGCTTCACAACTGAAGAAGACAAGGGCTGCCGAGGCTGAAGCCAGAAAGAGGAAAAATCCTAAAGCTTATGATGTTGCTCCCTCCAAGAAGAAGCGCAAAACCAAGAAAGATCGGGCTGCTCCCATAGAGCCCCTTGTTGTCGAGCCCATCTCGGTTGCTAGTCCTGACTCTTCGCATCAAGAACGATGGATGGTAGTTCATGAGCCTGCTTCCACAGAGGCTCCTGAAGCTGAAGACATTCCAACAGTTGACCCCATCGCTGCTGAAGACATCGGTCACCATGACAATGTTGAAGATGATGTAGTTCTTCCTCAGATCAAGCACAACTTGGTATCATCGCCTGTTCTCACGAACAGCGAACTCATCAGCATTGGTCGTCCTCTGACGCCAATTGCTCAGGATGCATCATGGGCTGATCACCCACAACAACAAGACACCCCGAGTACTCCCCAACAACAAGTCACCCCACTAGTGCAAGAAGAAGAAGATGACTTTGAGGCCCAGCCAACTCCATCTCCACAGGCATCGCCAGTGTTACGCAGGCTTTATAAAGGACCAAGGCCCCAAGTCCCTCTTTCGAGCATTCCAGAAGGAGAAGTGTGTAGGATCGAAAGTATGTCTAGAGGGGGGGGGGTGATTAGACTACTTGACCAAATAAAAACTTAACCTTTTCCCAATTTTAGTTCTTGGCAGATTTTAGCTATCATAGGACAAGTCAAGCAATCATCATACAATTCAAGCAAGCATGCAAAGAGTATATTGGCAGCGGAAAGTAGAGCATGCAACTTGCAAGAATATAAAGGGAAGGGTTTGGAGAATTCAAATGCTATTGGAGACACGGATGTTTTTCCCGTGGTTCGGATAGGTGGTGCGATCCTACATCCACGTTGATGGAGACTTCAACCCACGAAGGGTAACGGTTGCGCGAGTCCACGGAGGGCTCCACCCACGAAGGGTCCACAAAGAAGCAACCTTGTCTATCCCATCATGGCCATCGCCCACGAAGGACTTGCCTCACTAGCGGTAGATCTTCACGAAGTAGGCGATCTCCTTGCCCTTACAAACTCCTTGGTTCAACTCCACAATCTTGTCGGAGGCTCCCAAGTGACACCTAGCCAATCTAGGAGACACCACTCTCCAAGAAGTAACAAATGGTGTGTTGATGATGAACTCCTTGCTCTTGTGCTTCAAATGATAGTCTCCCCAACACTCAACTCTCTCTCATAGGATTTGGATCTGGTGGAAAGAAGATTTGAGTGGAAAGCAACTTGGGGAAGGCTAGAGATCAAGATTCATATGGTAGGAATGGAATATCTTGGTCTCAACACATGAGTAGGTGGTTCTTTCTCAGAACATATGAGTTGGAATGGTGTATGTGTTCTGATGGCTCTCTCCACGAATGAAGAGGAGGTGGAGGGTTATTTATAGCCTCCACACAAAATCCAACCGTTACACACAATTTACCAATCTCGGTGGGACCGAATCAGAAAACTCGGTCGGACCGAAATAGTAAACCTAGTGACCGTTAGGAATTTCGGTGGGACTGACATGCAACTCGGTAGGACCGATTCGGTTAGGGTTTGGGCATAACGTAATCTCGGTGAGACCGATTGCACAAACTCGGTGAGACCGAGTTTGGCAATAAGCTAACCAGAGAGTTGGTCAGGCAAACTCGGTGGGACCGACTCGCTCTTTCGGTGAGACCAAAAAGTTAAAAGAAGGAAACAGAGAGTTTACATTGCAATCTTGGTGGGACCGATTCGCTCTTTCGGTGAGACCGAAAAGTTACGAAAGGGAAACAGAGAGTTTGCAATCCCATCTTGGTGAGACCGAGATCCTTATCGGTAGGACCGAATTGCTAGGGTTTGGCAGTGGCAAATGAAAAATGAAACTCGGTGGCGCCGGATTGACAGAATCGGTATGACCGAGTTTGGCTTAGGGTTTAGGTCATTTGTGGCTATGGAAAAGTGTTTGAGGATTTTGGAGCATATCACTAAGCACATAAAGCAAGAGGCTCATTAAGCAACACCTCATCCCTCCTTGATAGTATTGGCTTTTCCTAAAGACTCAATGTGATCTTGGATCACTAAAATATAAAATAAAGAGTCTTGATCTTTGAGCTTGAGCCAATTCTTTGTCCTTAGCATTTTGAGGGTTCCACTTTCACATCCATGCCATGCCAATCATTGAGCTTTCCTGAAATAATCATCTTGGAATAGCATTAGCTCAATGAGCTATATGTTGTTATGAATTACCAAAACCACCTAGGGATAGTTGCACTTTCAAAGTGCACCACCAATTTGTTGCACGTCAGGTGTTCCTAGAAGCCACTCCTACTGTGAATGTCTCCGAGTCTGAAGCTAAAGTTGCTGAAGACAATCCGGCTGCATCAGCCGAAGATAAACAAGCAGAAGAATGTGTCCCTACTCCCCCATCACTGAAGAAGCTGTTCCTGAAGTGAACGTGTCGGTGCCCGACCCTCTAGCTCCTCAAGTGGAGGTTGAGAATCCTGAGGCTGCCACCACTAACACCACTGAAGCCAATGACGTGGTCATGGCTGAAGACAATATGGAGCCTGCACCAAACACTGTGCCAGAAGCCAATGAAGCCAATGATGCACCTGCAACAAATGTGCAGCCTGACGCCTCTGTTGATATCACTGCTCCTGTTCCGCCACCAAGGCCACATACTATCAAGCAAGCATACAACTATGGCCAGCTTATCACTGTCAAATGGCCTCTTCTTGTTCCTCCACCTGCTGCTGGTCCCCAATTTGACTATCACGTCGAGCGCAGGCCTCAGGTTCAGAAGCCAATGCCAAGGCTGCCTAGGTTTCCAGGCACTGCATCTGCACCCGGGTCATTCAATATCAATGGCTTCAAAGACACAACACCTTCTTTGATAGCGCCAAGAACCCCTACTCTAAGGCAAGAATATCTTCTGATCGGTTCTGGAGCTATCAGCAGCGCAGTTATTACTCATGCATCTTATACAATCAAGGTCGCATTTTTCCACATATGCGTCTTGACACTGAAGCCATAACTGGTCTGCCCTGTTTGGAAGAAGCGCTGGATTGCTTCAGAGAGTCTGGCTTGTTGCAGTTTGTCACTGACAAGGAGCACTGGAACGAAGAATTGCTGCTCCAATTCTATGCCACTCTTCATATTCGTGGCTACAACAGGGATCCGAAGACTTGGGTCCTTGAGTGGATGAAATGCAATGTTCATCATGAAGCCAAAGCCTTTGATGTCATTGAGCTCATTGGCCTGCCCACTCCAGGTGATCTTTATGAACCTGGTTGTCAGCTTCACGGTGCTGCTATGAAAAGCATTTTTCACAAGCCTGAACCCAACATGAGTCAGATGCTTAGCATGATGAAGCCTTTGCCTCCCGATGCTGAATATCCTAAGGAGTTCTTTGTTGAAGACCTTGAGTATCTGCCACGTACTATCTATCACATTATAAGGCAAACTCTCTGGCCCATCAAAGGACATTCTCCACATGCAAAGCTTGAAGGTGCAATGAAGACTTTGGTCTTCCATATTCTTCACGGCAAAAGCTTCAATGCACAAGACTTCTTCATCCACCAACTTGCTGCATCAGGATCTAATCTCTTTGGCTTGAAGTTTTACGCTCCATGGATTATGCGTCTGATCAAACTACACTCAGCTGTCACCTATCAGCCCTCTGCTCGCAATCATCTGATTTTTCTGCCTGACGTTGATATGTCAGTTGAAGCCATCTATCCAGAGCCTGCCAAGGAGCCCCTTAGTCTTCAAAATGCTGATAATCAAAGCTTCTCACAACACATTGAAGGAGTCCCAGCAGTCACTCGTGTTTATCCTTTGGCTGGTACTACCCGTGCACCTCATCGTGCCCTCACTGAAGCCACTGAAAGCACCATTGCACAACGGCCTAAGAAGCGATCTCGTGTTCTCAATGACCGAGAGCTTCTGGTTGCCCTTCATCAGAAACAGGATAAGCATCATGACTGGCTGAAGCACCAAATGAAAAGCCTCTTGGTGGACGTAAACAGGATTCGCAACCTTGCCACCAAGAATGCCTTTGTTGCCCATGAAACTTGTCGGCGTACATGGAAAGGGCTGACGCTTATGTGTTCTGAAGATGATCTTCAAGATGATGGCTTCTCTGAACGCTTCAAGTTTGACTCAACACCTCCGAAAAGGACTGTGCTGCGGCGTACTCCGTCTCTTGACGACTCTGAGTTCTCCTCCTCTGCTGCAACAGTGAATGCACGTGTCATCTATGATGAAGACGATGTTACTTCACCACCTTTAGTGCGAATCAACACTGCACCAAGTTTGTCTGCACCGCCAACCAACACCGACGACCCTGCTGCTTCACCAACTCCTCATGGGAACGAGTAGGTGCTCTATGTCTTCAAACCTTTTTGGTCCTTACTGACAAAAGGGGGAGAAGCATATGAGTTTGATAGTCTTCAAGTGGGTCCATATGGGCGGTGGTTTTATATTTTGCCTAGTGTTTACAACTCTCGCTTTTTAATACATTTGGTTCTTTGAGTTGTAACACTTAAACTCGAAGGTCGTCTGCTACTTATTTGCTATTCTGTGATGCGATGATAACTTCCACACTTAGGTCATTCTGCTGTAACATCCCAAAATTCTAAATTTTGGAATGTTATATTAAATAGATAGAATTGATTGATTGTTTGATTGATTGTCTGAAAGAGAGTGAATTCGAAACTTTTGAAAGTTAAATGAGAGGGAATAAAAGGACTTTCCCAAACTTTCATATTTGCTTTCTAAATCTCCGTGAATTCAAATCCTTTTCATCACGAAACCCTGGAGAGAAGATGACATGACTTCTTCCATTTAATTAAATGACAAGGGGTGTTGAAAATATTTGAATTTCATTTGGAAATATTTCAATTCCGAAACTTTATGCAACTCAATGATTTTCATGAGAGAAGATAAAATGACTTCTTCAAATTATATGAAATATGAGTTGGGAGTTTCAAAGAAATTAAATTCAAAGTTCTTTTGAATTTATTTTCAATTTGGATTTATTTGAGTTTTATTCAAATTATTTTTCTCCAAAAATAAATTATATGGAAAATAGGGTAACATGATTCCCTACAATAGAAAATTGGAGAAAAATTAATTTGAAATCATTTTGGTATTTTTAAAATGATTTTGGTTGGATTTTATTAGACCAGGAGCACTCTTTGATTTATTAGAATTTGTGTGTATTTTATTTAATGCTAGAAATATGTTCACGTCGTAGAAAATAATTTTCTGAAAATTTTGATATATTATATGCCTATATAATATTTTTATTTATTTTGTTATTTTAGTTCTCTAAAAAAAATGTTTATAAAAAAAAACCCTTCGCCGACTGGGCCGGCCCAGCAACCAACCGGGCCGCAGCCCAGCCGCCAACCGCCATCGCCCCCAACCCCGTGCCCGCGCCGGACTCCGGCAGGGAGTCCGAGCCAACGCTGCCGCCGTTGCCCCTTCCCCAAGGCGCCGCCTTCCCCCTCTTCCCTATAAATGCGCCGGACCCGCCGCCCGTTCCTCCTTCCCGCCGCCGCGCCGCCCCTCCCGCAAATCGCCGCCGCCGCCGCCGTACTCTACCCGGCCTCCTCCTCCCTTGCCCCCTCCTCCACGCACCCGAGGCCCCTCCTCCTATTAATGCACCGGCCCCGCCGCCCTCTCTCTCTGCTCGCGTCGCAGCCGCCTCCGCACTCACCGGAAACCGCCGCCGCCGGCGAGATCCGCTCGCCGTTGCCGCACCGTTTCGTCGCTGAAGACGAGCGCCGCCGCCACCATCGGCTTCAGCGCCACGCGCCGCGCCTCCCCGACCCCGCGGCCACGCCGGAGGACCACCGGAGCAGCTACCCCCACGACCCCGACACCGCTGCCGTATTCTTCTTCGTCACCGGCGACCTCCACCGCCGCGGTGAGCCACCGGAATCCTCTTGTTCGTCCGATCTAGAATGTACGGCTGGGATTAGATCGGCTTTGTTTTTTTTATTTTTGAATAGGTATTCTCTATTTAGCAAACGTCCGTAGTTTAAACCTCTGGAGTGAACGGTTTTCATCGCATATGCTTCTGTAGCGAACGTTTGTTAGATAGATTTTTTTCCTTTTTCTGTTAAATTCGGCCAGGGACCTATATGTGAGGATTTTCTTCACAGATTAGTCCTTGTACTTCAATTGATCATTACTTTTTACTCGTCAGTCCAAATCCAACGAAACCAACGCCCACTTCTTCGTTACGATCCCCTCTATCCATTAATCCAACTTAAACATGTTTTTGAAAAGTTTAAAATTTGAATTAGATCAGATTTGAATTCAAACTTCGTTTGATCATAACTTGAGTTTCGTAGCTCCGTTTGAGTTGATTCTTTTTGCAAATCGAACCTCTTGACCTAAACATTCTAATAAGGCCAAATTCACATAATTTTGGTACTGTTAGAAATTGTTTTATGTTGCAAGAGTTATTTGCTTGGTTTTGAAGTTTTCTGAATCGACTTCTTCGATCTTTCTGATCTTTTGAGTGATTGCTTATGTGTGGTTACCATTGCTTGATTACGATAGATTGACCGAAGTGTGACGAGTAGATCTATCAAGAGTTTTGAGTGCGAGTCATCTTCATCAACATTGCAGGCAAGTTCACACTTTGATCATACCTTTTCTACAACCCAGTTTTATTGCATTAGATCAATCCTCACACATTGCATGATTAGGATCTAATTAAATTATGGGATGGGAAGTAGTTGATGAGGTAGGAACCTATTACCTGTTTGTTATCAAACCCTTGGGAGTTACTTCTACGCGTTGCTTATATTGCCATGCTATGCTCGTAGACGTGGATTGGGTTTTGAGAGTATTTCATGACAGATGTGAGTTTGTTAAATTTTAATGGTTTACTTAAGGAGGCAACTTAAATACACATCTGGGTGGATTGAGGCACCTGGTTTCTATCAGGACTTGCCTGTTTTTCTTTGGACCGCCACCCAGGCTCAAAGGGATCATAAGATTCTTCATGCTAGAAACTTCCGTGTGCAGCCACAAGCCATTATGGGCTCTGGCATAGTTGATTAAGTTGTGCGAACTCTTACAGTGGTAGACTAGCAGATGTAGGGGATGTAGGTGGTACGGTCTACCCGATCGTAAGGTGCTAGCGCTTCTGAAAGACTATGTCTCGGTCATCCGATTCTCAAACACCATGTAGTGCGAGAAATCCAACGGAGGCGATCGAGTCTTGTGGGGAAAAGTGCGCAAACCTCTGCAGAGTGTAATAAACTAATCATGGTTAGCCGTGTCCCCGGTTATGGACATCTTGAGTATCTAGTTCTTGGATTATCCTGTTGATCTCATCACGTTACTTTAAATGAATATTGTTGGGCTTTAATGATGTTACTTAATTGGGATTGAGAATGCTGTCAACCATTCTCAATGTTCAACAACCACCATGATAGTTAAATAAAATTTATTCCTTTGCAGTAGGGAAAAATTGGCTTTTCGCAAAAACCATATAACCATAGAGCTTTTCCACCAGCCAAATATGCATGTTGTGACGCCCCGGGTAATTAAGCTACAGTGATCCTCTGCTAATGATGCCACGTCACCTCGTTTATAGTTGCTAATCTCGAGTTAGTTCGAAACCGATTCAAATTCAAATTCAAAAATAGGCAAACAATAAAAGTTTTCAAATATTAAAACTAAAATGTTCGGAGTGAACCAAATATTGCATAGATAATTATGGGGAAAAACCACACATTGTATAAAATGTTTAAATACTATGAGATGAATAAAACAGTAGTAAAAATGATAATTTGAATAACTTTTATAATTAATAAAATGTCAAACTAAGTTATTTGGGGTCTAGACTTTTTGTGACTATGGAGGACTAAGTCAAAATACTGAATTAGATACTAAGTGTATATTTTACTAAATTAAAATGCAACTAAAATAAAGAAATAAAGATATAATAAAGAAAACTGAAAACAAGACAAAAAAAGAAAAGGAGAACCCCCCCTTGCCCCTGGGCTTCGGCCCAGCAGGCCACAAGCCCCCCCCCACCACTGGGCCCCTTGGCCCAGTCGGCTCAGCCGACCACGCCGGCCCAGCCAGCCCACCCCGCACCTCCCCAGGCCTATTAGGCCACCCCACCCCCACTAACCCTAATCCCCCCCACGCCGCCACTCCCTCTTCTCCCCTTCCCGATCCGATCTGGATCGGGGACGAGCCTGCTCCCCCCACCTCGCGACGCCACCGCCCCGGATCTCCGTCGCCGTTGCCTTCTCGCCCCCCCTCTCCTCGCGCGACCCTCCTCCCCCCACCTGAAGCCGGCGCCACCCGTCTCCGACCCCGTCACCCTCGCTCGCCGCGACGACCGCACGCGGGCGCCTCGGAGCTCGCCGACCCCGCCCCACACCAAGACGCCACCCCGCCGGCCTGCTTCCCCTCCGCCGCGACGTCCTCGACTTCCGCCTCCTCGAGCCGCTGCCACTCCCCTACACCGTACGGTGAGGCCCCGGCCTCTCCCTCTCTCCCCGTTCCCGCCGCTCGCGCATCCAGCGCCCCGCTGCCAACCCGGGGCCGCGGCCACCTTCCCCGCGCCGCGCCTGGGCCGCGCGCCTCACCGCTTCCCCTCCCCGTCGCCACCCGCACCGGCCTCCCCTGCTCGACGCACCACCGCGCGCGCCCGGCGCTCGTCGTCGCGGCCACCGCGCGCGTGCGCCCCGTGCACGCCTCGCCATCCCACTCGTCGCGCCCGCAACCCCGCGCTCTCCGTGCGCTCACCGCGACCACCCCAGCCCGCTCACGCCGTGGCCGTCGCCCCCGCGGCTGTGTCCGGTGCCCGCGCCCCTGGATTCCCGTAGTCGCCGCGGCCCGGCCTCGCCGCCACCGCTCCACCGTGCTGCCCCGCCTCCAGCCCCACGGGCCACTGCCGAGCCGGCGGCCACTTCCAGCGCCCGCGCCCACTGGGGCTCCATCCGGATCGGGCGCCCGTGCGCCCATGCACCCGTTAGGCCTAGGGGCCTATGACAAGGGGCCCCACCCTGGAACGTTTTATTAAAAAAAAGGAAGAGAAAAAAAACTATAATAATAAAATAATTAAATAAATAATAATAATTAAATTAATTAACTAATTAAGGGATTAATTAAGTTAATTAATCATAATTAGATTAACCTAAATAACTAATTAGTTTAATTAAACACTAATTAGTTTAATTAAACAGTAGTTAACTTAATTAACTGCTAATTAACCTAATCAGTCAATGACGAACGGGACCCACACGTCAGTTTGACTAGTCAACACCCCTGTTGACTGCTGATGTCATGCTGATGTCATGCTGACGTCAGCATGCACTGTTCTGGATAATGTTGTATTAAATTAATTAAATAAATCCTGAAAATGATTTAAATCTTTTAAAATTAATAGAAAATAATCCGTAACTCGGATGAAAAAGTTTTATACATGAAAGTTGCTCAGAACGACGAGACGAATTTGAATACGCAGCCCGTTCGTCCGCCACGCATCCCTAACCTATCGAACTTGCAACTTTTCACCTCCGGTTCATCTGTCCGAAAACGCGAAACACCGGGGATACTTTCCCGGATGTCATCCCCCTTCACCGGTATCACCTACTACCGCGTTAGGGCACCTCTAACGTCGTTACTTGTCATGTCATGCATCACTACGCATATGCTTGCTTATATATTTATTGTTTCTCCCCCCTCTTCTCTCGATAGACACCGAGACCGACGCCGCTGCTACCCAGTACGACTACGGTGTTGACGACCCCTCTCTCTTGCCAGAGCAACCAGGCAAGCCCCCCCTTTGATCACCAGATATCGCCTACTCTTCTCTATACTGCTTGCATTAGAGTAGTGTAGCATGTTACTGCTTCCCGTTAATCCTATACTGATGCATAGCCTGTCCTTGCTACTACTGTTGTTACCTTACCTGCAATCCTAATGCTTAGTATAGGATGCTAGTTTTTCATCAGTGGCCCTACATCCTTGTCCGTCTGCCATGCTATACTATCGGGCCGTGATCACTCGGGAGTTGATCACGGGTATATACTGTATACTTTATACATGATACATGTGGTGACTAAAGACGGGTCGGCTTGAGGAGCACCCGCGAGTGGATCTTTGAGGCGGAGCGACAGGGCAGGTTCCGACCACCTAGGAGAGAGGTGGGCCTGGCCCTGGTCGACGTTCGCGGATACTTAACACGCTTAACGAGATCTGGGTATTTGATCTGAGTTTGGCCATTTGGTCTATACGCACTAACCATCTACGCGGGAGTAGTTATGGGTATCCCAGCGTCGTGGTATCAGCCGAAGCCTTCGTGACGTCAGCGACTGAGTGGTGCGCGCCGGATTGGAACGTAAGCCTGCTCTTGTATTAAGGGGTTAGTTCTGCTTCCGGCCGCGTACGCAACGTGCAGGTGTGCTAAGGGCGATGGGCCCAGACCCCTGTGCGCTTAGGTTTAGACCGGCGTGCTGACCTCTCTGTTGTGCCTAGGTGGGGCTGCGACGTGTTGATCTTCCGAGGCCGGGCATGACCCAGGAAAGTGTGTCCGGCCAAATGGGATCAAGCGTGTTGGGGTATGTGGTGCACCCCTGCAGGGAAGTTAATCTATTCGAATAGCCGTGATCTTCGGTAACAGGACGACTTGGAGTTGTATCTTGACCTTATGACAACTAGAACCGGATACTTAATAAAACACACCCTTCCAAGTGCCAGATACAACCGGTGGTCGCTCTCTCACAGGGCGACGAGGGGAGGATCATCGGTTAGGATTATGCTATGCGATGCTACTTGGAGGTCTTCAGTCTACTCCCTTCTACATGCTGCAAGACGGAGGCTGCCAGAAGCGTAGTCTTCGAAAGGATTAGCTATCCCCCCTCTTATTCTGGCCTTCTGCAGTTCAGTCCACCGATATGGCCCGTTACACATTTACCCATGCATATGTAGTGTAGCTCCTTGCTTGCGAGTACTTTGGATGAGTACTCACGGTTGCTTTCTCCTTCTTTTCCCTCTATCCCTTCTACCTGGTTGTCGCAACCAGATGTTGGAGTCCAGGAGCCAGACGCCACCGTCGACGACGACTCCTACTACACCGGAGGTGCCTACTACTACGTGATGCCCGCTGACGACGAGCAGGAGTAGTTAGGAGGATCCCAGGCAGGAGGCCTGCGCCTCTTTCGATCTGTATCCCAGTTTGTGCTAGCCTTCTTAAGGCAAACTTGATTAACTTATGTCTGTGCTCAGATTTTGTTGCTTCCGCTGACTCGTCTATGATCGAGCTCTTGTATTCGAGCCCTCGAGGCCCCTGGCTTGTAATATGATGCTTGTATGACTTATTTTTATTTGTAGAGTTGTGTTGTGATATCTTCCCGTGAGTCCCTGATCTTGATCGTACACGTTTGTGTGTATGATTAGTGTACGATTGAATCGGGGGTGTCACACATGTAGTGAAGCCTTTGTACATCATTCTCTATGGTGTGAATTTGCCAGTACATTCAATGTACTGACCCGTTTTCGGGCTGCAACGTCTCATGTTGCAGGTTTCTTACGACTAGTAAGGGATACGTTAGGGTTATGATTTCTACACTCAACTTTGCCGTTGGTGTTGATGGGAATCCACAACCTTGATGCTTCCGCTATATGGATTGAGGTAATGGTATTTACGTTACTGTATACATGTGATTTACCTCTGTTATAAATCCTTCGAGTACTGTGTGTGTCAGCATACCGATCCAGGGATGACACTTAAGCACAGAGACTTGATCCATTCGGGTCGGGTCGCTACATCTGCAGACATCCATTTTTCATTATGCATGTCATTATCTTCACATACTTTTCATGCATGATGAATTATCGTCATAAGTTGAAAAGGATCTCCACAAGTACAACCTGCCATGTGCATTTGCATTCCAAAAGCAAATTACTTATATGCACATCTTTAGGGGGAGCCTTTGACACTTATGAAGACAATACCTAAATCCTTTACATTTCACATACTTTTATCCCCGTTGAAAACTTCAACCAGTTTGTCATCAATCAGCAAAAAGGGGGAGATTGTAAGTGCATCTAGTGCCACCCCTAGTTGGTTTTGGAGTATTGACGACAAACCTGGTTGAGGGACTAATATGTTTGTGAGAATTGCAGGATAACACAGGTAGTAGTCCCTCATTGATTCGGTTTATCTACTGGAGATGACTCCTAAAAATGTATGAAGACATTGAAGACAATGGTGGTATGTGAAGATATTCACATTGAAGACTATGACAAGAGAAGACATTGCGTGAAGACTATGGGGCGCGAAGACTTAGTTGTTTCGTTGTCTCCTTTTCTTCTTTGTTGAGTCATAGGAACCACCGTACTGTTAAGTGGGGTCCAAGTGAACAAAGTCAGAGTGACCGAAGTGAAGCTCAACCAAAATCCTATGTCTTCGAGCGAAGACAATGAGAGCAAATCTTATCCAGAGCTGGATGAGTCAGCTTTGCTTGTAGCCCAAGTAAAGTTGCTGCATGTGTTTGAAAGCAACCCACCTCGAAGCCTTTGAGAGAGAATTCCTTGCGAGGATAAAGCCCTAACCACCCAGAGCCAAAGAGTGTTAGGCATCACTAAAGTCTTCCTGTCTATGTGATCTGAAGACTTATTACACTTAAGGACTGTGAATCCTCCAGCCGGTTAGGCGTCGCGTTCTGAGCATCCAAGAGTCATTGTGGATCGCCGGTGAACGAAGTCTGTGAAGGTTTGGGAGTCTACCTTGAAGACTTACCAGAGTGATTGGGCGAGGACTGGGTGTCCTTAGCTCAAGGGGAATAAGGTGAAGACACGGTCTTTGGAGATAAATCTCAGCCTCGCTAACCAGACGTACAGTTTTCACAACAACTGGAACTGGTCCAACAAATCATTGTCTTCAACGAGTCACTGGTTTCGTCCTTCCCATTCCTTTACTTACTGTTGGCCCTGGTGAAGTCATTGTATGATTGCATTATCTTTTGTCTTCACTGAGTAACTGATTGTTCTGATTGGCTTCACACTATCTTCCTACCTGATCTATACTGCCTAGCTGCTATTAGTCATTGTGCTTTCACTTCATTGAATACTTGACTATGGCTTGCTTAGTGTAGTCTACCTTCCGCTGCATGGTAATAGGTTTATTTCTATCGTTTGTCTTCGAAACTTCCATGTTTTGAAGACTTTCATAAAAATTTCCTATTCACCCCCCTCTAGTCGATCACTAGCACTTTCAGGGATTACTAGGATAAGGTCTAGGATTGAAATTTCCTCTATACGCGTTGTTACCAAAATTGTTCCTACCAACAAAATTCACATCCATAGATTCATTATTATTCTCAATCAAAGTAGACAAGGGAACATCATTAGGATCTGAAGAAACACCCTTATAAGCAAATAATTTCATAAGTTCATCCATCTTTCCACTCAAAACATTAATTTCTTCTATCGCATGCACCTTTTTAGTAGATCTTTCAGTATGCCATTGAGAATAATTAACCATAATATTATCTAGGAGTTTAGTAGCTTCTCCTAAAGTGATTTCCATAAAAGTGCCTCCCGCGGCCAAATCTAAAAGATTTCTAGAAGCAAAATTCAATCCAACATAAATTTTTTGTATAATCATCCACAAATTCAAACCATGAGTAGGGCAATTACGTATCATTAATTTCATTCTCTCCCAAGCTTGTGCAACATGTTCATGATCAAGTTGTTTAAAATTCATAATATCGTTTCTAAGAGAGATGATCTTAGCGGGAGGAAAATACTTAGAGATAAAAGCATCTTTGCACTTGTTCCATGAATCAATACTATTTTTAGGCAAAGACAAAAACCAAGCTTTAGCACGATCTCTAAGCGAAAAAGGAAATAGCTTCAATTTAACAATATCATTATCGACATCTTTGTTCTTTTGCATGTCACACAAATCAATGAAGCTATTAAGATGGGTAGCGACATCTTCACTGGGAAGGTTGGAGAACGGATCTTTCATGACAAGATTCAACAAAGCAGTATTAATTTCACAAGATTCAGCATCGGTAAGAGGAGCAATCAGAGTGCTAAGGAAATCATTATTATTGGTATTGGTGAAGTCACACAATTTAGCATTATCTTGACCCCTCGTGACAAACAAGCAAACTAACACACGAGCAAACAAAAAGCAAACGGGCAAAAAGGCAAACGGAGAAAGAGAGGGAGGATAGAGAGAGAGAGAGGGCGAATAAAACGGCAAGGGTGAATTGGGGGGAGAGGAAAACGAGAGGCAAATGGCCAATAATGTAATGCGGGAGATAGGGATTGTGATGGGTACTTGGTATGTTGACTTTTGTGCAGACTCCCCAGAAACGACGCCAGAAATTATTCTTGCTACCTCTTGAGCACTGCGTTGGATTTCCCCCGAAGAGGAAGGGATGATGTAGCAAAGTAGCGTAAGTATTTCCCTCAGTTTTTGAGAACCAAGGTATCAATCCAGTAGGAGGCTACACTCGAGTCCCTTGTACCTACACAAAAACAATAGCTCAATGCAGCCAACGCGCTTAGGGGTTGTCAATCCCTTCACGGTCACTTACGAAAGTGAGATCTGATAGAGATGATAAATAATATTTTTGGTATAGAGATGCAAAGTAAATAAAGTAAAAGCAAAATTAAAGCAAAGAAATAATAAAGTGATGGAGATTGATATGATGAGAAAGAGACTCGGGGGGCATAGGTTTCACTAGTGGCTTCTCTCCAGAGCATACGTATTCTACGGTGGGTGAACAAATTACTGTTGAGCAATTGACAGAATTGAGCATAGTTATGAGAATATCTAGGTATGATCATGTATATAGGCATCACGTCCTAGACAAGTAGACCGAAACGATTCTGCATCTACTACTATTACTCCACTCATCGACCGCTATCCAGCACGCATCTAGAGTATTAAGTTAAAAACAGAGTAACGCCTTAAGCAAGATGACATGATGTAGAGGGATAGTTTCATGCAATATGATAAAAACCATATCTTGTTATCCTCGATGGCAACAATACAATACGTGCCTTGCTGCCCCTTCTGTCACTGGGAAAGGACACCGCAAGATTGAACCCAAAGCTAAGCACTTCTCCCATGGCAACAAAAACCAATCTAGTAGGCCAAACCAAACTGATAATTCAAAGAGACTTGCAAAGATAACCAATCATACATAAAAGAATTCAGAGAAGATTCAAATATTATTCATAGATAGACTGGATCATAAACCCACAATTCATCGGTCTCAACAAGCACACCGCAAAAAGAAGATTACATCGAATAGATCTCCATGAGAGAGTGGGAGAACATTGTATTGAGATCCAAAAAGAGAGAAGAAGCCATCTAGCTACTAGCTATGGACCCGTAGGTCTGAAGTAAACTACTCACACTTCATCGGAGGGGCTTGGATGATGATGTAGAAGCCCTCAGTGATCGATGCCGCCTCCGACGGAGCTCCGGAACAGGCCCCAAGATGGGATCTCATGGATACAGAAAGTTGCGGCGGTGGAATTAGGTTTTTTGGCTCCGTCCCCGATCATTTGGGGGTACGTGGATATATATATAGGAGGAAGAAGTACGTGAGTGGAGCTTCCAGGGGCCCGCGAGGCAGGGGGCGCCCCCTACCCTCGTGACCACCTCGTGGCTTTCTTGACGGAGGGTCCAAGTCTCCTGGATCTTATCTAATGAGTAAATCACGTTTCCGAAGGTTTCATTCCGTTTGGACTCCGTTTGATATTCCTTTTCTTCGAAACCCGAAAACAGGCAAAAAACAACAATTCTGGGCTGGGCCTCCGGTTAATAGGTTAGTCCCAAAAATAATATAAAAGTGGAAAATAAAGCCCAATAATGTCTAAAACAGTAGATAATATAGCATGGAGCAATAAAAAATTATAGATACGTTGGAGACGTATCACTACACCACGGCCGAGAACACGTTCCCACATTACACCATCCAGGAATAGTGCAGCACTTCGAAACTAGCACCGTCAATAAATTTTGAGCGCATCTCGTCACATTCCAAATTACTACTACTACCACGCTATTTTTAATTACAAACTTGTTCACACTGATCACAACCTAAACGGTTTCCCACTTAGGAGCATATTAGTCGTACTCGGTTATAAATACTACTATGCCAAGATGACTGCACATTCCTCCTCAACTCCTCATCCACAAAAAACAATCAAGTCAATCAAGCCATGGCCAGCGTGAGTTATGCGTCGAGACATTTCCACCAGGGAGAGGCGAGCATGGAAGAGGAAGCACGAGAGATGTCCCGCCTCACCGCGAAAGCAGCCGACATGTCCAGCCACACAGCAGTAGCAGCACAAAGGTCCCGCCGCACCGCCGAAGCAGCACGGAGGTCCCGCTGCACCGTCGATGTAGCAGACTGGTCCGACCATGCTGTGGAAGCAGCACGAAGGTCCCGCCGCGCCGCGGCAGCCTGGGATAATTTCTCGAGGGAAGGCGAGGACTCTTACAGGCGCATGCATGCGATGGTCCATAGCCATATGGATCAGACCTCCGGCTGGGCGAGGTTGCGGGACGAGGCTGCCGGTGTCATCCGGCAACTAGGGGAGGGCAATGTGAAGCTCCGGGATGAGCGCGGCCTGCTAAGGGCGAAGATCGCCGGAAGGGCGAAGCAGGAGGAGGAGACCGCTGCCTTGTCGCAGAGGACGGGCGTCATCGTCAAGAAACTTATGGACGAGAATGCCATGCTCCACATCGAGCGCAACATGCTGGTGGAGGAATCCATGGATGCTACCAAGCAGCATATTAAGGACATGAAACTGATGAAAGAGATCATCGCCCACCGCGAGAACTAGTCTCCACGACCGGCAACACATAAAAAAGTAGAGATTAGCGAGCCAGATCGTTGTATGCATCTTCCTTCTTCTTTTGCCCTTGTGTATTTTGGGCGTAGCTGCATGTGGCTTTTTTAATTATCTTCCTAATTATGTAAGACAATTATTATACACTCTCGTCGTCCTTATATATATTCATCAGTCTTGCTATAAGTCGCAGTAGATGCCATATAGGTCCGTCGGATCTTTCATCAAGATTTGTGCAAAATTTTCTTTTCAGATTTTCTTTTTTCTCTGTTAAATCTCAGTCGAGTGAGACATTGCCATGCCATTAAACAGAGGCTCGGGTGCCATTAATGGAGACCATGGGAGAGAGGTGGATGGCAGATGGAGGTCAAAGGGCTCTCCTCCTGATAAGCACACGTAGGGGTCTGATCGCACACCTCCCGTACTCAAATAGCTACCCTGCATGGCGCCTCCTAGCTAATAAAAAAGGGGACGCATGGCGGCACGTAAATGGTAAATAGAATGCCCATGGTTTCAATAATACTTGTGTTTCCGATTGTAACGTGACAACACTTGTTCCAAAATGACTTTGTTGATTGTTAATGTGTGCGCCTTCGCAAATCGGACAGCAAAATTACCACAGCATGTTGGTGCCATGTCATGACACCAAGCCAAGTTTCATGATTTTCATGCGTGTTTTGGATTTACAGGAATTAAAAAACCAAGTTTCTCAATGTTTCCAGCCGAGCAACGACGCCGAGATGTTTGAATTTCATTCCCATTTCTTGCATGGGACCTAGAAATTTACCCGAGGACACACATGTGATTTTTCAACCAGCTTTGGTGCACTGGAGCATGTGCTTGTATTTCAAATTTGAATTATGCACACAAAGGTGACACGTTCCCTCTCAGAATCACGAGCCTTCTTGAGAGAAGCTCCGGTTTGCAAGAAACTTATACCAAAACTTGTTCTTATTCTGCCAATTTTTTTTACCACAACATGGTAGTACCATGACATGACACCATGCCAAGTTTCATGATTTTCAGGCGTGTTTTGGATTTACAGGAATTTTAAAACCAATCTTCTCAATGTTCTTGGCCGAGCCACGATGCCCAGATGTTTGAATTTCATTCCCATTTCTTGCATGGGACCTAGAAATTCACCCAAGGACACACATGTGATTTTCAACCAACTTTGGTGCACGGGAGGATGTGCTTGTAGTTCAAATTTGAATTATGCACATTAAATGACCAGAAACTCAATTAATGTATAAAAGGCCAAATGAACCCGGAATAATTCCAAAATTTAATAGGGCACTCATGTAGTTCTATGTTGCCTCTGTAAAGAAACTCAAGGGGGCAGCGTATATTGTTTCACACTCAAAGGTGACACGTTCCCTCTTAGAACCACGAGCCTTCTTGAGAGAAGCTCCGGTTTGCAAGAATCTTATACCAAAATTTGTTCCTATTCAACCATTTTTTTACCAGGGCATGGTAGTACCATGACATGACACCATGCCAAGTTTTATGATTTCCAGGTGAGTTTTGGATTTACATGAATTTAAAAACCAAGTTTCTCGATGTTCTCGGCTGAGTCACGACGCCCAGATGTTCGAATTTCATTCCCATTTCTTGCATGGGACCTAGGAATTCACCCAAGGACACACATGTGATTTTTCAACCAACTTTGGTGCACCGAAACATGTGCTTGCAGTTCAAATTTGGAGTATGCACATTAAATGTCCAGAAACTCAATTAATGTATAAAAAAGGCCAAACAAACCCGGAATAAATCCAAAATTTAACAGGGCACTCATATAGTTATATGTTGCCTCTGTAAAGAAAATATGGGGGAAGGTAGCGTATATTGTTTCACACACAAAGGTGACACGTTCCCTCTCGGAACCACGAGGCTTGTTGAGAGAATCTTCGGTTTTGAAGAAGCTTATACCAAAACTTGTCCCAATTCAGCCAAGAATTATATACATATGAAAACAGGGTTTAGATTATCCCGAACATCTCGCCACCTAGACCAATGTACTCTGATTTGAATTCAACATAAAATGAATACAAATATTTGAATTGGAGATCGTATGTTACATGTAGTTTATAGTGAAATATGATTACTCCTATATGCATGTTTTTTGTTATCAAGATAATATTTAAATGATTGTATAACTTGACAACAATCGTATTCAAATAAGGAAAATTGATTCAAATTTAGTCTGTATGGTAGACAACAATATATATGTTCATAGGGTGGAGTAAAATGTTCATATATGATGGAAGATCAAAATGTAGGACTACATCCATTATAAACCGCAAGGTCACCTAATGATATATTCAAATTCAACATAACGTGGATTCAAAAATTGAAATTCAAGATCCTAGAATTTGTAATTTTATAAAAAGGGGCATGACTCTTTCTTTTGGTGGGAATTGATTTGTTTTTTGTTGTCTTTGAGGGAAGTGCGAATCGATTTGGTACTGTACAGGGTAATCTTGTTCTCCCGATTTTTTTTACATTTTTCTTGTAGTTTTTTCAATGACATTTATAGCAATATAGTAAAAGGGGACATGACTCTCTTGTGTCTTGTATGAATTGTTATTTTGTACATGTTAAGTTTGTTTTGCCGAACAAGGAATCCGCGCCTTGTTATCCCGAAAATTTAAGCTCGAGTATCTTTTGTCTCATCTACCTTGAAACTCCCGCCTCTTCAACTCGCGTCGTGCCTTGTTATCCCGAAATTTCGACGCACGCGAAAACTCCCTCCTCATCCGAAATCGGTCCCGCAGCCCAGACACACGAAATCCCCCTTCTACCCCTCAGACGGGAATGTCGGCTCGACGTCGCGGTGTCAAAACCGGTGGGGCTACACTGGTAACTTACCCTACAGTTCAGACAAGCGCGTCCCTAAGCCATGGCTCCCCTACCTTCCCCTTCGTCCCCCCATTCATACATCGAGGCCGCCAAAACCCACGAAACCCCATGCTCCACGATCGGCCTGCCGACCACCGCCCAGCCAGAGACTTTTCCCCGACGACGTTATCCACCGAAACAGCTCGCCGCCCCCCATCCACCGCGCTGGATGAGGATCCGTCGTCGATCTCGTCGTCCCGCCGTATCAGCCGCCCCGTCCTCCACCTCCAAGGAGCTGCCCCGACATTCGCCTCGTCTATCACACCACCTCCATCCCCACAGCACCGTCTTGACTTGCCCCACCGAAACCACAACACCCTCACCAATTCCTCCGATGAAGCCGAGGCCAACTCAGCGCCACCAAGGAGGTCCTGCACTCACTGCTGCATTTTATCTTTTATTCGATCTCATGGGGCTACCGGTGCTCGATACCGAGCAGCCATGGCGGGTCTCCATCGACGGTGCCGTCGCCGGCCACTTCATCCACGACGTCTCTCCCCCATGTTGTTGCTTGCTCGGCGGCCACTTCATGTTGCTGCTCTGCTCTGCTATTGTAGTCGGCCGCACTGCTGCTCTGCTCTTGCTCTCGTTCGTGCTGTTGCTCTGCTCTTGCTCTCGCTCGCGCTACAGCTACTGCTACATGACCTCCGGCAGCTATAGGAGTTGCTGCTTTAGCACTCGCTCGTGGTTCTGCTGCACGACTTGCTCTCTGCTAGTGCGTTCCCTGCTCAAGCATTTGCTGATTTAGATCACTGCTTCTCTTCTACTAGTGCTCGAATGCCCTAAACATCTATTGCAATGCTCTTCTACTAGTTCAATCAGTTTCGACAGTAAAATTCAGTTTTGACTGTAAAGTTCAGTTTCTTCAGTTAAGTTCAGAGTAAACAGTATTTACAGCATCTGTCGGAGCGGCTGTGGCATGGCTGATGCATTTTACATCTAGCACTTTTTGGTGATGTATTTTACATCATCTATTGTAGATGATATTAGAGTCTCACTTCAGATTAACGTTGTCTGTCTTGTCCTGCTTCAGCCTCGACGCCGTACACCTCATCGGAGCTGCTCCAACGACGGAACCGTCCATCACAGTGGAGTAGTACCCTCGGCGCCATTTCCAGAGGCCTCAGATCTTCTTCCCCGCCTCCGACAGTCACACCAACATCACCACCCTCCACGTCCAACCCAATGATGCTGAGGTCGACAAGGCTATGCCAAAGAGGTTGTACACTCATTGCATCACTTTTTTAGTGTGCATTCATATCGATCCCCCAGGGATCCTTTGCTATGGAACTACTATGGTACTACTATTCGTGCATTTGGTTAGGAGTGGAGCAAAGCAAAACTGGAGGATTTTTTTCCTTTGATGTCTCTTTCAAAGAAAAATGGTAGGGATTTTAATATCCAGTTGGACGTCCTTTTCAAATTAATATGCATGACGAACAGGACTAATTGCATTACTGGCATAATAAGATTCTTATTTTTTTTCATTTTCACGTGGTTTGACTTTAATTTGACCATGTTTCTCCATTCCTGTGTTCTTCCAATTCATGTGAACCAAACACCGCGGTTCACAGAAATCCTATGTTTCCAAATGCTCTGTTTTGCACGCGCATTCCTATCCTATTCCTGTGTTTTTCCTGTCCCTGCATTTATAGAATCCTCAAATTCTAAGGATCCCTTACAGATTTACTTCATTTTCAGATAGGCATCAAAGAAAACTCTGTGTGTTATGTCCTGCTCCTGCCATGCCGTCATCCACCCCACTTGAGGTGCACCCTTGACAGAAGCGTTCACAGTAGCAGAGATTCCCCCTGCAAACTTTCTTTCGCCGCCTCAGATCATCTTCCCCGTTGCCGGCAGCCATGCCAACTGCATTACCATCATCGACTTAGCAGATGAACCTGAGAACTACACAGTTCCGTAAGAGAGGTCGCAGTCTTTCGTGTTTGCTTACGTTATACATCGGTTATTATTACCTGCTACTTTATCATTCAAACTTGAGTTTTAAAATGCCCGTGGGTCTCATATCGAGGCAGCAACGAATAGTATATGTCTACTATCTTGTTCATCTGGGGTCTTCTATGTGGTTCATGTTGGGTGGGCAACAAACAGTAGATGATCCATTGTCTATCTTTTTAAACTGAAGCTATAATCTACCTGCTATCATTAGTTTTGGATCTATCCACTCGTTTTCTACCATCAGTCTTGATTTCTGCATGCACCCCTTAGGCCTTACAAAATCTAACTAGTTTTTTATTATGCATGTCAGTTATTGTACACAATCGTACTGAACATGTAGAGAAAAAGAGAAGACCGTTGCGTGGGAATACAATGTCATGCAGACGCCACTCCATGGTGGGAGAAGTGCCCCCTCCCACCATTCCATAGGAAGATAACTGTTCAGATGGGGATTCAGAGGGAGCCGACCACTCCTATTTACCAGCCGAGGTGTTTGCTCTAACCTGTCATGCTGATGTTGGTCATATCATGCATATGGCGCCTTGCATTGCTTACATTATTCATCTTATATGTCATCAGCTTAGTTTAGATTTGCTTTGTGTGAATGCCACCTGTTTGGTTTCTATATCATACTTCCACCGTTCCTAAATATTTATCTTCTTAGAGATTTCAACAAGTGACTACATACGGAGCAAAATGAGTGAATCTACACTCTAAAATATGTCTATATATGTCCGTATGTAGTAGTCCATTTGAAATCTCTAAAAAGACAAATATTTAGGAACGAAGGGAGTATATGGGAATTATGCAATGCCATGTTTTTCAGCCAGTTATCATATATGTGAATTATGCACTGCCATGTAGCCAGGCATCATATATGTGAATTATGCACCGCCATGTAGCCAGGCATCATATATGTGAATTATCTCATGCCATCTTTTTTCATTACGTATTCCATTTGTCGACAATCTGTGTATATTAAACTACTCTTCATGTGTATTATCCATTTGAGCCAGTTATGAAAAAAATCAGGAGTGAAAACAAGGTCTTCAGAGCAGGCAATGGTACCTGTTGAAGCATATATCTCGATGGTTACAGGGAGCTCAGAGGAGGAGGATTCAGAGACAGATGACCAGTCCTATATCCCACCTGAGGTGTATGCTCTAAGTTGCAATGTTTATATTTCTCATATCATGCGTATGGTGTCTTGCATTGCTTAGTTTAGACATCATATGCACAATATTGAATTCCATCTGCTTAGTTTAGAGATCATACATGCGAGTGCCGGCTGCTTAGTATATGAAACAATTATGTCAATTATATCATGCCATCCTGTATACTTAGACAACATTTATGTGAATTATTTTATTACAACCTATTTTAGAAAGACATCATATAGTTTTGTCATGTCATCCTGTTTATATACTCATCATATGTTGAATTATGCCATTATATCATGTTAAGTTATCCATCATATATCTGAAACTGTGTCATGCTATCCTGTTTAGTTAGGCATCATATATGTGAAATTGTGTCATGCTGTCTTGTTTGCTTAGACAACATATATGCGAATTACCACATCTGTCTATCATACAATGTCTGTACGTTCAATTTCTTTTCTTGTTTACCAGCCATTTCAATTGGAGGGGGTGATGGCAGTATCTAAGGGAGAAAAAACCCGTTCTTCACAAAAGACAGTGCTACCCGTCGATGCAGATAGAACCATGGTTGTATTGGCCCACAAACTTGCCCCAGCACACATAATCGAGACTCTTCCAGATTGCACACTTAGACCGTTGGGCAGAGAACCAGCTACAACCCATCTAACCCCAACCCCAGCGGATAGTAACCCACTTCTAGTTGACAAAGCACCATGTCCACCACAGAGCACCCCCACACGAGCAGTTTGTAAAGCAACTGTAGTACCCAAAGCATGAAGACCACCACAGCGAACCCAAACTCCACATTTAAAGCAGAAGAGCAACTGTTTTCAGGTTAGATTCCGTAGCTATGGTCCATACTCCTTTGTTGTTGCATCACTATATTTACTCATACCAACTACTTTTGAATATGAAGGATCCAATTGAAACTCCAATGGTGCAACAGGTATGTTTAAACCTATTTATTTAACTGGATTGCTGTTCTAACTTCTTGCTCTATGTTGATTTCAGTTTCAGTTGTATAAACAGTTATGTTCTCATGTGATGCAGATTACAAGTGTTGCCAATGTTGTGTAGTTTCTCACACTTATATTCTGTCTATGCTGCTGTGTCTTCAAAATATATGAGTTGAACTGTGTCTCTATCTTGATTTGGCCACATAAACTAGAATGATATGGACAATACAGTGACCATAGTACATAGATATATGTTTGTTTCATGTTGTTATCCTGTCCACCTTACTATTGAACCGGTTTACCGAAATGAGTTTGGTATACTACATGCTAAACCTGTGATGTGTCTGCTTGTTTCTCTTGTAGTATGCTGATAACCCACAAGTATAGGGGATCACAACAGTTTTCGAGGGTAGAGTATTCAACCCAAATTTATTGATTTGACACAAGGGGAGCCAAAGAATATTCTCAAGTATTGGCAGCTGAGTTATCAATTCAACCACACCTGGAAACTTAATATCTGTAGCAAAGTGTTTAGTAGCAAAGTAATATGATAGTAGTGGTAACGATAGCAAAAGTAACGGTAGCAAAAGTAATGCTTTTGGTATTTTGTAGTGATGATAGCAATAGCAACGGAAAAGTAAATAAGCGAGAAATAATATATGGAAAGCTCGTAGGCAATGGATCGATGATAGAGAATTATGCCGGATGCAGTTCATCATGCAACAGTCATAACCTAGGGTGACACAGAACTAGCTCCAATTCATCAATGTAATGTAGGCATGTATTCCGAATATAGTCATACGTGCTTATGGAAAAGAACTTGCATGACATCTTTTATCCTACCTTCCCGTGGCAGCGGGGTCCTAGCGGAAGCTAAGGGATATTAAGGCCTCCTTTTAATAGAGTACGGTGGACCAAAGCATTAACACATAATGAATACATGAACTCCTCAAACTACGGTCATCACCGGGAGTGGTCTTGATTATTATCACTTTGGGGTTGCCGGATCATAACACATAGTAGGTGACTATAGACTTGCAAGATAGGATCAAGAACTCTCATATATTGATGAAAACATAATAGGTTCAGATCTGAAATCATGGCACTCGGGCCCTAGTGACAAGCATTAAGCATAGCAAATTCATAGCAACATCAATCTCAGAACATAGTGGATACTAGGGATCAAACCCTAACAAAACTAACTCGATTACATGATAGATCTCATCCAACCCATCACTGTCCAGCAAGCCTATGATGAAATTACTCACGCACGGCGGTCAGCATCATGAAATTGGTGATGGAGGAAGGTTGATGATGACGATGGTGATGGATTCCCCTCTCCGGAGCCCTGAACAGACTCCAGATCAGCCCTCCCGAGAGGTTTTAGGGCTTGGCGGCGGCTCTGTATCGTAAAACGCGATGAATCCTTCTCCCTGATTTTTTCTCCCCGAAAGCAAATATATAGAGTTGGAGTTGAGGTCGGAGGAGCTCCAGGGGGCCCACGAGGTAGGGGCGCGCCCCCACCCTCGTGGCTAGGGTGTGGGCCCCCTAGCCTTCATCTTTTGCAAGGATTTTTATTATTTCCAAATAGACATTCCATGAAGTTTCAGGTCATTCCGAGAACTTTTGTTTCTGCACATAAATAACACCATGGCAATTCTGCTGAAAACATCGTCAGTACGGGTTAGTTCCATTCAAATCATGCAAGTTAGAGTCCAAAACAAGGGCAAAAGTGTTTGGAAAAGTAGATACGACAGAGATGTATCAACTCCCCCAAGCTTAAACCTTTGCTTGTCCTCAAGCAATTCAGTTGATAAACTGAAAGAGAAAGAAAAACTTTTACAAACTCTGTTTGCTCTGGTTGTTGCAAATATGTAAAGCCAGCATTCAAGTTTTCAGCAATGATTATAAACTAACCATATTCACAATAATGCTTAGGTCTCATGTTTACTCATATCAATGGCATAATCAACTAGCGAGCAATAATAATAAATCTTGGATGACAACACTTTCTCAAAATAATCATAATATGATATACCAAGATGGTATCTCGCTAGCCCTTTTTGAGACCGCAAAACATAAATGCAGAGCACCTTTAAAGATCAAGGAATGACTAGACATTGTAATTCATGGTAAAAGAGATCCAGTCAAGTCATACTCAATGTAAACTAACAGTAATGAATGCAAATGACAGAGGTGCTCTCCGACTAGTGCTTTTTAATAAGAGGATGATGACTCTACATGAAAGTAAATAGATAGGCCCTTCGCAGAGGGAAGCAGGGATTTGTAGAGGTGTCAGAGCTCAGTTTTGAAATAGAGGTGAATAATATTTTGAGCGGTATACTTTCATTGTCAACATAACAACCAAGAGATGGCGATATCTTCCATGCTACACACATTATAGGTGGTTCCCAAACAGAATGGTAAAGTTTATACCCCCCTCCACCAACAAGCATCAATCCATGGCTTGCTCGAAACAACGAGTGCCTCCAACTAACAAGAGTCCCATGGGGAGTTTTGTTTGCAATTATTTTGATTTGATTTGCATAAAGCATGGGACTGGGCATCCCGGTGACCAGCCCTTTTCTCGTGAGTGAGGAGCGGAGTCCACTCCTCTTGAGAATAACCCGCCTAACATGGAAGATACGGACAACCCTAGTTGATACATGAGCTATTTGAGCATACAAAACAGGATATTTATTTGAAGGTTTAGAGTTTGGCACATACAAATTTACTTGGAACAGCAGGTAGATACCGTATATAGGTAGGTATGGTGGACTCATATGGAATAACTTTGGGGTTTATGGAGTTGGATGCACAAGCAGTATTCCCGCTTAATACAGGTGAAGGCTAGCAAAAGACTAGGAAGCAACCAGCTAGAGAGCGACAATAGTCATGAACATGCATTAAAATTAGTCAACACCGAATGCAAGCATGGGTAGGATATACATAAATATCGTGAAGGCTATGTTGATTTTGTTTCAACTACATGCGTGAACATGTGCCAAGTCAAGCCACTCGAATCATTCAGAGGAGGATACCACCCTATCATACCACATCACAATCATTTAATAGCATGTTGGCACGCAAGGTAAACCATTATAAGCTCCTAGCTAATCAAGCATGGCACAAGAAACTATGATCTCTAGTTGTCATTGCAAACATGTTTATTCATAATAGGCTGAATCAGGAACGATGAACTAATCATATTTACAAAAACAAGAGAGGTCGAGTTCATACCAGCTTTTCTCATCTCAATCAGTCCATCATATATCATCATAATTGCCTTTCACTTGCACGACCGAACGATGTGGATAATAATAATAGTGCATGTGCATTGGACTAAGCTGGAGTCTGCAAGCATTCAATAAACAGGAGAAGACAAGGCAGTATGCGCTCTTTTGTCAGATCAACAATAATGCATATAAGGGCCACTTCATCAATTTAATTATGGTCTTCTCCTATCAACCCCAAAGAAAAGAAAAGAATATAAAACTATTTACACGGGAAAGCTCCCAACAAGCAAAAATAAGAACATGAAATCTTTTTGGGTTTTCTTTTTAATTGCTACTACAAGCATGGAAATTAAAACTAGCTAAAAGCTACAACTATTTTTTTGTTTTTCTTAAGGTTTATTAAACACACAAGAAGAAAGCATAAAAAAGGAAAATAAACTAGCATGGATATTACAATCAAAAAGTATGAGCACCGACATCTAGCAATGAGTGTGTGAACATGAATGTAATGTCGGTGAGAAATACGTACTGCCCCAAGCTTAGGCTTTAGGCCTAAGTTGGTCTATGGCCACGGTTAGCCTGGCGGATATCCGTAGTAATAGTTGGGGTCGTACTGAGATGCAGCGTCTATCGCCTCCTAAGCTGCAGCGTGGCAACGAGCAGCCTCCGCCCTCCTCTCGTACTCATCTGCCTCCTCTCTGGTAATAACATATCTTCCTTTTGCCTGATAATCAAAGAAGGCAGGAGCAGGGAGAGTAATATGGACAGCACGACGTCTGTCAAAGATTAAGCGATACTGGAGAGGTGATTCATTCCTCTCAACAAACTGGTGGTGAACCATAACATTAAAGTCTAGGTAAGCAGGAGGCAATTCAATATCATCATTACGTATGGTTGCACCAAGAAAATCAGCTAAGCGGGTTGCATAAATTCCACCAAAGAAATCTCCATGAAATCTATTATTATGCAACCTACGTGCAACAATGGCTCCCAAATTATAAGATTTATCTCCTAACACAACACTCCTAAGAATACTGAGGTCAGGAACACTAAGGTTTCCATAGTTTCCGCGATGAATTAACCAACAACTAGCAAATATTGCAAGTAACATAAAACAGGAAAATGTATGCTAGTGATTCGTGCATCGGAAACCTTCCTCGTTTCCCCTACAGTGATGGTGTCAATAAACCCATCCACATCACCGCGGTGTGGTTCCTCTATTGTGCCCTCGAAAGGGATCAAACAAACCCGACAAAAATCATAAAGTGACATCTCCTTATGCTCATCATATAAATAAAACTCCACCGTACGTGGTGAGCTCCTAGCATGGAAATGAAAGTTTTGCACAAAGATATTGGTGAGTAAGAGATACTGTTCGCGTCGGTCATGGAGGAAGGCGGTGAGGCCTGCATTCTCAGCCAATTCATAAATCATCATAAATCCTGGCTGCTCTCAAGAAATCATCGGAAGGCCATTCACATGGCCAAACCTCAGTGGTGCGAGGCAGATTATATTTGGGCCTCTCTGCTTTTTCATTTTCCTTTTCCTTCGAACTTCGGCCCGATGAGCCCCTCAAAAATCTCTTCATTATTTTCTAAAAAATCTGAAATTTTTAGTAACTTCAAATAAAAGTGGGCCAAGCTCAACAAAATTGTTAGCAACAACTCCTACAAGTGCCTATAGCCTATATCATGCATTAGAACTACTTGGAACCATATAAATTTGACATGCAAGCCTAAGAACAGGGTCACCTAAGCAGCATAAATTTGCGATGAATAAAGCACTAGAACAAAAACTAATTGGACCAATGGAGGAGTCACATACCAAGGAACAATCCCCCAAGCAATTTTGTGAAAGGTGCTTTGAGCAAGGAGATTGAAAATGGCAGCAAAATGAGCTTGAACTCGGGTTTAAGCTGGATATTGGTGTTTGTGGGAGGAAGAAGGAGTGTGTGGGTGCGGGAATAAGTGGAGGAGGGCCATCGTGGGCCCACGAGGCAGGGGGCGCGCCCTCCACCCTCGTGGCCAGGTGGATGCCCCCCGTGCTATGTTCTCACTGCCAAATATTCTCAAATATTCCAGAAAAAATCATATTTAAATTTCAGGGCATTTGGAGAACTTTTATTTTCAGGGTATTTTTATATTGCATGGATAAATCAGATAACAAACGGAAAATACTTATTTTTATTTTATTTTATATAAATAACAGAAAGTAAAAGGAGCGTAGAGAGAGTTGTGTTTTCTAACTTCATCCATCTCATGATCATCAAAAGGAATCCACTAACAAGGTTGATCAAGTCTTGTTAACGAACTCATTCCGAATAACATGGAACTGGAGAAATTTCGAATAACACTATGTTACCTCAACTAGGATATGAACATCCCCAATAATAAGAATATCATATCTCTTCTTGACAGTAGGAAGAGGAAATTCAAAACCTCCAAAAATAATCGATGGAATTTTTCCAATAGAATTGATACTGTGGACTCGAGATTGTTTCCTTAGAAAGTGTACCGTATGCTCATTACCATTAACATGAAAAGTGACATTGCCTTTGTGCAATCAATAACAGCCCCTGCAGTATTCAAAAAAGGTCTTCCAAGAATAATAGACATACTATCGTCCTTGGGAATATCAAGAATAACAAAGTTCGTTAAAATAGTAACGTTTCACAAATACTGACAGGTATAGTAGTTGATTCATCAGCCATTTGCAAAGATATTTTAGTAGGTGTCAACTTATTTCAATCAAGTCTACGATATAAAGAGAGAGGCATAACACTAACACCGGCTCTAAGATCACATAAAGCAGTTTTAACATAATTTCTTTTAATGGAGCATGGTATACTGGGTACTCCTGGATCTCCAAGTTTCTTTGGTATTCCACCCTTAAAAGTATAATTAGAAAGCATGGTGGAAATTTCAGCTTCTGCTATCTTCCTTTTATTAGTGACAATTTCTTTCATATACTTAGCATAAGGATTCATTTTAAGCATATGAGTTAATCGCATACGCAAAAAGATAGGTCTAATCATTTCAGCAAAGCGCTCAAAATCCTCATCATCCTTTTTCTTGGATGGTTTGGGAGGAAAAGGCATGGGTTTCTGAACCCAAGGCTCTCTTTCCTTACCGTGCTTCCTAGCAACAAAGTCATTCTTATCATAACATTGATTCTTTGATTGTGGGTTATCAAGATCAACAACAGGTTCAATTTCTACATCATTATCATTGCTAGGTTGAGCATCATCATGAACATCATCATTAACATTTTCACTAGGTTCATGTTCATTACCAGATTGTGTTTCAACATCAGAAATAGAAATATCATTTGGATTCTCAGGTGTTTCAGCAATAGGTTAACTAGAAGCATGCAAAGTCCTATCATTTTTCTTTTTCTTCCTTTTAGAAGGACTAGGTGCATCTATATTATTTCTCTGAGAATCTTGCTCAATTCTCTTAGGGTGGCCTTCAGGATACAAAGGTTCCTGAGTCATTTTACCACATCTAGTCATAACTCTAACAGCGTAATCATTATTCTTATTATTCAATTCATTGAGCAAATCATTTTGAGCTTTAAGTACTTGTTCTACTAGAGTGGTAACCATAGAAGCATGTTTACTAATAATTTTAAGTTCACCTTTGACATTAGCCATATAATCACCCAAGTGTTCAAGCATATTTGAATTGTCTACCAAAATAAGCATTAAAGTCTTCTTGCTTAGCCATAAATTTATCAAACTCGTCTAAGCATGGGCTAGCAAACTTAGTAAATGGGATTTCAACTTTATCATATCTATAGAGAGAATTTACCTTTACTACCTGTGCCGGGTTATCAAGACCATGAATTTCTTCAATAGGTAATGGATTAAGATCATATGTTTCTTCAACAGGTGGTAGATTAAGACCGTGTATTTCTTCAATAGGAGGTAAATTATTAACATCTTCACCTTTAATACCTTTTTATTTCATAGATTTCTTTGCCTCTTGCATATCTTCAAGACTGAGAAATAGAACACCTCTCTTCTTCGGAGTTGGTTTAGGAATAGACTCAGGAGCTGGCTCAGGAAGTGTCCAGTTATTTTCATTTGTCAACATATTATTCAATAGAATTTCAGCTTCATCCGGTGTTCTTTCCCTGAAAACAGAACGAGCACAACTATCCAGGTAATCTCTGGAAGCATCAGTTAGTCCATTATAAAAGATATCAAGTATTTCATTTTTCTTAAGAGGATGATCAGGCAAAGCATTAAGTAATTGGAGAAGCCTCCCCCAAGCTTGTGGGAGACTCTCTTCTTCAATTTGCACAAAATTGTATATATCCCTCAAAGCAGCTTGTTTCTTATGAGCAGGGAAATATTTAGTAGAGAAGTAATAAATCATATCCTGGGGACTACGCACACAACCAGGATCCAGAGAATTAAACCATATCTTAGCATCACCCTTTAATGAGAACGGAAATATTTTACGGATATAAAGGTAGCGAGATTTCTCATCATTAGTGAATAGGGTGGCTATATCATTTAATTTAGTAAGATGTGCCACAACAGTTTCAGATTCATAGCCATGAAAAGGATCAGATTCAACCAAAGTAATTATACCAGGATCAACAGAGAATTCATAATCCTTATCAGTAACACAGATAGGTGAAGTAGCAAAAGCACGGTCAGGTTTCATTCTAGCATTAAGAGATTGCTGCTTCCATTTAGCTAATAACCTCTTGAGCTCGTATCTATCATTGCAAGCTAAAATAGCTAAAGCAGCTTCTTTTTCCAAAACATAACCCTCAGGAATAACAGGCGATTCATATTTATTAGGGGGAGTCTTCATCATCACTTTCATCAATGTTATCGGTTTCAATAATTTCATTCTCTCTAACCCTAGCAAGTTGTTCATCAAGAAATTCACCAAGTGGCACAGTAGTATCAAGCATAGAAGTAGTTTCATCATAAGTATCATGCATAGCAGAAGTGGCATCATCAATAACATGCGACATATCAGAACGAATAGCAGAAGCAGGTTTAGGTGTCGCAAGCTTACTCAAAACAGAAGGTGAATCAAGTGCAGACCTAGATGGCAGTTCCTTACCTTCCCTCGTAGTTGAGGGATAA
Organism: Triticum urartu; assembly: GCF_003073215.2. Classification (NCBI taxonomy): domain Eukaryota; kingdom Viridiplantae; phylum Streptophyta; class Magnoliopsida; order Poales; family Poaceae; genus Triticum; species Triticum urartu. The sequence goes on from NC_053023.1 coordinate 560,629,327, forward strand.
ATCTTGGTTTTTGGATCTCTCAAGTTCTTCATAATGATAAGCAGATATAAATCCCAAGTGACTCAAAGAATAGAGCTATGCTCCCCGGCAACGGCGCCAGAAAATAGTCTTGATAACCCACAAGTATAGGGGATCGCAACAGTTTTCGAGGGTAGAGTATTCAACCCAAATTTATTGATTCGACACAAGGGGAGCCAAAGAATATTCTCAAGTATTAGCAGCTGAGTTGTCAATTCAACAACAGCTGGAAACTTAATATCTACAGCAAAGTGTTTAGTAGCAAAGTAATATGATAGTAGTGGTAACGATAGCAAAAGTAACGGTAGCAAAAGTATTGTTTTTGGTATTTTGTAGTGATGATAGCAATAGCAACGGAAAAGTAAATAAGCGAGAAATAATATATGGAAAGCTCGTAGGCAATGGATCGGTGATAGAGAATTATGCCGGACGCGGTTCATCATATAATAGTCATAGCCTAGGGTGACACAGAACTAGCTCCAATTCATCAATGTAATGTAGGCATGTATTCCGAATATAGTCATACGTGCTTATGGAAAAGAACTTGCATGACATCTTTTGTCCTACCCTCCCGTGGCAGCGGGGTCCTAGCGAAAACTAAGGGATATTAAGGCCTCCTTTTAATAGAGTACCAAACCAAAGCATTAATACATAGTGAATACATGAACTCCTCAAACTACGGTCATCACCGGGAGTGGTCCCGATTATTGTCACTTCGGGGTTGCCGGATCATAACACATAGTAGGTGACTATAGACTTGCAAGATAGGATCAATAACTCTTATATATTGATGAAAACATAATATGTTCAGATCTGAAACCATGGCACTCGGGCCCTAGTGACAAGCATTAAGCATAGCAAAGTCATAGCAACATCAATCTCAGAACATAGTGGATACTAGGGAACAAACCCTAACAAAACTAACTCGACTACATGATAGATCTCATCCAACCCATCACCGTCCAGCAAGCCTACGATAAAATTACTCACGCACGGCAGTGAGCATCCTGAAATTGGTGATGGAGGAAGGTTGATGATGACGATGGCGACGGATTCCCCTCTCCGGAGCCCCGAACGAACTCCAGATCAGCCCTCCCGAGAGGTTTTAGGGCTTGGCGGCAGCTCCGTATCGTAAAACGCGATGAATCCTTATCCCTGATTTTTTTCTCCCCAAAAGCAAATATATAGAGTTGGAGTTGAGGTCGGAAGAGCTCCAGGGGGACCACGAGGTAGGGGGGCGCGCCCAGGGGGGCAGGCTCGCCCCCGCCCTCGTGGCTAGGGTGTGCGCCCCTGGTCTTTATCTTTTGCAAGGATTTTTTGTTATTTCCAAATAGACGTTCCGTGAAGTTTCAGGTTATTCCGAGAACTTCTGTTTCTGCACATAAATAACACCATGGCAATTCTGCTGAAAACAACGTCAGTCCGGGTTAGTTCCATTCAAATCATGCAAGTTAGAGTCCAAAACAAGGGCAAAAGTGTTTGGAAAAATAGATACGACGGAGACGTATCATATGCGAACAGAATATTGGAGAAGAGCATCGCATTATGCAATGGTAGAGAAAGTAATGCAGATAAGGTTCAAGATGGTGAGACAACCCTGTTGGTCTCCAAGAAAGGTGATAAAAACAATCTTGTAGATCGTGAGAAAACCCCACAGTCCTGTGTTGATGTAGTGTTCGAGTTACTGGCCAGTACCGCTGGCACAAGCTCTTCGACCTCGCTGCCTGAATCACTTTGGCTTCTTCAGTCTCAACTACAAGCTGAAAGGCATCAGTCAGCTGTGCTGCGGCAAGAAGCCGAAGGACTGAGGAAGTCCCTACAGAATTCAGATGCATACTTTCTTGTGCAACAGCAAGCGCTGGAGGATTTAAGCGCCAAACAAGAGAAAGTTAATAAGCTTGCTAAGAATCTTGCCAGTACCAAGGATATTGTTTCTTGAGCTCTTCTAAAGTGGTTTCAGTTCTGGACTTGTTTTGCTGCGGCGTTTATTTGCATTGGTCACCAACTTTGACGACCAGTGTATGTGATATGCTGCTTTGTTCCCTATATTTTCACTGGTAGCAAACTTTGATGCCCAATGGATGTAATATGTGTAATAGTCGGGATAACCTAGCATAAATTGCTTGCTTATTTAGTTCCTTGTTGTCTTGTTTATTTGTTTGCTTCTAGTCAGTGCAGTTCTTTTTCCGCGGTTTGCTAGTGGCCGCAATAACCTATTTTTTAAAACTAGGCCACAATAACCATGGACTTCATATTTACTGTAGTTACTATGGGCCTCCTACGGGCCGTAGAAACAATGGGCCTTCTATGGGTCGTAGAAACAATGGGCCTTTTATGGGTCGTAGCATCAATGGGCCTTCTACATGCCGTATGATCGATAGGCCAAGAATGGGCCAATAACATACCGCATTATGGGCCGTAAACCGGCTAGATTTGGAATTGTCCGTTCATGGGCCGACAATAATGGGCCGTCGTTAATCGGCCGTATTGGACGATGCTATGAAAACGACCCAACTGATTAACGGGCTGCAAACGTGCCGATTGTAACCGCGGGCTGAATTTGGCCCACAAGCAGAAAAGGCCAATAATGGGCCGTAAGTAACCGAATGCTGGAAATGAGACCAAGAATAAATGGGCCCTGAGAAGGCCGAAAGATAACACGGGTTGGAAACGACCCAAATGAATAATGGTCCGTTAATGGGTATAAAGGGGTACGATGTTCATTGCGGACCAGATTCACCATGGGCCGTTAATGGGCCAAGAGTTACAAATGGCCTCGTATGGGCCGAAAGACATCATGGGCCATACATGGGCCGGAAGTTACAACGGGCTAGAATCATATTGGACGGCCCAAATGAAGCTACTGGGCTTAATTCCGATAGGCCGTAACGGGCCGTGAGTTAGCGGGCCGTAAATGGGCTATATAGGAACAGGCTTTCCGTGGGCCGGCCCGTTACCTTTTGACCAAGTCAAACGGGCCGGCCTTTTCACCGGAATAGGCCTCTGTTGGGCTGTGCCACGTGTTGACGTATCATAGGCGCCTCCTGTCCAATGAATGGATGACATCTGTCCCAACGGTGAGCCAACACGTGTTTCCTCCGGCCAACGAGAATTTTACACTTGGAAAATCCTCATTGGTTCGGCTTGTTAGCGGGTTATTGGATCCAAAGTTGGACCCGATAGCTTAACGGCGTCCCATTACGGTGGATGCCACGTGTTGGTCACCCTTGACGAAAGCACTTCCATTACGCGCGATTTATCGTCATGGAAGTGGACACTTCCGTGATGATAATTTTGGTAATGTCACGGAACACTTCTATGACAGCATAGGTATGGCTATCTTGATTCTGTCATAAATTTGTCATGGATGCACATGCATGATAGAAAACATGACCTACTGTGACAAACACGTATCTTCACGGAAGTGTATTTTTTTGTAGTGATTGGCCTTTACTTGATGTGCATGAATTATTCTTGTATGACATGCCGATGCATAGGAAGAGAGTTAGACTTCGTCATTACTTGATATATGTTGCTTTGTGCTCACTACTAAATGCTAAATCATTGTTGATTCAAATTGGCTTTGATATACCTTGGGATCCGGGTGGATTTATTACATGAGCACTTTATGCCTAGCTTAATGGCTTTAAAGAAAGCGCTGCTAGGGAGACAACCCGGAAGTTTTAGAGAGTCATTTATTTCTGTTGAGTGCTTTTATAAAGTTTAAAAACAAAAAAATATAGAGGGGAACACAAAACTTTTCAAAAAATAAAGTGAAAGTGAGAGAAACAAGCATTATTGAAGTGGGGGGAGCTCCTTGAACTTTGTTCATGCTCACGAAAACTTTGTGAATCTTAAATTACAGAAACTTTTCAACAAAAATAATTACCCCCTTGTACAATTCCATTGTATTATAAAAATAATGTGCTAAGGTTTGCCTTTAGGATGATTAAATTGCTTGTTGGTTTGTGCGGTGCAAAACAGAAACTTTGGTTGTAGTGCTCGATTTTACATTTTTTACTAGAACGTCGAATGGTTCTAAAACCTTTTGCACCGTCTTGATATACAAAATGTTTTTTTCTAAAATTTTCAGAAATTTTTGAGTTACAGAAGTATGGTGGATGTTCAAATCTTTACAGACTGTCCTGTTTTCACAAATTGCTGTTATAGCTTCATTATTTGCGTATGTTTGAATTCTTGTTGAAGCCTCCTTGACTTGGGGCCATAGAATTGTGATAGCATACAGTGGGTAATGTTTTTTATAATTATACAATAATGTTACAGCAGTACGTGATGGGATTTCATTGCCATATTCACTAACCCCCCCACTAAAGGTTTGGTTAAGTTTTGTGTGGATGAAGTGTTCGAAGATCGAAGAGGTCTCGATGTGAGGAGAAGGAGGAGAGGCAAGAGCTCAAGCTTGGGGATGCCCAAGGCACCCCAAGTAAATATTCAAGGAGACTCAACTATCTAAGTTTGGGGATACCCCGGAAGGCATCCCATCTTTCTTCAACAAGTATCGGTATGTTTTCGATTTCGTTTCATTCGCGTGATATGTGCAAATATTGGAGCATCTTTTGTGTTTAGTTTTTCACTTTTATTTTATGCACCATGCTGGTATGAGATTGTCCATGGTTGATTTATAGAATGCTCATTGCACTTCACTTATATCTTTTGAGTATGGATTTATATAATGCTTCATCTGGTTTACTTATATCATTTGAAGTTTGGATTGCATGTTTCTCTTCACATAGAAAACCGTTACTTGAAGAATGCTCTTTTGCTTCACTTATATTTATTAGAGAATGGTCTTTTGTAGAAAGAATTAAACTCTCATGCTTCATTTAGATTTATTTAGAGAGTCAAAAGGAATTTTTCAATTGCATGGTTAGTCATAAAATCCTACATAAAACTTATGGATCATTGAATATGATATGTTTGATTCCTTGCAATAGTTTTGAGATATAGAGATGGTAATATGTGGCAAGTACTAGTAAATGGTTGTGTTTAGTAGGAATATTGGTGTTAAGGTTTGTGATTCCCC